>NW_009259038.1:343020-375543 GCF_000687185.1 Egretta garzetta | reverse complement strand
CCCCCCCAGCACCCTGGGGCTCCAGACCCCTCCCCAGCTCCGCTGCCCTTCTCTGGACATGCTCCAGCCCCTCCAGGTCCTTCTGGTAGTGAGGGGCCCAACCCTAACCCCAGCATTCGAGGGGTGGCCTCCCTAGTGCCCAGCACAGGGGCACGGTCCCTGCCCTGCTCCTGCTGGCCACAGCACTCCTGATACAAGCCAGGGTGCTGTTGGCGCTCTTGGCCACCTGGGCTGGATTTGTAGTACTTTCAGGTGGAGTAGCCATTGCTTACCTGGGTGCCTCCCTGTGCTTCTACTTCCAGAGGCCCAACTAAACCTCCCATGCATGGCATTTCGTGCAAAACGCTGCTCTGCCAGTGCCAGGGTGGGCAGAGGCAATTTCTGAGACCCACTGCCAGTTTCTTCTGTGTTTTTTAGGGTTACATCTTTACAAATGTCCAGTGGCTTACCACTTGCTCAAACTCGTTGCCATCTACAAAACATAATTTCTAACTTCAGTGGTGTTTTGTCCCATTAGATTGAATTAATTCGTGGTGACATCAGGCCACGCCAGTTGTTGCAAAGGGACAGGTGACATTTGAGGCGTGCCTCATCAGAGGCACCTTTCGAAAACATCAGGGTGTTTGTGCAACTAAAAAGTAAAGAGCAATGTTTTCTACCACGTCATCAGTGTTCTTTGAAACGTGTAGGAAATTTGTAATGTTTCCTCTTGAATTATTCTGGAGAAAACCCTGTATAACTTTTTAACTTAGAATGCATATTGAACTGTTTTCTTTTCCTGCTAGTGTTTGGAAGAGCAATACATGCCATGGCACGTATTAGTGATGAATTTTGGTTTGACCCCATAGAAAAAGGTGTAAGTGAATTTGATTTATTGTAATTTAAAAATCGTATTTATGTTGTTGGATACTGTGTTGTTTTCCTACAGGTACTACCCTTCAGCCTGAGGTATGTTTTCTCTCAGCTTCCTTTACTTTCAACATGGACAAATGCCATATTTTTTGTAATTGTAATTATGCAGATTACACCATGGAAGATTCATTCCTACTCTGCCCCTAGTATTCTTCAATTTTTTGTTACCCAGGCTGAATCGTGTCCAGGACATCCGGATTAATACCAAGGGGGTTATTTCTGTTGTCACGGGTCAAAAGCTTTATGTTTTTTACCACATCAGAAGCTGCCTCTAAACAACATGGGTTTGTACCAGTATGACTCAACAGGAAGAATGCATCCATTAATATGCCTCTGATTAATCAAATGCCATTTCCAGCAGAATTAGTTTTCTCTAGAGGTTTCTTAGTTAAAGTCAATCAACTCTCCTTAACTTGCTGGGAGGCTGGAAGATCAGAAGTGGAGATAATTTCTTGTTATGCCTGAAGAATTTTTGAGGTGCTAGTAGCGTCTTTGCTCATTTGTACATGTTGTGTGGATGGGGGTAGAGGAAGATTGTTTTAGAATAAACTCCAGTCCTTCAAATGCCTCAAACACAAGCTGAGCTTTAAGTGCTTGAGTAACTCACACTTCAGGGCCACTTAAGTGTCCGCAGCTTGGATTCCTATGCCTGCGTTACGCCAGTGGCGTCTGACCAGTAAGAACGAAGGTGATAAGTTTGAGCATGATTGTATGCAGGATGCATCTATACTTATTTTGAGATGTACAGTTGTAAAGGTTTTGTGGCTTAGGTATAGTGCTGAGGCACAGAGATGGCTTTTTTGTTAAGGGTTTGATATGCAATATTTTGAGTTAAGAAATTACTTTACATATATTTTCAGCTTGCCTTAAGGTCGGTGAATTCTTCAAGGTCAGCATATGCGTATGTCTTCTTCTCATCTATGTTTTTTCAACATTACTGCTGGACAGCTGTGTCTCAACCATGTCAGAAGAAGAAACAGTTATCCCTCCCATGTAAATTGATAATTAAGGTACATTTTAATGGATTGTTACGCGCAGCTTCATAAGCAGCACATTAGCCCAATTTCCAAATGAAATTACAGGCGGAAGCTCATAGAGGCGTGTAGGTGGCTCTAAACTTAAGCGCTTCTGAGCGATTCTGCAAAAGAGAGAATTGGTATTTAATTACATTTAGAAGTTGTGCCTCCTGAGCTGTGCCCTGTGGTTCCCGAAGTCTGAACCAGCTTAATCCTGGGGTGAAGGAATACCACATTT
The DNA here is from genome assembly GCF_000687185.1 of Egretta garzetta. NCBI lineage: Eukaryota > Metazoa > Chordata > Aves > Pelecaniformes > Ardeidae > Egretta > Egretta garzetta. Next base: position 373,377 of record NW_009259038.1, on the reverse strand, counting down.
CTGCCTCTGGAGCGTTTCTCCCTTAGCCTTCAAAACCAGTAACAGGCAGGAGAGCTTTGACCAGTTGTTTAGCAAACAGATCTGCTGGCCACGTATTGGAATAGTGGGTGAGGGTGGCAACGATCGGTATCGGCTGCCTCAGTGTCTGCTTACAAAGCAGTATGAGGAGGCCATAAAAGCAGGAGCTTGAGATAAACCGTATGAAACTAGGGAAATAATACTGCAAAATTGCTTGGTGAGTAACCCCTGCACCGCTTCTTTTTTTTTACTTTTTTACAGTCAGTTCTTCCCATATTTAGATGTGTAAATGTGCTGGAAAGGCATGTAGAGAAATGCAGCATTTATACAAATATGAATGATCATCACATAACTTTTCGGCTCCTCTGCAAACACGGTAGGTTGCACATAAAGCAACTTTACAGAAACAGAAGCAGTTTAAAACAGGAGGGCCACGCAGTATTTGGTGTAATTATTAACTGAATGTTGCTGATGGAACATTATGCCAAACACTTTCAGCCTCTTCACATCGTAATTTGTATTTATCATGGGCATCGCCTTGTAAAAGTGAAGGTATAACAGCTTTTATCAGATGAACATTCTTCAGTTCAGTAGTTAACGCATGCTACTTATTAATTGTCAGCCTACTGCTTACAATTTAGAACTAGACTGGAGTAACAGACGTTATGGAAAGGGAGGGAAGTCCTGGTTTGGCAGGTGTTTGAAACAGAGGATTTACTGGGGTTTTCCAGTTCTAATACTTCCAGTTCTTCAACACGGTAACAGGTCTGACATCCCCAGTCCAGCAGAACACTGGGTATATTCATCAGCATTAGTCTTTGCAGAACTGGTGAAGAACCATCATCTGTCGACATAGCTTGCTGAGCTGTGCTGTGTAATAGGCAGTGGTTTATATTAGTAAAAATCTAGCTTGTATTACTAATAATGAGATAATATATTGAATTAGGTCGCAAGACAGTTAAGCTCACTTAGCTCGTGCTTACCTAGAACTACACAGAGATCTGCAGGGTTTGCTTCTTGTATTCCACCGCCGCTTATATTATTATACCAGTCAAACATTTAAGCCTTTTTTTCCCCTGCATTTGTTGTGCTTGTTGCTGTTTACTTAATTCTTGTGGATTCTTAAAAAGCTCAGGTGCTGGAGGGGCATAACTAATAAGATGAAGGAAGTCTTAGGTGGCAGGTTAATTCAGCTTTCTATTTGTGGGCAAGTTATTTCCACATAGCTGAAGTCAAGTCACTCGGTTGCTTTCTCTATTGAGATTTCCTAAAAGAACAAATAATACTGAAAAAACCATTTAAAATTCCAGACCAGCACTGAGTTTTGTTCATATCCTTTGTACCTAGGTGTTGTAAAGACATATAATCTGATGTCTCAAGAATGTGAGCCATTGCAGGCTGTTTTTGCCAAGCACATGTGTCCAAACATACTTAAAGTCCACTCCAGGTAATGAATACAAAAATATCCTTTCTGAAAAAAAAAAAAAAAATCACACCAGAGGCAATACTGCTCTCGTAGCCATTAACATAATGAAAATCTGATTAGGGCACAGGCAAAAATGGTGAATTCCTAAATCCTGTATCCTAGTGCTTGATTTTTCACAATACAGCTTAAGAAATTTGGATCATTCTGCCATTAATCCTACGCAGTCGAACCTCGAGAAGTGTGTAATTTGAATTCCCACCTTTGAGCAGCTTCCACCTCTGACCAATAAAGTAGTGCTTTCATTTTATAGGCAAAGAATCCAGTGGCAAAAGTACATTTTTTTTTTAATGCAATGAGGTAAAGTTCTGCTTTGAAAAGCAGCCCCCGGAAGAATCCAAGATTTGGCTTTGTTATTGCAAGCAAAGGCAAGGAAGAGTTAGACTGGGCTTTTCCCGACAGCGTTTCTATTAGGAGTGTTTCTTGTGCATAGGAGCTGTCACAACAATCAACCCTTAAAGCACTAAAGGTGTGGAAAGATACAGATACTATGTACTGTGTTTATAAAAAGATTACAGAACTTTTAAAACTGCAAGCTTTAGAGTATAGGACACTGAGGTTTGCTCAAAATGGTGATATTTACATCCAGAAAGGCAGCAGCAATATATGTGAGACTGATTTGGCAGCATACGCAGGCATTAAATATAAACAAATTTGCTTTCGTAATTACTAGCTGTATTTTTAGATTTCTTGTGTACTTACTGCTCTACAAATCAATTAGAAAGACACAACACGCTTCAGGGGTGCGCATTTCAATGGCAGTTTTTCCAACAGTATGGCCAAGTAACAATTTATTTCCTAATGTGAGTAACAAATGCTAGCTAGTAATTTGTGGCAGGCAGAATTATTTTAATGTTGAATGAAATTTTATAGGCTGCTGGCTGATATAATGATCCACTTTCCGAGCAGTCAAGAAGAAGTAACCTTATCAGTTACTCCAATGAAGGTTTGTTTCAAGAGTTACACCGAGGAAGACACTGGTAAGGAAATTCAAAATATGAAACAATATTGGGACTTTAAAACAGGTGGAGTAGGGAATAATAACTATTGCAACCTAAACAGAGAATGCATTTTATGGCTGAATGAGATTTTTAAAAGAGGGGCACATAGGGAGATTTTTAAGTCATACTGCCAGCCTCTGTTTTTAATATCTTTTAAGAAAGTCTGGTTTTAATAACATTTTCCTGGTATCAGTGGCAGATAATCAGACTGAGCAGCCAATTGAAATAAATTATGCCACTTGCTGTAGGCTTGAACAGAGGTAATTACTGTGCTGCAAGAGCAGAAGCACGGCAACAGACAGGAAAAAGGAGATAATTTTATGTTTTAAGAAGAACTATTTAAATCTGAATACCGTAATTACAGAATTGATATCATTATGGAGTATATTTTAGTATCAGGGCAATACAGCATGTTAGCTGGCCAAACACTGTCACTGCTGTTTTCAGATCTCCGTCCGAGATGGAGAACAATCTAGAGTCTTGGGGTGTGACTCAAGCTAATTTTAAAGATATAATTGTGTTTTTGAAGTGTAGGTTCTTGTATATCGTATAATAAAAGGATGCTTTTCATACTTGCTTATGACCAAAGCTGAGGATAATGACCTAGAAAAAGTTGACTGCCTAGAGCGTAGGGGAGGGGATTGTGCCCAGAACAGACTAAAGGAGTGGGGAGCGAGAAGGATTAAGTGGTGGGAACTGACTGGAGTGGAACAGGAAAGGAATGGCTGAAAATAAAAATATTACATTTGGAATGACAGATTTTCTTAACGTTAGAAACATAAGAGGGTTATCGTAAGAAAGAAAGTGAAAAGACCGGTAGGTAAAAATTTAACGAGACCAAAAACCTGAGCAGTCAAGGAGAAAAAGGAGGAATTACAAGCATTGTTCTTGTTGTGTGGCGTGTGATGCAATACACTGCCTGCAGCAAATGTTCTCTATGCACTGAGACAAAGTGGCTCCTTTGAACATATTGTCTGGCCATGGCTTGGGGTTTCCCACGTGTACTTTAATTTTCAAAGAAAGAAATTACACCGTCTGCCTCGGCTTGTTTTCATCGGCACGCGGTAGGCTCTGCCTTGCAGAAGCTGGCAGGCGTGTTGGTACGTGGGTACTTCTACAGTTTTAAGAAACTTTACGAGATTATATTTGAACACGCAATGGGGCCTCCCTGAAGGCTGAGATTAAAAAAACCAAAACCCTCTTGAAGCAGAGAAACGGAGGACTGGGCACAGCGTGCGATACTTTGTCAGCAGCCTGGCTTTGGAAGAGAACTGGGTAGGTCTGTACTGTTTAAGCTGCTGTAAAATTTTTCTGAATGCCTCTGAGACTCCTAACGCATCATGGAAGTACCCTCTTACTTTCTTTTCACACGCCTCATAACAACCACGGCCTAATCTAACGATAACAAACAACAACTGAATTACCTGAAACGGAAGAGCCTGGTTCCTGTTGCCACTTACGTATCCGGAAAAAGATAATAATTTAAAACAAAGAACCCAAGTCCAGCTTTGTTTTCTCTGATGATAGTCAGTAATTAGGATTAATCTCTTAAAATCATGCTGCGTTTTGGCCTTCCCATCAATGCAGCAATAAGCAGCCGGCAATACCGTTTGTGCTGAATGCCTGTCAACAGAGCAGAGTTGCAAAAACAACAGCAGCAGTCAGGTTAGATCACACGGCAGAACGTAAAATAGGTTCTGTTAAAAGCCATTTAAATCTACGCGATATACTGTAAATAAATTGAGGGGTTTACTTAATTATTAAATAAATTTAGATAAATAAATATTTATTCCTGACAGTCACTATAAAAACACAATTATTTGTTCAAACAATGCTGATGTAAAAACCTCACGGTTATAATCCTAAATTGTGTTGAGTTCAAACTTCACTCCTTTGAGTCCTTGGCTTTCTTGTTATTTTAAACAGATTTTTCAAAGACCATGCTTACCGAAATACAACTAAACCCCGAAGAATTTGACTACTTTCAAGTGGGAGTAGATTCTGAAGTGACATTTTGCCTTAAAGAACTGAGGGTAAAGTAAGAATTTGTCTTGAACATTAAACATTTCCCATTCATTTGCCCGACTTGACTGGGCCAATGCAGAATGGCCGAGGAAGCGTTCTGAAGGATCTTCAGGACACTGCCGAGTCCCTCACGGGAGCCTCTGAAAGGCAAGCGGAACATTTTTAAAACAACAAAAATGTGATTTTGGCGCTGGGCAGGCACACGATAGTGGCACTGGAGAAAGCGTGGTGACCACAGAAGTTCCGCACGCAGCAGCTTCCTTGGCAAAGCTCCAGGCGGGGAAGGCAAGAAGTGTGGTCTAGAAGCAGTGGCCTTCTACCCTCTTTTTGCCAGTAAAAACCAGCTGGGATTACATTCTAATATTGATCTTCTGTTTTTAAAACAGTGCTTAACCACCCACCCCTTCTTTTCAGGGACTGCTAGCATTTTCGGAAGCTACCAGCGCTCTTGTCTCAATCCATTTTGACGTATCTGGAAAGTACGGTTTGGAACATACCCGACCGAACCCCGGTGGTTATGCTGCAGTTGGGTTTCATCCGCGGGTTACTTGAATATTTAACTGGAACAATGCAATAGATTTGCATTTCCTACCAAAAGATGCAGGGTTAAGTACTTTGTTCTTACACATAAAGCGTTTAACGCAGGCATCAGCATTATCTCATGCAGGTGCTCATTAGCATGGCTCACTATGTTACCTGGACACATCAGGCTCTCAGTCTAATGCAAGGATTTTATTTAATAGCCTGAAGAAACAGTACCTTTTCTGGTTAAAATCTAGTTTTAGCAGTGACTTATTTAAAACTATCATTTGACTAAGTATAATACTGTATCGCACTTGCTGGTTGGTGCATTTAGATTGGTAACTTGTTAATCTTCATGTATAAATGGCACGAGCTGCGCTTCCTCCCGCGATGTCTGTAATTACGTGTGCCATTTATGTCTCTGACTATTTGTGTTTAGACCAATTGCTTTCAGTGTTGAAGATACGATGCTGGAAGCCAGCTTTATTTTGGCCACTTTGTCCGACGTGGAAAAGGAGGCGTCTTCCCAGCAGCCTCCCTGCTTTTCACAGCAGCAGGAAAGGTAGGGGTGGGCGACGGGGGCGGGTGAGGGAGGCAGGCTGCTTTCAGAGGATGGAAAAAAATTGAAGCTTAATGTTTTCCAGCCAAGTCAGACTTAAGATGGCGAGTGATCTGGTCATTCTTGCAGGGTACTGGTAAGCACTGTACAGGTCCTGGAGTTTCTGTTCATAGGAAAACCATGAACGAGGCAGGTTCAGAACATCTCGGTGGCATGCAGAGCAATAAAACTTGGTGCAACAGAGCATGCTCTGTGCAAGCTTCTGCTTTCCTTTATCTCCATGGGCTCCTGCTGCAGTAGGAGGGGAAGATACTTGTTGAGAAGTTAAAGCCATAATGCTGTTCATGAACAGCAAATAGACATTCCAGCAAAACCATGGAAAAGCCAGTTACGAACCTGACCTCCTCTCTCCAATCCAGCTTGAAGACACAGATGGGTAAATCTGAAAAAACCTCTGATAAAGACAGCAACGCCGCAGCAGTTGCCTCCAAAAAGCCACCATGGAATGGAAGTGCCCAGAACACGGAGTCCACGAAACCTACCAGTCCTTTGGCAAAACGGGAGAGCAGAAGCATTCCCAGCGTGGCAAAGCAAGCCGCGGCCGGGACAGGAGGAGCAGCCGTGAGCGAGGACCACGCCGCGCTGGGAGGGGAGGCAACGGAGCCTGGCGGGCAGACGGTAAGGAGGCTCCCAGCCACGTGTGGGGTGGGAGGCCTCAGCTGGGGGGGAGCCGAACGCTGCCCCTCGCCTGGGGGCTCTGCACACAGAGGTTCAGCTCCCCACCTGGGCCTTCGCTGGGCCCGGCTTTCACAGCAGCGCGGCTGACCAAACCCACCTCGTTTAACCGTGACGCTGGAACCAGTCACGGGCCACAGGCCTGTTTTCCTAGGAAACACTGTAGACTGATAAAGATTTTAAAGTGGGCTTTTAAAGCGGCAAAAGCTTCAGAAATAATTAACCCCCAAATTCTGTATCACACGGAGTTTCTTACTTCTATAAATATTGCATTTTTCCAGTTTCATTCCTTATTTTTTGGAGCAGTCTCTGGTAAGAAGGATGCCATCGCTCCCACCTTCCAGAGCTTAGCAACAGCGAGCGATGCCGAAGAGGATTTTGGCAACGTGCAGAGCTCCCAGCTTCTCCAGTAACACTGAGCACCTGAGTCCAAGGCCCTGGGGGATTCCCTGGGAAGGTAAAGGTACGTTTGACCTGGTAACTGTGGAGCTGCGCTAGTTTGAGAAGGAAGTTGAATTGCAGTTCTTGAGCAAGTTAGAACTGGATGGAAACCATTTGTGTTCTCAGCTCATGGGGGGGCCTCTTGCGAGCACCCGGTTGGACAGCCTGGGAGCGGGACCCCTACCCCACTGGCGCCTTTTTTCACAAGGCAAACATAAAAGGACAAAACTCAGCTCAGTACTGAGTACCTCATCGCTCCCTGCTGTGTCAGGGCAGGTTAAGTGTTTAGTTGCTGTTTCTGTTAGCTGCCAGCACAGGTCACTAAAACCGTTAGACGCTGTCATAATGCAATATAAATATAGGTCACGATGGCGTAGATTGAGGTTTGTGGATGATTTATTCTGTAGGTGTAGATTCTGCAGACGTTCAGCTCTCCAGCACGTTCCCCCTGGAGAGCTCGAACCGTGTTACCACTTCACAGCAGATTAAGCTGCTGCTGTCAAGTTACGAGTGGTGGGAAAATGACCCCAGCCGCGCCGGCTGCAGAGGAGATGGTGTTACAGAACGTGTGTAGGGTTAGCCAGAGCTGTCACAGAAACGCATTTGAAAAAATAAAAGCGGTGTTTGAAAGCGTGAGTTTGAGCGGCGCCCGGGTTCCAGACCCGCGTTTCCCTTTTCCCTCTTCCCGCCTCCCGATGCAAACGCGGGTTCGAGAGCACCCCCGGTGGCTGGGCACCCCACCAGCGACATCACTGCAGGAACAAACAGAGGTTGTGCCGTCAGCTTTCCTTTAAAAAAAAAAAAAAACCCACTTTTTAGTATAAATACTATATTTATTAAATATCTTTACAATTCATTTAAATGTATTTACAGAACTATTCCTGCATAAGTTATACCTCAGACATGAAATTCACATAACTGCCTCTTAGGTAAGCATAGATGATAGTCTCATTTTAACAACAACAACAAAGCATCCTCATTAGATACAGACTCAGATTTGCTTCATCATCTCAGCTATCTTTGTAAGACACTACTCCATACAGTCAGTCTCTACACACACAATCTGGGTTCCCCCCCCCCTTCCCGCCCCCCCGAGAAAGGACGTCCGGTACCATGAGGTGGAGATTGCAGCCCCAAATCCCTCACATCTTTGCCCGACCTTCACCTCTCCCCCCTCCTCGCCTCAGTCATAACCGCCTGGTCCCAAAATCTGGGTTTGGGGTTTTTTTTTTGGGCCATACTTTCCTCACGAACACAAAAAAAAAGTACATTTAGAGGGAAGCTGTATGTTGCAGGTCTCCCAAAGATAGCCAGAAAAGTAGCAAGGAACCACAGAGTTTTTCCAATTCACATCTTAGCCCTGTTTTGCCCAAATACCAAGTAACGCTGCTGCAGCAACCCCAGCTCCCGCCAGCCCCGTTCCGTGGTTACCGGTGCGTAAAGCTCCTCCTCCTCCTCCTCCTCCAGATCCCTGCTCCCGAACCTCCAGCCCCCGGTACCCAACGCCCACCCCCTGCAGCAGCGGCAGGCCAGCCCGCGCTCCGCTCGCCCACGCCTCCACCTCACGGAACTCCCTTCCCGCACGCTCCTCTCGCAAACGGTCGCAATCATCTCATTCCTAGGAAGCCTTACTGCTTCGTGCATCGTTTAAAGTTATTTTCATAGTACGGGCCCTGTCATTTCCTTTTCCAAAAATCTGTTGTGCGCAGACAGCTTAAGTTCATAGGAAGAAATTAGGTTTGATATGTTTAGAGTGCACATCTTTTAAAAAAAAAACAAAACAAAACAAAAAACCCAAAGAAAACCTCCAAAAAAACCAAAACAAAAAACCAAAAACAATCAAGCATGTGATAAAAATATCAATTCTTTATAATACAGTATTGCTTTATAAACAGATGGAAAAGCTATAAGCTTTACTGGTCTTTGGTGTGTCCGGCGAGGGATAAACTCATGATTTGTAAATTAAAATCCAAATTTGTTCTTTGTTTTTAAAAAAAAAAAAAAGTATCACGGTGTGATATGAGGCAAACGGCCCTGCAGACCCAGCTTAGCTAAGCTCGGCTTTACCAGGGCGCGTGAGGCTTGGCGTGGCACCCGCCTGGCAGCGCTGTTCAGCTGCGGAGCGGCCGAGTCTCACCCCACCGCGTGCCGAGAGCCAGGGGCCAGAGTGCAGCACAGTCCGGGTCTGCAGTGGTTTAGGGGAAGTTCAAGGGAAAGAATTGATCCAATCTGCTCTAATCGAGACGCGCGATAGTAAATACTGGAGAATAAAACGTAAAAGACACGCGGGCTGGGGAGAGAAAGCCCCTCCCGCCCGCCAGAAGCAAAGCCCTGTACTGCAGCGGGGATACATTCCTCCTAACGAGACCGCTAGGCGCAGCTTGTTCAATTTTACACAACGACAAGGACTGACAATTTGTGCAAAGTCATCCACCACGCGACTGCTCCACGGATCGCAAAACTCATTAAATTGTCTTCATTAATATAATCCTCCCCATACCCTCACCAAAAGAGTGTTTTGGTCAAGTTAGGGTAGTTAAGGCATTTTTGACAAGTAATTACAAGGTGATTTAAAATCGATCGCTAACATTATGCCAATTTAGGAATAGCAGATAAATTACCAACGAGCTTCCAAATTAATCACTTATTATAAATGAAATGCCTGTTACAAGCATGATGCATTGAAATACAGTAAAATGACATGTACATGGTACATGTTAAATGATCTTAAATAAAAGCTTGACGTAGTTACGCAAATATACAGTACAAGTCCACAAAAATTCTTTAAACAAGTTGAGGTAACCTCAAACTTAAACAGTTTTAATACAATAAACCAGGTAGTAAAAATCTCCTTTCGAGAGCAGGTAAGATTACTTACTGACCAAGTTTAACTGCACTCGCCTAAACAGCAACATTACCCGACTTTTTTTATATATAAAAACATGGCTTTAATTTATTTCTACGTACTTTTCTACCAGCAAAAAAGTTAATGAAAAACTGACCAAAAATATATATATCTTTACAGCTCTCCGCTTTTTGTGTGAACCTCGGGCAAGAGAAAGGAAAGCTTGCTGGGGCGGGGGGGGGGGGCAAACGCGAGCTGCTGTAATTCAAAAGGAAATGTAATATTGCAAAGTGGCTGTTCGAGAACTGTAAACATCATGAAGGTTCATTCCGAAACCCCTAAACTTTAGTTACTGAAATGTAAGATTTGCTGATTATTCATCATTAGTTTCCACTTACGCACTTGCTGCTGCCGCCGCCGCCGCGTAAGGAAGAGGTGCTCGTTTGAGAGTCGGAAAGGTAAAGATTGACTGGACTTAAACTGGCGCGGCGTGGTCTGTTCTACGCAGGCGAGAATGGCAATCGGGAACACAAATCACGTTTCGGTCACAACAGAATTATCTGCCCAAAGGGAAGCCGCGCGGAGCTGAGGGTGGTCTGTTCCTTGTCCAACCCCTCCCACCCCAGCATTTATGCCGCATCATCCCGCGCTGGCGAGATGGGTTACAACGCTGAAAGGACCTCAAGCTTTGGCCAGCTCGGCTTTTTGAGACTGCTTAAAACTTTTGGTTTTTTTTTTTTTAAAAATAAAATAAAATAAAAATTATCCACAGCCAAAACATCCAGATACCGGGCCCATTACGGACGAATGATCTGCAGAACTTTTAAGATCACAGTTAAGCACCTGAAATCACGAAACACATTTGCATCCATTTAACTTAGAACTAAGTATGGGTTTTGAAATTTCGTACTAGAAAAGGCTCCTAGGCTGACACCATGTATGGCAAGAGCAGAACGGTTACAGCAGTTCTAAACCTCCTGAAAACCGGAGCTCGGAAACACGAAACCTCAGCTATCACTGTAACAAGACTAGGCTGATGGAACGGTGGCCTGGGACATACCCTGTGATGGACAGAGAACATTTCTAGTAAATAGAGTAACGTGCCCTCTCGTTGGGGTGGGTTTTCCTATCGAATCTAGTCTGAAAGATGATAAACCAACTCCACTCCTCTGAAAGTCACAATTCCAAACGCAGGAAGGACGTGGGATTGATCTTCCCCCTTTTAAGGGCAACGACTAAGCTCTGAAAGACATGCTTCAAGCCTTGAGCTTCTTCATTTCTTGCCGGCAGACAAAGACCAGTGTACTACGCGAGCGGTTCTTAGCAATGACTTCGGTTGCGTCTCCAGACAGGCAACGCGCTCGAGAACCGGCTGCTGAGATCAGCTGCGAAGGAAGAAAGCGATCCTGCCAGCAGGAAACCGTACGTGTGAAGCGAGGAGCTCGGGGACAAGGACCGCGCCAGAAGCCGACGCGCCGGGCAGATCAGTCTGTATACTCAGCTACAATAGAAAGAAGGACGGTGATGTCATCTGGTTTTCCCCCTGCAATGTAAGGAAAATAAAACTATTTCATCTTCTTACAGCCTGCGACGTTCCCCCACGGAGAGCTCTTTGGAAATAGCTTAAATATTCAACAAACTGCTTTGTGCAGACACAAGAGCTCCCGCTTGCTCCACCTCCTTTCCAAAGCGCAACCGAGGGCAGCGAGGACGCTTCACGCAGCGAAGCGGCGCTCTCCTTTTAAGCTCTAAGTGAGAGCACAAACTGTTAAACGGAGCACACCACCTCGGACGCTGTCGCTGGCTGAGCAGAAAGCCCCTTTTCTAGCAGACAATTTAGTTTTGTGGGTTTGGGGGTTTGGTTGTTGCGGTTTGTTTGTTGGTTTTTTGATTTTTTTTTTTTTTTCTCAGTAAATGTACAACCCCCCTGACATGGCTTTGGTCCAAGGAAGCCGCAACGCAAAAGCACCTTCTCAGGAATTGACTGTAAATCCAACGCCTCTTTAGCATCCTCTCCCGCACTGTATTGCTACATATCTTTCTAAAAGCTACCCAACATTTCTCGTGGTCGCTTTCCAAACCTCAACAGCGAGAGCAAGACCCTCACCCCCGGAGGAACCGCTCAGCCAAGGGCTATTCTGCTCTGCAGCAAGCCAGAGCGGCTCTTTGGGCTCAGCTCTGCAGCTTTGCTACGGAATGGCCGAGCTCCGTGGTCTCTGCCCTTAGGAAAGGCGCTTAAGGATCCTGCAGGGAATTCTGCCCTGCTGATACAGAGGTAACGAGAACATCTGTACTAGCAGAATGATATTTATTTATTAAAAAATAAAACAAACAACCAAAAAAAGGTGCTTGACGGGACTCTGAACTCCGCCAGGTGTTAAGTGTCCTTCTAGAGATCAGGGCAGGGATGCTAGTGGTACAAGGGTCAGAAATTTGAACCAAAAAAAAAAACCCCCAGCACCAAAGAGCGGGCACAATCTTGACTAAAAAGCATCAGTAATGGAAGGCCTTGAAAAACAAACAAACAAAAAAAACCCCCAAACCCAAACCACACCCACCCACCCGAACCCAAGGAACAAGTCAAGAACAGTTTCCCTAAGAGCCTGGAGAACTTGTATCAAGCAAGATTCCCGGGGCAGGCGTGTGCGTATTAGGTAAAGAAAAATATAAAACTAAAAAATAAATATAAAACTAAAAATTATAAAAACTAAAAAATATAAAAAATAAAAATTATAAAAAATAAAACTAAAAATAAAACAAAAAATTATAAAAAATAAAACTAAAAATTATAAAAATAAAACTAAAAATTATAAAAATAAAACTAAATTTAAAATAAAAATATAAAAAAATAAAAAATATGAAAAAAATATAAAAAAATAAAAAATATTAAAAAAAGTCAGTGCACTGCATTCCAGCTGCTTCCCCACAGGAGGCTTCTGACCAGCCGGGGCCTGGGCTGACCCACGCCAGGAGCTGGGGTCCTTGCCAAACCCAGCCTGCGCGCTGGGCGCCCTACTGCCAACCCCATTTCTTAACATCCCGTTTTCCTACCAGATTTTGGAACAACAGAACCTCACTTTGCTTAAGACTTCTCAAAGAGAGTGGGAGGAGGGGGATGTGGGGGGGAAATCATCTCACCTCTCACATTCAATCCGTTGTCACACGCAAACTGTGCAAACGGTGACATGTAAGTGGGATCATACGCCAGCTCGTGAGCTTGCTCAGCGATGCTTCGCGCAGTCTGCTGTATACTCTCGTAGTTGGAGTTCTAAATTGATGAGGGGAAAAGTTTATTCTTACAAGAAAGTCAGCCCGCAGCCGTATTGCCGATGCGCGTCACTTTTACAGCCCCCTGACTGCCCGGCCCCTCTCTCGCAGGTGAGGGCGCTGGTTATCACCTTCTCTTCCAGGTGGAGCCCTCACCATCTTTTAAGCTTTTTAAATTTGGGTTAGAATTGCAAATCCTCACACCTGAGCTCCCAGACCTCTACTCCTTGCCAGCAGCTACAAGACCTGCTTTTGGAGGAGGTGTAGAATTCAGAGGCTTGGCAGCCCGGTCTCACACAGGAGCAGCTCTTGCTGGCACAGCCTCCCCTCCCGCGCGGCGCGGGCTCCGCCGAGGTCATTAGGCTTCACCTCGACTGGCACAGTCTCACCTCTCTGACCCTCGCACCCAAATCGACAAGAGCGCACTTGGGGAGAAGGGGCACTTGAGAAGTCAGATAAGGAAAATAAAATTATCGCGCACACAAACTTTATACTGACTGCATTTTAAGCATCTTTCCCCCCCCCCGTTTCAGTAATTCTGCTGCTTTACTCCAAGACTTTTCTTCCTCGAGCCAACGTGACACGACAACCACTGCTCTTTTGGTTTGTAGCTATTTTAAAATGCCTTGTCATTTCAAGAGTCTCCCCCGCAGTTTGGGGAATTAGCAGGCATTTACGTGATTAACTTTTGGCTGAACCTCCCGGGGAACTTCAGTGCCTTCCCCAAACACGCCTAAAGGTGGAGCTCAACTTTCTTCCACAAGGGAATTCCACCTCCCGCGGCCACGCAGGCCGACCTCAGGCGTGTGCAGCAAGGTGGGCGTGCAGCGGGCAGAGCCCTGACCTGGCTTAGAGCGTAGGGCACAGCCACGCAGGTCAGCGGGCAGGCCCCTCCGAACCGTGACAGCGCCTTACACCCTCAGCGCCGTCATCACCTCTGCTAACCGAGCTGAAGCCTCTGTCACAGCTCGCGCTCGCCTCTTGCCCTTCCACAGCCCAGCTGCTCCACCTCAGACCTGCAGGCTGCACCGGGGAGAGTGGGGACTGCGGAGAGAGGGGACACAGGAGCCTGCCTGATGTCCAGGGGTCTCTCCGACATTTTGTCTGTAAGGACCCATTCTCTTTCTTACACTGCCTTTCAGTTATGTAGCTGCAGGATAAGAGACGGCCAAATTTTTTTAAAACCTCACTCTAATTCTGCATGTGAACCTTATTTGCATTTCGTAACAAAAGAGCTGCCTCAGGGAGTTATGCATATTGATATCTCCCAAGTATACTTACCTTTCTGTAAGTAAACAGCCTTAAGCTACATGTTCTCATCCAAATTACAATGTTTTAATGTATTTTTACTATTTAAAAAGAACATTTGTGGTCACTAACCTGGGAAAGTTGTCAATAATTTTTTTTTTTTACAGAACACTGAAGATACTCCAGCACACGCAACCCAGAATTCAGACAGCCCATACTATAGAATTACCGCTTTATAACCCTTCGGGAAAGCTTCAGATCATTTTCAAGCATATCACTCACCCCCTCAAATAACCCATGAGAGAATGCTGTATTTTCATGTATATAAATCTACAGCGTGCAAGCACAGATAGAACACAACGTGTGAGCAGCTGGCCAGGGGCAGTGTCTGCTACCCAACACCTCCTCCTCCTCTCCCTCCCATCACCGGTGCCCAAGCTTCTGGATTCAGCCTGAGTGCCGATCCAAGAGCCGGCGCTTCGGGGCCAGCGTCCCTTTCTACTGCTCACACGTGGTATTAACTGAAAGGTCTCTAAACGCTAGCACTTCGCAGTGGGTCTTTTCTATAAAATACAAACGTTAGGTGCATGAAAAGTCATGGTAGTACCTAAGATAACCAGTGCAACAGATAGCAGAGATTCCGAATACACGCGCTTACCTTCAGCTTTTTTAACTCCTGCAGAATCATGTAGTCAGGCATGTTGTCAAACAGTCCATCTGTTGCAGTCAAAATAATGTCTCCGAGTTGGACATCAAAAGAAGTACTATCAGCAGCGTCAGGGCTGCGAAGATGACAGACACGTTAAAGAAAAGGACTCCAGCTTTCACTAAGACACCAAGCAACGTCAAACTAGCACATCAACAGCTTTTGTAATTCACTACTGCTACCTGTTTTTCTGCAAAAGAAAGAAATAATCACTAACTGAGGAGCTTTTGCACCAGGATGGCTTGTCAAGGAAGCCCCAACAGAAGAACCGTGATTGCAAACAGGTAATGTTTCAGCTATTACACAAAGGATTTGCATTTAGAATTCCCAGATGAACAATCCTGCAAACTAATCCGCTTCCCAAGTGTATCTCCATGGAAACCATTAAGTAGAATGGCAGCTCGGGGCTTCCTTCTCACTCATCTTCCATGGGCAAGAAAGCTACACTTGAAAGGACAATTCATAACAGGCACGGCCAGAACACTTAAGGATTCTGAATCACTTTCTAATGCAATGGAGTATGAAACATGGCTGGAAATTGCTACCAGGAGGCCACGGCTGGCAGGTCTACTCATGTCTAATACATCACACAACGCAAGAGGAGACAATAGCTATTTTGGTCATGAATATTGCAGCAAAATCTGATTCTCAGAAGCAGCATAATGACAAACCCTTCATTTTTAAAGATGCTTCAGGGGTCTTTAAAAGGGAGAAACTGCTGCATCCCAAGCCGTTTGGTTATGCCAGAAAGCAGGAGAGCTGCTTTCCTCAATCGATTTGTAGCGTCAGGAAGGTTAACAGAGTTAAGATTGCCTGCCTATTCCCATATATAGCTAAATTTAACATTTAACTGGGACAACAAATAGAAAAAAAAAAAGAGTACTGGAGAGGCATTTAGACAACATGCATGAGTACTAATTAGCGTCAGGAACAGTGCAGAGGCTAGCCAGGAAGCTATAATCATGATTCAGAACTGAAGTGTGGGAGCTCATTTATCTTGCGCTTTCCTTATTACGCAATGACTCTCGAGTCACTGCTTTCCTGACTTCCACTGGACATTATCAATTATCCTTGTGCTTTTTGGTTTTTGCCTTCCCATGGATGACACAGGATCTCAGAAATACTAAGATTGTTACAGCTCTGGAATTTCAATCAATCATTTAATTTTAGCCTGATAAAGAGGTTAGAGATTAGGGTTCTAATTTCAGAGTTCTACCCCAGCTTCCTCTCTCCACTTATGATGAAGTAATAAAATCACGTGCACGAATGGGCAGCAGTTTCAATAACCTAACCCACACTAAAGTCATAACCCTTACTGCATCTGCCTTGGTATTTCATAGAATCCTTTAGGTCGGAAAAGACCCTGAAGATCACCAAGTCCAAACCTTGTATCAAAAATTTAAGATGCCTACTGCACTCCCTGTATGCTGTGGTCACTCTTTGAAGATCCCTTTATCACCTTCCTGCATTCAGGAGAGGGATATCACTATAATAAGTGTATCACCATGAATTTGAAAGCTGTACTTTAAGACATATTTGAAAGCTGATTTATTTTTTTTTATTTTATTTTTTATTTTTTATTACTGGTGAGACTTCACGAAGTCAGAGGAAGGATCAGCCTGACATTCTTAGGGGAAGACACAAGTACAAGTCTGCCTTTGAAACAACTCATTTCTGTGAGCAGATTGTCCTTTCCTCATACTCTCATTTCCCAGCTTGGTGTTCCGCCAAACAGTTTTTTCGCTCGTCTTGGTCAAATACAATATGCTGCGGGAAACAGAGCTATTTGGAAATACAAGTTAGTCACATGTCCCTCTGCTCTATTCTTCAAGTCCTTGCTACCTCACTGCCAAGATATCTAAATTAGCGTACTCCAAACCAGCCTCAAGAGAGTACAGACAGGGACTGGGAACGAAAGCTACTGGGTAAGACGAGCCACTCACGCAGGATGCCCGGTGCATACACCAGCTGCAGTCTTAGTACTGCAGCTTTATTGAGCAACATTGTTCCATGGATCAGAACATGCCTAGTGCACACCACAGACTATGGGAATAAGCCACCATGAATGAATAATCAGCTCAGTAAATTCAGACTGTGCAACAGCATACAAGTTTGTTAAGTACAAGGTGAGAAATGTCCACGTTACCTACAGACGACGGGGGAGGCAGGTATAACACCCTTTGAGCAGACACACGTTTAAGTCCCACGAGCTATGCTGCACCAAAGGGCACCGCAGCAGCAAAACTGCAGCCTTTGGGGAGTTGATCACATACACAGATTAAAAATGTAACATCCTCTCCCCTCTTACCTGTCACTTAAGACAACTCCTTCTGCTTCTGGTGGAGCTATTGACAGTTGGAACGGAGTGTTGAAGTAATGCTGCTGCTCGTCAGAGCGATGTACTACCTCTCCTCCTCTGACTACCAAAAACCCAGAGTCGCCCAAGTTGGCTGTATGTAGGCGATGACTTGTTCTGTCCAGAACTACTATACAAGCTGTACTGCTTCCTGGAAACAGAATACAGTAACTGGAGTTAGCCTTACAGAAATTGCTTATTGTTAATTGTTTATTATTACTTATCCCAATTGTTTATTTTTAATTATTATTATTAATTATTCCAATATTCAAATATTTATCAAAGCATACAAATCAGAATAAATGGAAACACTCAATGTCAAAATTAACATACACTAACAATAGCAAAATGCTAGAAACCTTTACAAGACAAACTATGATTTTTGTAGAGGACTCGCTTTTCCTGCTTTGATTTTGGTAAACACATTATGCTGACAAATACCTGTTTTGTTCCACTTTATTTACAGTTTTCCATCCCAACATATGTCAGCACATTCTGCTATAGGACTGGATTTACAGAAGTCACATAAAATACTGAAATTCCGAAATCATTGAGATAATAGAATTCTAGTAGCATCCACACAATGCTAGGTGCTCTCCACACAGTTTCACTCATCAGCTGTAAATAAACCACACCAAGTAAAGAACTGCTTGCAATTAAGTATTAGGTATTGTTCTATTGCTCTTGTCGGAACATTAAAATGCTTTTCTTCATAGTATGGCTCTGTAGAGCTATCTTCATGTTTGAAAAATAATAATTCTGTCACATCTTCAGGATACTACCTTGACAAGTTTAAAGAAAACATGTTTCAGAGACAAATACTATTCCAGATTAAGGTCAGACAGAACGGAAACAAATCTACTTGTCAATCGTGCTCAGAACTATCCCAGCCATGCTTGAGGGCACTGAGGAATTCTTGATCCATTCACTGGGCAGTAGCCACCAACTGTGCTTGGTTGCAAGCCACAACAATAACTGCATTGCAAAGACCCCATCCACAGACTAAGCCCTTCACAGCAAACAGCGATCACTTCATCTCTGCAAAGAGGACAGCACATGCGCCGAAGGAACTTCCATGCCTGAAGAGGGTGAAAAACAGCTAGAGCATTTCTTCTTGTGTTCTGCCTCTAACATAAGTTCCCCTGTCACCAGCTGGTGAACAGCCTTCATCTTCTATCCTAATCTTCTTTCAGCAGAAGCTTCCAAGCACAGCTATATGTTGGACAGACCACAAGCTTGCAATGAGCTAAATTTACAATCAGGCTTGTTAGTGCACAAGTCCAGCTGGCTCTAGGCATCACCTCTTCCAGATGTTTCCCTTTCTACTACAGGGAGTTCCCTGCAATACACTTGCACTTCATTTGTTCTCTAGTGAAGGCACAGAGGACCTTCTCCACTCTTAGCGAACGGTAAGTCAAAACGTTATCTTAGGGGAAAAAAAAATGAAATCAGATTTTCTATGTGACAGCACCCAAGACTGTTCTGCAATACAAGAGTAATGTTTACATAAATGGCACAGTTTCCTCCCATTTCAGTTTTACTTTAAAATATTTGCTAGATTCTATTCTGATCAACTAAGTATCAAGACTTAAAGCACAACAGCAAGGCAAAGTTAATGCCTAATGAATCCTCCTTAATGAAGTCCTCTCCCTTCACTTTATTTTAAATAAACTGTAAATGCTCAGTGCTGTGGTAATTCCAGGGTTTTATTTCTACTTCTAAAAATACTGTTCTCTGTTAAAGGAGAAACACTAACGATCGTTAGTTTCAAATTCTAACTCCATTAGCAGAGTGTAACTAGGAGGCCATGTGTGGAATGCAGATCTTGTGACTCAGCATATGCCGCTTTTCAGAATCCGAAAGGTCAAGCCAAGCAGGGCTGCCTCCGTCTACAAAGCCGTTGTCAGAGCTCTCACCAGTGGCCCATTTTGTAGACCACTTACAGCTACATCTGCTTTGCCCAAATAAGCACTATTAAACACACAAAATCCAAACGTAGTTACCAACCACCGCTATTTTAGTGATACTTAAGGTCACTTCTGAGGTTCAAACCTATTCTTTAGGCATATAATGCGAGAACATCTGTTCCGAAGCTCAGCAGACCAGTTAAATATAGCTTACACAGCACTCTTCTGGCACAGAAGTTTAAGGTCAGGTGAGAAGCATGCGTATCATGCAGGGTAACACTTTCTTGGTGCATAAGAGGTCACATGCCCTTTTAGAAGAGTATTCTGTTTTCAAGGTTGTCAGCTGAGGCCAAATGTAGCCTTTCTATCCGCTCACCATTCCCAAGGCAGCTGGATGCCCTGTCTAAAATCAACTTTGACACAGAAAATGCTAAGCATCTACTTTAGTTTGCTTTCAAAAAAAATCTGTACTGAATTCCCCCACAAAGAATTATTAAAAAAAAAAAAAAATGGTACCAGCGACTGTACGATATAAACTACTTAAGTCAACCAATCAGGTTTAAAGTTCATTGGACATAAAGCCAAGAGGAGCAGTAAGGCAAGGAATGAGCAGAATTGCATCCCATTATCATCAGAAAATATTTGGTTTTGCATAGCTTAAGCAAAAAGCCACAACCAACCATTAAGAGTTTTCAACAGAGAACAGTTATTTATACATAGGCAACAGAGCGAACGAGTGCACATGCCACAGCACATTCTACTGCTGAACTCGTTTTGCAAACTCTCTGCAAGCACTGGTGAATTGCCACCCTTCACACACAACAGCAGCTAGGCCTTATTTTTCTTATGTACACACATACACACGCATATTGCCTGCATTACTGAATAAATCAAGAGGTTTTAAACATACAAAAAGTAAGGATGCTACCAAGACAACTACATTTCTATGAGTTTTGGTTAATTAGAAGACAACTGCCTGCAAATTTGTTGTAGGAGCTGACAAGAGATTTAAGCAACCTTGTCAAAATATACATCTAGATAACATACAGCACAGATCCAACTTATGTATTTTTGCTCTCTTACCAAGCAAAGGTACTTTGTTCTGCAGCAGCTCACAATAACCTGCGGTGAGAATCCCAACAGGATTACTTGGTACAAACCGTCCTTCTTTTACTAAACGTTCACATGTTCGCATTAGAGTCCCTGAGAACTGAGAAGGGTCAACCCCATAGTCTCTCCAGCCACCTACACCATCTGCTACCCCTAGAAGAAAACAGAAAATAAGTGTTATATGAACAGAATCTGTTTCCAAAGCAAGGTTTTAAATTTTTGACATCACTTATGATCCTCAGTAACTAAAAAGTAGGCTATATCCCCTGCTTGCAAAACATTTTTGATTAAGAAAAAACTAAGTATTTAAGGTAACTTCTGACATTTGCTCCTAGACAAATCACTAAATATAATCTGAACTGCTGAAGAGAAGGTAAAAGCCTAATGCTGAGAACTCTGTGAGGAGGCTGACTTCACTAGAGAACAACTAATGGGAAATTTGGGGCGAGGGAGGAGGATTCAATCACATTAACCTTTGATTACCCCATTAAAAAGGAAGAAGACTTTTTATCAGTTTTAAATATGAAGGTTGTTAAGATTTTAAATAGGACAGAAATAACAAAGAAACTCTTCCCCGCAATTCAGCAGCCCAAAGTTTTTTCTCACGCTATTTGCTCATATGAAGCATATTGCTTTCTACTTGGCGATACCAATTTCTGTAGGAACTTAACTTCCATTTTCACAGTGTGTTCAAAAAACCATGAAACCAACATGGTGCTGGGACCTACCCCTGCAAGGATGGTTTGTTGCTTACAGCTTCAGCCAAGCAAGAGAATGACAACTGACCATGACCCAGTCCATTTTCATTCAGTTATTCAAAACAACCTAGATGGCAGAAAATTAGACCAATTCTGCCAAAGCTCGACTCTGTGGTTTCTCAGAAGATTCCCAAATAGCAAAGATGCACATAGAAAAGAGGGGTGGTCAGAGGGAGATAAGCACAGGTATGATATTCTGCTGCCTGTTTGGCTAAAATATTTTCAATCTCCTCAAGTGGCTTTAACAATAAAAGACTGTTTGAAGGTATTATTTATGAGATAGAAATATTTCTACATGGACATTTTTCCAAAATCTCTTTTTGATCCTCAGCATGTAAGGCACATTTCAAGCACAGGCTTCTGTAACATAATAAAGCTAAAATACTACATTCATGATAAAAGCAGGGAGAGCCAATTTCAGAGCTCTGATTGTGCTGAGGAACAGCAGCCTCCTTGGAAAAAAACCACCACTATTAGCTAAGGCATGAAAAAGTGACTGAGAAGGTAAAACTAAGTTTGCCTCATCTACAAATGCCCTTCACATGGGACACCATCTGAAACTGAGACGGAAGGTTTAGAGCCGACCTTGGCACGAACTATAATCTGACAGGAGGTTATAGCTAGATTCTGAACAGCCTATCAACATTAATCAGATTTCTCCCAAAAATAGTGCACAACCTTTTAGACACCTGCTTTGTCTGTTTGCTTCCTTAGAAGAACACTATAGGAAGGCAGATCCCTGTACTCACCCCTTCAGACCAGACCCTGGGCAGAAGCTCAGGCACAAGCAACCCTGGCATTCTCCAAAATGCCTTTTCTGGTTTCTTCAGGAACAACTAATCCTCTCTTTACAGGTCCCACACCTTCAGGTTAATGCCGGATTAAACCTTTGCTTTCTGCTGCCATGTAGACAAGTCCAGAATAAGAGATTATTAAGAAAAAGTTCTAGATCTAGAACTTGAAATAGAAACTAAGCTTCAGTTTGGAGGATGATGCTTCCTTTACATGAAGTTACCGCATGAGCGGCTTTTTCCCCTTTAAGATGAACAGATGTATTTTTGCTAGCATTGCTGCACTGCCAACAGGGTTAAGGCACTAAAAAGATGATGGCTGACAGTACTGTCCCAAGCTTTTGGCCCCTAAGGAGCTTAACAAAACAAGCTCATCAGAAGTTACGGAGATGCCTCAAGTGATCAGCAATCATTTCTGCGTCGGTCATCTTGGGAGACAAAACCACTACAGCATTAGTAAACAGTACAAGAAAGCCATCATAGCAAGCACCTGATACGGTTAATTATCAAAATCTATTTCAATCTTTAAAGCAAAAATAAGAGCATGCCACCTGATTTTCTTTGCTCATTTCTTACTTGACGCAGGAAATCTGAATCCGTAATCATGGCAGCATGGTTCATACTCTCTCCTGAGCCACGTAACGGCTTTGTCTGTCTGCCTTCCTGTCTGCTTTTTGCAAGCTATAAAGAGCTTTAAGTACATTCTGCCAGTGCCTTCCAAAACCATCAGACAGTCCACAAGTAGGTCCTCTGACTTAGCTTTGCACCATACTTAAGAGAACAGATTGTCTGCTTAAGAATCGACAAGACAGTTGCGCATTCCTCCTCCATCGCTGGCTCAGAAGCAAACGGGACCATCGCATTCAGGAGCGGGCCCCGGAGCATGCTTTCACCTCCACACCACCTCATCAGCTCACGAACTCGTGTATCACCACTGGCAATTATTTCTTGTCCTTGCCCAAAATGGACAATGCTGGGTTTTTTGCAAAGGTTTGTTGGGGTTTCCCCCCCCTTTCTCTTTTTAAACTCTACCTCTTAAAGATGATAGGTCAGTCCATTTAATTTAAGCTAAATGACCTTGTTGGCTCCCAAAGCATGGCTGGCAAACACTGCCAGAGCAGTCAAATGCTTCCTCCTGCTCGGCACAGGGCCAGGAACTACTGCTGCCGTCGAGATCAATGGCAGTACATAGGCAAAGCCCATTCAAGCAGCCCTGCACCACACAGTGTCACCAAGAAAACATCCACTTTTATTGCTTTTGCCTTAAAAGGAGATTTTTTACGCTCCCTAAGGTCTTTAGTCATCCCATCCTACCTTCTGCATGGTTTTAAAATAAAACCAGTATCTTTTACATTCTACATTCTCAACACAAACTACACAGTTTTATGGGAAAGGAATATGAGATTTTAAAACAGATTGAATAAACTGCTACTGAAATTGATGAGAAGTAAATTGTGATTTGATATATGTAAATGAGAACAAAGTTTAAGCAAACTTTGTGATTTGATATACAGCAAACAAGGAGCAAAACTATTTGTGAGATATTTGAAACTCCAGAAGCAGCAAGAACTGAAAACTCAACTCATAAAAATGGACTGGTTTTTATGTAATAGCATGTTTTCCCTCTGTCACCAAAGGAAAATTCAAAGGTACAGCTACTGACAGTATCACTGCTGAGGACTAATGCCAAGCTCTATTCATTTAGATGATCTTTGTTTTCATCCAAGACAAAAAAAACCTGTAAATATTCAAAATAACTACTGTTTTAACAAGTGAAAAAGATTACTCAGGTTTTAATTTTCTTACATTTCGCCATAAAACATTAAATATGGTCTTCCAGTATCCACCATTTAAATTAAAATAAACGTCTTACAAAATAGGAATCACAGAACACGTAAAACAAACGGTGTAGCTGAGAGGAATTGCCGAAATTGAACTGTACGCAATCCCTGATTTTTTCTAAGCAATTCAGTAAATCAGAAAGTGTTATAGAAAGAATATTTATTTGGATATTCCCTGTTCAAGCCTACGCAGAAATTACACAAACATCCACGTGACACAGTGAAATGCCTGTGGCTACATGAACAAGCCCTGTAAGTAAAGCAATTGAAAATTTTACAATAAATTCCTTGAAAAGAATAAACACTTCTCAAGTATTTAACTATATCATGGAGACTTTTCAGAATCTTTCAGAGTTAACACTCCCCTACGTTGCCTTCTGCTGGAAAATACACAAACACTACTGCCAGATTAAATACTCGTTGCATGTGTCAGTCGAAAAACTGGCTCTAACTTCCTAAAGATTCAGCGTATCACGATCTCTCAGGGAGACAGTTGCAACGAAGCTTCAAGACAGAGCACAAGTGACTGATGCTGCAGCACTGAAACTGAGCAAAGACACCGGCACTGAAGCTTGTCAAAATTTATTTCAAAATGCTGAAAGCACTTGGGATAAAATACCAGTTTGAATGCAAACGTAAAGTTGTTTTGACTGCCAACACACAGGTTTAACTGCAGGAGCCCAGGGAAGAGCCAGCCAGTGCTGAGACTAGTAATGTGTGCTTTTTGCCACACACTTTTCTAAGTCAGACCCAGCTGTTCCACCTAGCTCAGAGCAAATATAAACTAACCAGGCTTAAAGTTCAGAGCAAACCCACGATACTAATCCAACCCTGTTTAATATAAAGTGTTATGAGTGGAAGTTCTGGCTAGCTGGCAAACCAACCTGCCCATGGTCAGAGTCCAGAAGTCTCATCCTGTCCAAAAAAATCTCTTGAAAGATAGATACTTTCAAATATTGCATCATCTAAGAATAATAATCACACACAGAAGCACCAGGCAAGCACAAGCATGTCAGTTTGCATGCAACCACAATTACCTTTGCAAGACACTCCACACATCCTATTGAACTTTGAATTTCTTAAGATCCTTACCTGAATTAGCAATGAATCACTGATAAAGGAACATCAAAAGGATATATTTGTGGCTGAACTTATTTTGCATCAGCTACAGAAGAAAGGCTAAAATGGTAGAAGCGTGATCTGTTGCACTACCCAAGTTTGAAACACAGCACCTAGTATTTGTCAACATATCAGAATCAGATAAACTGGTAAGATTTCTTGTTTTATCAGCAATGGATAGCTTCTCCATCCAAAGCAAGTCACATGCTCAAAGCCAGCACTAACTCTCCTAGCAGCTTCACTGGCAGCGTGTATGGGATCACAATGTTAGAGGCAAAAAGCATCTAATCCCCCTCCCCAGGTTTTGAAAAAGAAATAACCTGGTTAAATACACATCCCTGAAGGGAGATTGTGTGTGACTGATAACTAGTTACAAAAGGAAAGGTTACGTATTTGAAATACACATTTTAAAATTTACAGTAGACCTTAAACTTCCCTTGCATTCAATAGAAAGATACTGGAAGAATAACTGGCTAAGTGATCATGAGGAACAAAAAGCAAGAGGCAAAGTGAGAGAATGATGTTGAAGAACAGACTGAAGGAGAAATAAGGAACTGAAAACATTAAATTGTACATCTACTTCCAGGAAAAAGCAGCAGTTCCTTATATCTTCCCCCCTACACACCCTCCCACTACAGTACACTGCTGTTCCTGAAGCAGTTTTCTACCAGGTAGATCTCTTACCAATTTTATTTAAGCCTGAGGAATCACTCAGTGGATTTTGGGAGTTACAGGAGAAGACTAAAGTATTATTTATCTCTGAAAGTTTTGTATAAACTTCCCTACATAGTTATAGCTACTTAATCTCTCAAGGTGTTGAGCAACCCAGGAACTTATTTTCGTAGCCCAACTGCTACTGGTGGTTGGGGCTTAAATGCTGAAAAGGGATAGGCACTGTAGAACAGACACCAGCCAAGCTGTACTGAAATTACTTACAGCCTGAACAACCTCGGGCTCACAATACTATATAGCGCGGATGAACCAAAGTAAGCAGTGGAAGCTTTTTGCAACATTTCCTGCGACACAGGTATGATAAAGTGTCTCACCTACTGCACTGTCTTCAGCTTTGCTTACTTCCTTCCACGATTTCTGACAGAACCTACCTTTCCTTCAAGCCAAGATCCACATATGAATGGAAAATTGTTTACTACCCACAAGTATCAATAGCACTTAAAGTAAGCGTTCAGTTGCAGACTATGATCCGAATACATTGTGTGCAATGCACTTCCAGAAACCGTGGTAAAGAGTAACAGCCAGATTTTAGCGTCATTCTCAGAAAGAGAGCTAACACATTTCTAAGAGGTTACATTCAATGCTACTTAAAAACAGCTCTGCTGACATTTGGATTAGCTGTATTGACAAGAATGTCGGTGAATATGGTTGTTAATGGGGGATGTTTCTCAACAATCTAGTTTCTCTACAAATGAGAGTACTTATGCTCCCATGTTAAAAAGAAAATTTAATTTGGTCTATTACAAACTAAGACACGTCTACAATTTTTTTCAGATTGCTGATTACTCCCTCTAAGATGTCCTGAGTTCTCCCAATAAAGTAGGTGAAAGGCTACTCTGAAGCAAGACGAATTGCCTCCTGTAGTGTGGCAAGTTATGATAAGGCAGCAATCTCTTTAATAGGTATGATAGCAAATAAACCACTTAACGTAGTCTTACATGACCTTCAGGCATCAAAGAAAGAATCCCTTCCTCCTCTGTAGTTACCAGAGCAACCTTGACATTTCATCTACAAATCCTTTTAAGTTTTGTAGTTTACTTTTCTTGATGACAGTGAGACTAACAATATTCCAGGGGCTTGGTCACTCTAGAGTTTTACTTACCTCCTATGCAGGCTGCTGACAAACTTAATTTCAAGTAAAGTGCAATTCCTTTCAGTTTAGAGTAGCTGCCCTACAATACCACACCACCTCCCCCGCCCCCCCCAAAAAATATCAAGATTTGCAGCAGCTAGAACAGTTACCAAATTTTAACTTTACGGTGGACAAACAGTACCCTGCTGCCAGACAGTTTTTTCCTACCACTGCTGGGAGACAGAAATAGTTTGGAAGACTAGTCAAGTCACACTGGCTACACCCAAACTTCTACCCAGCACAGACATTGTATAAGTGATGCTGTCACGGGATGCACATTGGTTGCTCTAATGTTTCAATAATGAGTCACACAACAGCTTGGAAAATCCATTAAAAAAACTAGCAAAGCCATCAGGAGCCTGATAAGGCAGGAATAAGACAAGGCAGATCCCAACAAAAGAGAAAATGACCCCCAACATGAGACTCTTCAAAATTCATAAACAAGCTTCAATGTTTAGTTTTGTTAAATAAGTGAAATGTTTATATAAAATGTTTAAGTTCAATCTTCAAATTTGTGTTTTGCTTCCTATGCACTAAAAATTCTACTCCTATGCTAATTTGAAAGAACCAAAGGTGTCAGTTTCTGAGAAGTTTTCACTTTCAGCTTTAAAAAACACAATTTCTGCCCTTCTCAGTTACAAAGACATGAGGGAAGAGGTATGTAAACGTCTACCAAGTCTCAAGAAGAAATCTGAATATTCTGAGGATCTGGACAACCAAGACACTGACAGTGAACATACAAAATGGTAGAATATGGTACAAGCAGCAGCAAAAAGGAAACATGGGCCTGAATCATAAAGCTCTAGAGATTTGTATTAGTAGTAAAACCATTTCCTTTTCTCAGACTGATCCCAAAGGAAACACTCTGGTTTTGAGTTCTTCCTTCTCCCTGTGCTCAGAATGGGAAGAAAACATGCACATTTAACAGGTACATACCAGAGAGAAGTAAGAGACAAAACATTCAAGGATTCAAGTACAGCAGTAACAGACCTTATTAAGCCTTTAACAACTATGGGAGGGTTGGAAATAACATATCTTCATCATGAACCTTCATAAGCTTTCTGTTGATCTTACTATGAAAGGACAAAGCACAGACTAGAAGACACTGATAAATTTTCAGTCTTAAGACTACATAGTATACATACAACAAAAGAAGTGTTTAGCATCTTTCTGTCTGCTATAAACACACTGCCTAGTCAACTTTTGTTTGACCTAAGAAAATGAATCCCCGAGCGCTCCTGCCAAGCGGCTGGGAGTAGCTCTTTCACTGTTACACCACACCCATACCCATCCCACACAGGCCTGCTTCCCATATATTGGTTCTAGAAGAGACTGGCACGGAAGTATTTTAAATTAATTATCTGGCACGGCTTTGTCACTGATGACTACTAGGGCAGACTAACAAGTGATACACTTAAAATTTACTGTTCTCTAAAAGCACTCTTACTGCGTCTAGTGTTCACTTTGGCTAAAACCACACAAGTCTCTTCATTAAACTAACACTGAAAAATGAAGCTTGAAAAGCAGCTTGAAAAGTTCAGCTCAGCCTGTTTTGTTGAGGTGCAGAGCTAGGCAGGTATTGAGTTAGTAAAAAATTTATGAGGGGCTTTAAAACATAGATACAGAACCTCAGATTTGTGATGAAAGTAAGAGGAGTTGAGGGCAGGAAAACACGGGTGCTGAAACTCTTTTTGCAGCAGTGTAGAAGAACTGGTTGAGAAAGGGAGACCAGAGAGATGACTGTAGTAGCAGAAACAAGGAGAAAACTACTATGTTTGTAAACTAGAGAGACATAGATGAATCACAGAATTGTTTAGGTTGGAAAAGACCTTTAAGATCATCAAGTCCAACCATTAACCTAACACTGCCATCCCACCACTAAACCCTGTCCCTAAGCAGATGAAGAAAAAGCATCAAGTTAGACAGCATCAAAATCCATCCTGAGCGCTACTGTTTGCAGAGTGTACAGAGATCTTGATTTTCTGGTATGTGTATTAGAAAAGCAATAAGGAACTAACATGAAAACAGCTTTGGGGGGGGAGGGGAACCACCACCAACTTCTATTTAAATTATTTTCTCCTTGGTATTTCAGATATCCTGGTCTGATGCCGCTTTTGCTGTTTGATCCTCAAGTGGAGTTACAATTCTGTTTGTTTTCAAGTTGCCATGAAAATTCATGCGAAGACCAACTTAGAAAGGCAATTCTCTGTTGATTCCAGCAGGAAGGCAAGGCAAGCTGTAGGTCCACATATAGTAATTACCAAATATGGCCAAAAAACCCTAAACATCATCAAATGGGTCTAAATCCACCCGCTTCTCCATGCAAAGAGTCCACCTAAGCAAAGCAGATTCTGCATTTCTCTTACGGGCAAATACCGATTGCTCAGTTATTTATCAGTGCTGGCCTAGCATGAACTTTAAAGGCAGCCAGCCTTAGTCACATGTTAAAAGGAAGGTTGTCCAACAGCTAATTCTAATAGAAAAAAGTTTCTCTGGAACAGGCACAACAGAAAAGACGCAGAGTATCCACAATGCATCGACCAGTTTTCCACATCTGCTTGAAAGCTGCAGCATCACCCTTAGAGTGACAGCTCCCTTGAGGATAATCAGCAAAACTGTTACCTAGCACCACGTTACAGCTTCCTGAAAAAAAAGTCTCAGCTATATTAAACGGCAACCAAGTTACAATGACAGCACCAAATTGTGAAGAAGCACCAAGCACCGTCACATCACAAGACACTGCAGTGCAATCCCACTAGTTTTAAATTAAAAAAAAAAAAAAAAAAAAAAAAAAAAACACCCCACAAAAAAAAAAAGGGGGCAGAGGGGAGGAAGCTTTTTTTTCCTCTGTCAAAGTTTTGGTGAAAATTATTTCTGTCAGTTGCTCAAAAACTAACTTTTACAGAGCACCAGTTAGCCAAATTCAACCTTGACTACACAGGAGAAAGGTCAAGCACTGTCAAAAGCAATGCTGCTAATAAAGTGAAGATTCCACTGATTATCTGGAATTACTCACTACTTCTAAAATTTGACCCCTTAAGATTCATTTTGCATGAGAAGCCAAACCACAGAGCGCAATCAGGATAGCACAAACACTGAAATTGAAGTTTGACATTTGAAACCAGTCTCAATGTCACTTTGCCTTTCACTTGACAAGGACACGGCACGCACTAAAATCAGGAAGTGCCCGTTTCAACGATCCTTTAGGCAGAAATGCAATACATAGACATGGGGCTCAGTTAGGTTTTCAAGGCACTCAGAAAGGGTAATGCACTGCAAGTTGTTTCGGCGGCGTTCGGAGCCACTAGGCCTTACAGGTGGAACGCTAAGGCTGGGCCCAGACACCCGGCACCCACACCACCCCATCCCAAAGGCAGGCTGAGTGAGGTGGGCGTCGTGCTGCAGCAAAGAGCATGACCGTTTTCTTTTAAAACTAAAAAATAAAACAAGAACTCGCGCTGACATTTACAGGCGGAACCGGCTCCTTTGTCTGTGACCGAAGCCCGAGCCGCTTCGCCATGTGCGGCTCAAGGAGGGGAGGTCAGGAGGCCGAAATCACCTCAGCACCCGGAGCAGGGCCCCGCCAGCACTTACCCAGCACATCTGCCGACCGGTGCCGGGCCACGAAGCAGGCGTCATCCCCGTAGCACATGCCTTTCTTGAGGATGCCCTTGCGGAAATCTTTGCCAAAGCCACAGCTGGCTGTCACCAAGCTGTAGTCACGGGAGTCCGTCTGCGAGAGGCCGCCCAGGACTGCCCGG
>NW_009259038.1:335218-342415 GCF_000687185.1 Egretta garzetta | reverse complement strand
GGGGGGGCCAGGGGCCGGTTCCCCGGCCCGCTGCCGTTTCAGCTGTAATTACTGCAATTACGTTTTCAACAGCGGGGCAAGCGAGGCTGCGCCTAACCCAGATACTTGCTCTCCACGCCCATATCAGGCCGCATGTCTCGCGTGCCCCAAATACCTCGAAGGGACGGGGTGGCCGTTCGTACTTTCTGGCTATTAAGGGCGCTGGTGTGAGTCATACCGCACAAAATTTTATTTTTAAAGGACAACTCGTCCTGTTTTCCCTGGCGGGGTGCAGTTAGGGATAGAGCCAGCTCATTACGGCACGTGGTGTTTTGTGTGGTTGCTGTGGAAATCATGAAAGCGCGGAATCATAGAATCATAGAATCACTTTGGTTGGAAAAGCCCTTTGAGATCATCGAGTCCAACCTTTAACCTAACCCTGCCATCCCACCACTAAACCCTGGCCCTAAGCCCCTCATCTATCCTGCTTTTAAATCCCTCCAGGGATGGGGACTCAACCACCTCCCTGGGCAGCCCCTTCCAGAGCCTGACAGCCCTTTCAGTGAAGAAGTTTTTCCTAATGTCCAACCTAAACCTGCCCTGGCGCAGCTTCAAACCATTAAATCCATTTTGGGTAAGGGACACAAGATGCCAAACAAAACCCTCATGAGAAGGCCACGGTATGCACTCACCGCACAAAACCCACTGAAATTATTTTAATTACAGGTGAGCGTGATCCAAAGGCAGTGAGCCAGCTTTCAGGTGTGTATTCCCCCCCCCCGAGAACTTCAAAGACATCAACAACTTCAAAGACATCAACGCTAAGGGCCCACCATATTCAAAAAGCCCAAATTCCCTATCTCCTGCAGCTCGGTTTTCCGTGCTGCTTGTGGGCGTGCAAAATGGCTCGTGCCTTTGGAAGTTCTTAGGAGGTAGCTCTGCACGATGTGTGTGAAGGCTAATGCTTGCGCGCGCGCACACACGCGTAAAGAGGCTGCTGCTGCGTTATTTAACCTGAGAGATGTAAATAACAAAACAGACGGGTGTAAATAAAGCAGAGGCAGGTGTGAAACCTGAACCCCAAGCGGACTCGTGTGAAAGGAAAAGCTGTGCGGCATGCTCCACGGACCCAACCCACGGGGAACATTATTAAAGCAGGTCATTATAAAAGCATTAAGAGACAGCAGGCATTTCACTCGCTGTGTATCTTGACAGAGACATCGTTGTTAAACTGCTAAAGGCTTAAGCGATGCATGGAAATTTTCCACCTAAAGCTGAAATTGTATCCAAACTTATTAAAATATTAATCTGCCCGTTAGAATGGGGAGAAGGAAAGTGCAGGGAACATAAAGAGCAGCCCAGGCTCAGCCCTGGTGAATTAGGAAACTGCCACACAGCCAAATTTGCCAACGTGCTGGAGGGAAGGGTGTGCTGCTGCTGCCAAGGCCCATCGGGGTGT
Source organism: Egretta garzetta (assembly GCF_000687185.1). NCBI lineage: Eukaryota > Metazoa > Chordata > Aves > Pelecaniformes > Ardeidae > Egretta > Egretta garzetta. The sequence continues at coordinate 340,977 of NW_009259038.1, read as the reverse complement.
GCGAGACGACAAACAGTACTTGCAAGATAGCTCTCCCCAGCAGCAAACATTGCTGCCTCACCCCCTCCCTTATCTCTACCAGGAAAGGGAAGTACATTATTTTCAGATTTTCCCCCACCAAGTCATTCTTTCCCTCCTCTCATTCTTCCTCCTTCTTATCCAGGTCCCTTCGAGGGTAAGTCCAGCCTGGCCAAACCCCTTTATTTTTAACGCAGCAGATTTCAATACTGCCTACAGTGCCAGGGTGCCCTGAGGCAGCTCCGGTTAGTGCAAGGTGATCCGTCCTACAGTGGGCTGGGCGTGCGTTGCTTCTCGACCTGTGATCCCCCACCACACTTCCAGCTAAACCCGAGTTCCCCATGCCTCATCACGACGTGTTTCCCAGAGCTGGATGGGACGCTCTCTGTACCGCTTTGCTGATCAGATTGACAGTCTTGCGCCTGTACTGAGTTTCTCAAACAGATTGGCAGAGCATGACTCGGTGTCCCGGTACGGGCTCCCAAGCCGAGGCATACCATGAGCAGTTCATACTCCCCCATCGCTGGTCACCCACCCAGGTCTGCCCAGACAGCCAAGGAAGCCTACATCATTTACATGATAATTAGTAACCATGGCTGAACTCTTTCACTCCTGCACGATGATGCCATACCCAAATGAAAAATTGCTATTGGTTTTCATTCAGAGGATCACTCGGCTCCCATGAGGCAAACCACCACCATTTTTAGTGAAACAGGACAGAATTGGTTTCTCCCCACTGTTCATTATCAGTCCTGCTTGATCTCCCTGTAAATCCCTCCCAGTACGTGCCCTGCTCTCTCACTCAGTAGTATTCTTGTACACCCAGGGTCGATATCCTGCCAAGTGATATTTGTTTAAAATTCTCGAATGCACAAATTTGGCACAAAAACTGGGGCAAAGGGCATTCCCCTGGTTACTGCAGCTGGGTGGAATCTTCCCACCTCAAAGTCCAAGATCCATTTACATCAGTTCATTTAAGCCGCAAAACAAAATGAACTCTTCCTGCTCGGCTTGCTCAGACAGACCAACAAACGCACCAGGGAGCGCTAAGCAGAAGTGCTGTACAATGCAATCAACTGTTGAAGGCACAAGCAGTTTTTCAGCTTGTATTAAGACTGATTCACTTGGAGCTGACGTCAATCCTCCCTCCCTACTATCTTAGCCTTGGGATTGGAGTGTGATAAACACTACCTGTAATGCCATCTGCTGTACAGAGACAGCCCAAGCTTCTCACTATTTATTTAAGGGCTAATGTTGTGCTAGAGCAGAATGCAGTTTATTTCAGCCTTATTTGACTTTGTTTTGACTCTAAATGCCTGTCCACTTGAATTTTTAAAGTGATCTGTCATAGAGCAAAACCAATGTTTGCCTTGAAAAGATGAGGAAGTTCAGACAGCATAGTTAGCATCAAACAGAAAACTATCATGAAAAAGACAACGATACCAGACTTCTCCATGTGGAAGAGTCAAGAGAAGATGCAGAGCCAGAAGATCACCATCTCAGAATGGGGAACCAGGACCTCCCCAATCCTAGCTGTCTGAAATCCTGGAGAGCCAGTTTATTTCGTATATCAGTTTCTCCCTGAATTCTTTAGAACCTCAGTCCCTCAATTCCTTTAGAACCTCACCAAAGTCATCCAGCTTCTCTATAAAATACAAAATATTGTAGTTTAATGGCGACTGACTTTTGGTCAGTGGTAAAATCGTTTTGAATGGCACCAAGCTGAAAATACATCTTTAGATCTAAGAAATGCACGTACAAAACTGTTTCCTCTTAGGATTTTCTCCTCATTTGAAAAGTTTAAAGTAACAGGAATTATACCACTCCCTAGCAAAGCTCATTCATGATAGTAACTCCATTGAGCATTTTTTATTACTAAGAACTTCCTAACACTAAAACCAGAGTCAGTTAAAAGCCTTGTATACGGTGTGTTCAGAAAGGGCAGCACACACTCTGCCAACAAATAGCTTGGACTGTCCATCATAATTTATGAAGACCATGGATATTAAGCTAATTCTACCCTGAGTTAGTTTAAATGTCCAAAAATAAAATTAAACTGTTTAATCAAAAAGGATATGTGTAGAATCTCTGTCATTGACCCATTGCAGAGAAACATGTTGACTTTACAAGTTTGCTCCCTTAGATTTGCGTATTCGTAGCTATGTTCGGGACAGATATTGGGGCACTATTCTGAAAACTCTAGCATCTTTTGTTCCGAGGAACAGCAATAATGTTGTGCGTGTAAAAGTAATTAAATTATTTAAATCTCAAGTAATTTTAAAAGGGAAGGGCTGTGGTGAAAGCTATGCAGTTAAAAATTTAAACTTAACTGAATTATTAAAATAAGCTTGGATGAGAGAAACTGAAATCTAAGCAGTGCTTTTTGCTTAGTCTTAGCATTTCATAAAAGATATGTGTTAGTTTTGTTTGTGTTTATAATCAGTTACTTCCCCTAGTTTTACTGTACTTGATGGGACTTAATCCTGCAATGTTTGGATTGCAAATGCCACGCTATCATGCTTAAATGCACATCAAGATCTTGCTGCTTAAAATATAATTAAAATAGTAATACAGTAAATCCCCTAACATATTTTTTTTAATAGACACCAATCTACTACATCTTAAACTGCTTAAATTTTCAATTAAAGGACCTCCCACATGAGGATCACAGTGCCCTTTTTAATTATTCATCAGCTCATGTTGATAGGATAAATTAAAATCTCTGTGATGGAGAACATGTATTATTTATGAATGTCCTGATCTTGTCCTACACACTGTGGAGTGTGCTCTTTGGAACCTGCTTCAGAAGTCTAACACAAGGGTGGTTTTTTGTGGTGGTGGGATTTTTCAAATGTTTTTTCTTATACTTGGCTTTTGTCTTGCCTTTCTTCTCTGTATTTTCTATTTTCTTTACATTCCTTTCTGCAGTGACCTTACTTACTGCATTCTATTTGTGTGCATATATTGCCAAAAAGGCATCAAGACTACTGAACTACCACATCCTACAGTTAAGGAATTCAGAGTTAGTCACTTAAACGCTAATAAAGAAGAAACTGAAGTGACAAAACAGCTATTTCAACAGTTCATCCTATTCTTCTTTTACAGCAACCATTGGAGATGGGTTTAGGTGAACTGTTGGTCTGAGTAAAGCCCTAACTTACTTCTGGAAAAAAAAAAAAGGTCATAAGAAAAGCAGATTAATTACATTATACTTTGCTATTGAACAGTTGCCCAAACCTATTCTATTTCAATGGTAGATGCAGTAAGAAATAATACCTCCTTATTCATCCAGCTCCTGCCCACATGCATTCAGGGTGCAATCTGTGCTTGGGAAGAGCTCGCAGATTTCAGCAAGGCTTGGTTTTCATCGAGGAGTCTGGTCCTCTGTGCACCATCAGCTTTGCAAAGTAATTCTGGATGTAAAAAGAACATATGAAATTATATCTTCCCTTCTGCATTGTCAACAGCCCTTTTTAATGGGGTAAAGTAGGGGTGCTTCAATATTAATTAGCTTATCTCATGACACTGCAGTTGGATGAGTGATACAGAAGACAGAATATGACCAATGATGATAAATAATAAACTAAGCACCACTCTCCCTCCAAGCCTGCAAACTAAATTCCAAGTTTCAAAATTTGCAGGACTTCTAGGTAGGAGAAACATCTTCATCCTTGTTAACTGACCATACGTAGTGTATGGGAGATTGGTCAAGGAAGTTCAAGGGACCTTAAGCCCCTAAGTCAGCTTCACCCAGAAAGATGTCTGATCTCAGACACATGGCAGCGAAGGAGAAAGCAGCCACATACTCAAACTGTTCCTTCTTGCAGACTTGCCTCCCCCAGCTGGGACAAGACCACAGCAACTAGAAGTAAAACTCCAAAATCTGTTTTACTTTCCTTCAAGGAAAAGGATACGAAAACTTCACTCACTTAATAGTGACAAAAGTAAAGAGTTTCGCTTGCCTTTTAACAGGCAGGAAAAGAAGCCTCCGTTACATAGAGGACTGTTCCCTACCCAAGGCCACCTCCTTCTTGAAGCTGCAAGATGTCTGACTCTGCTAGCTGCAAACAGATCCTCGGCTGACTTCTACAACCTGTGCCTATCTGCTTTATTAAGCAGGGCCAAAGACACTGGAGTGTCCATAGTGCACCATATCTGTCCTGAACATAGCAATGAATATTCAAATCTAAGTGAGTAAACTGGCAAAGTCAACACATTTCTCTGCTGTGGGACAATGAAAGATTCTGCTTTTTACAGGTTCACATGATTTCCTCCAACTATAGGCACATATTCTCTTCTACGGCTGCAGCCAGTCCTGGCACAGCCTTAGTGAGAAGCAAAAAGGAGGCCTACGATGACGTTTTCACAGTCATTTTTCAAAATGGAAGTGTACTTGAAGTTACTGCTACTCTTCAGGCTGAAAAAAACCCCAACGCTAGTAACATCATTTAGGAGACCTTGTTGAAAGGAAATGCGTGAATGTTTCCAACGGAATCAAAATAATCTCAGAAACAGCAAAGAAACAAAGAGACTAAACACATCAGTTTTTCTTCCCCAAGGAAAAGGCAAACATGTAACTTTGGGTTACATTCGCTTTAACGGAAGGAATGCAGAATGGAGACCCAGGTGAGACCATTATTGCACATGAGGCACACAGAGGAATACACTGGATTCTCACCTTCATGTCACCGTGTCCTTAGAAGAACGAGGTGTTTCCACGGGGAAGGATGACTCCAGGATTTTGCCACGTGATACGGAGCTATTTCAAACCCATCCTAAGTTACCGACTCTTTGATAATATCAAATGTCCTTGGTAACCTCGTTCTCTGTGAGGCAGACAACAGTCTGTCTTGCATAACTCATCAACACCTTTGCGACTAATTGGCTCTTGTGCAGCAGAGGACAGTGTGAAGAAATTACAAAGACGCTGTGTGCGCTGCAGAATTATTTCAGTTTTCAACAGAAGAAGCTGGAACATCTCCAACATGCTAAATTTGCATGCCAGCGCGAAGTTGCGCTGTTCAGATATTGTGACTGGCATGGAAAGCAGTCAAGTGTATTAAACATAAAAGAGAACATGCCCTCTTGCAGTCTTAAAGCTTTTGTCAGCCCCCCTTCAGGAGAACAGAATTGAACCTGGTCAGAAAAAGAAGAAACACTGTGTAACGATGTACGTCAGTTTGATACAGGAACAAATGTAAAGTTGCTTTTGATCAGATAACACAGAGCACAGACTTCAGCGAGTTTATCTTTTTTTAAAAAGTCATCTCTTGGTTGGAACTGAAGCCTGGATGTTAACATTTTTAAGACAACCTTAAGGAACCTTGATCATTTAGTCACTCTCTAGCTCAGTTTTCCCAAATTAGGATAAAAATACCTGTATATATTTCAAGATTACTAACAAGATTAATTAACAAATATGCACACTGAGCATTAAGGATCCACAGCATTTCTAAAGGGAGAAATAAATCAGTAAGACTTTAAAAATTAGTTTAAGAAAAGCAGATTACTAAAAACAAAGCTGCAAAAACACGCTAAGCACAGGTTTTTACAGCTCCCAAGAGGCCATTCCCCACATGTGGCTTTTTGCGTGGGGCCTTCCAGTAGCATTTTTGCCCAAGCCGTGTATGTGGCTTAATTTTAGGTGACTACACCTTAAAACATTTTCCTGTGTCAGTGATGAGCTGCTGACACCCGGATTACCGCCGCGCTGGGCTGTTTCTGAGGGGACTGGGTGGCTC
>NW_009259038.1:317157-334777 GCF_000687185.1 Egretta garzetta | reverse complement strand
TCTTCCTGGCGAAGGGAAGCGTCGCTCACGGCCTCTCTCGGGCCTCCTGTCGTCGCTGGGTCCTTGTCCCCCCTCCGGCTCCCGTTGCAGCCGCCCGGGACTGGGATGAGCCTGCGCGGCAGCTGCCCTGCTGCTCCCTGGGGTTCCCAGGGGATTTACCGGGGCTGTGGTGCTCTGAGCACCCCTCTCCGGCAGCACCCCACTCTAGCCAAGGCTCGGAGCCTCCTCAGGCTCAGCAGGCCCTATGCAGCCCTCAGGGGCTGGGTGCGCTGATCCCAGCCCACGCAGGCTCCTCTGCCCACCCAGCACCCTGCCCCGAGCCCACCAGGCAGAGCTCGGCCTCCCAGAGGGGACCCAGCTTCTCCCTGGGTGGGCTGGGAAATCTCCACTTCCACACCCAGCTGGATGTGTGCACACCGTTTGCCCCAAGGCTCTTACTTCATCCCCAGCTCTGTGGATCTGTAGCGGTGCTATGGCAATATAGATCACAAATTTTTGTTACTGGGCTATCAGGTGTTTCCCACTGTCTTCTAATTGGCAGGTATACTTTTATTTAACTTTTGATTTCCCAGTGTTGTTCAGCTTCCCTAGATTACTTGACAAATTAAACATGTTGTCCCAGCGCATGCCTCCTTAGGGAAGAGAGACTTAAATCCCTGATCTCAGAGACAGAACTGCGCAATCCAATCATCCATGTTTAAACTTGTCCTGTTTACAAGGTGAGCTAAGGATCCCAGTGCTAAACTCAGCTAACAGAACAGTCAGAACTTCAGAGATTCCAGGAAATACCTGGATACTGTTCAGATGGTCAGAGAGCATCCAGGAGGCCATAGAGAAACAGGCAACAGCCAAGGTGAAATAAAGGAAGCAGTAGTTATGAAAAGGAGTGTTGTTTGAGTGTCTTGCCTAGAGTGCTGGTGTTAATTTTTTACATTCTGTGCCATTCTTAAGTTTAGATTCATTATAAAACAGCAACTCTCCTAAACAGTTCAGTAGAGTAATATCTATGCTTTGAATTTAGAAACTTGAAAACCTAAAAATGTATGAAGAAGTTGCCAGATGTATTTTACTGAGACAGTTTACCATATTGCTAGCGATTACTTTCTGTATTATTACAATATTTCACAGTATCTAAAGACAGAGAGAAAACACAATTTCAAAGAAGTCGACTATGGTTATGTTGGCACATCAGGAAATTATATTGCTGGACCCTGGGACACGCTCAATATTTGTAAACCTCTCACTGCTCTATCAAAATTTTTTTCCCCCCAATAAGCTGAAACAAGTAGATAAGCATACTTAGTTTGTATCTCTTTTTTTATTTCCCTGCAGAGCTGAGTGCATTTTCATACCTTCAAAATTCCTGTTAACTCAAGTTGCTTTTTTTATTTCACGAGGAACACATCATCAGATTTTAGTATGCCCTTGGTTTTGTTACTGTGTTCCAAATAGATTTGCTAAGTAGCAGAAAAGATGGCTTTTAAAAATCACTTCAAAAAAAAAAGGCACGTGAATTTGGATATAGACTTCTGACCATTGTCAAAAATAAGGTGGGGTGAAAATTGGAAGTGTTAGGGAACATGCTGTAATGTGTAAAGTTCCAATTCTAATTCTAATTTAGATCTCTCCTCCAGTTGCCAAGCTGTGTGTTTGTGACCTGTTGGTGGCACAGTGTGATGTAAATTGCTGCTGTGACCCTGATTGCAGTGCGGCAGATTTCAGTCTCTTTACTACGTGTTCAGTTCCTATTGTCACGTAAGTGGATAAATAGCTGTATGAAATACAAAATCCTGGTTTATTTGCTGCAAGCATTTGTAAGGTCTCTATCCTCTCTTCTTACCAATTCCTAAGCCCCCTCCCTGCTGTAGTCCTAACTCCTGCCTACCCTTTCACCAGTCCTTCCTGCACTAGGCCTGTAAGATTTTGGCCCCAACCAGGTAGAACAGCAAATTGACCCCAGTTTCTCATTCACTTAGTCCTCTTTTCTAAACTCATGCTCCTTGCTTTTCTCCTCTTTCACTATGCCACTGTCTATGGGCACTTTGGTAGCGATGCTTTCTGTTGGGGGAAGAAAAATGCATCTTTAGACTTTCAGCAATGTAACTCAGTGCCTGGAATTTAAGAAAGCTGATACCATGGGACCATCTGGTCATCTCCGTAGGTCATCAGCAATTTATCAGGAACCTCTTTCATTGAGGTTTATGATATTGGCTAGAAACTTGATCAATTCAGGGCTTAATGAAGTAGCGTGAGCATCATTCTGATGCCAGTTCTACAAGTCAGCATCCCAACCTTCTGCCTCACTGCCAGTCTGTCACTTAACAAACAGTAAAATGTAGCCTTATATCAATAAGTAATGCCAATAGTTGTTTCTTTGCTACTTACAGCTTATCTGAAAACACCTTCACCCAACTTCATCTTCTCAAAAAGGAGTTAAGAAAGCTCACTTCAAAATCATAGTGTAAAAAGCTCTTGGTGAGTTCTCAGAACACTAAGTACAGCTCTTCAACCCACCCTCTGCATGAATTATGCCAATCTGAACACTGGGGTTTATTCTTGGTACTTTGAAATTTGAATTAGCATTCATCCCAGACTGCCTTTTCTTATTGTTCTTGCACACAATGACTACTGCTACCCATTTATAGATATTTATATATATCAGAAAGGTCTAATCAACGCCTTCCTGAGTGACAGGTTAATTCTCTCAGGTGACTATTCTGTCTTTGTCAACTAGAAATGCATAAAATGAAGTTGTGTTTCTTTCCCAAAATTCATTTGTGCAAAATGTTCGTTTTGCATGAAAATCCATGGGATTTTCAATGACTGCCAGTATTGCAGAGGTCACTGTTTACATCTAGATTTATATGCATTTGCATAACACTGTTAGCTACTGAAAGGCTTTGACTGATCACAAGTGAGAGGGTATGTGGTCTCTGAAACAGAGGAAAAAGGGTGTTTATGATGTGATCCTACTAACAAATGGTTCACCTCATGGAAAAGTTTAACACCATGCTTAAAAAGTAATTTCTAAAAGTCATTTCACTTCTTCAGTATCTATCTGTCCTTGACTGCTTTAGCTCTTACTAAGTACCCGTTTCACAAGGATCATCATCTTGTATTTCTAGCATGTAGGACACAGCAGTACTCTTCAGGGTATGAACTGGCACATTTGCTGTGCAGCCTACTGCAGTTCTGGGCTGTTGTTGATGAACCCATGGCACATCTACAAATACTTTTCCCAGCTTGGATGGGTTATTTCACCTCCCTGTTTCTCACTCTGCCATTTCTTTTACATGCATCTCAAGTAGGACTTTTTCCCGCTTCACACCCCCCCCCCCCCCAAGTGAATATTATTCCAATAGTCACAAAACTGACCTTTTTTCTGGTCTACACAACATCACGTTACCCTGAAGGTAATACTTCCCACTTGTGTTGTATAAATAAAAGTGCTCCTGAGTTGCATATAGCCTGTGGTGCACCCTGCATTTGTGGTGTTTCACACCATCGGGATCCCATTCAACTTGTCATTTTAGCTCTAATATTATTACTGTCAGCTCTTCTCTTCCCCCTGGTCTGTCTTTACCTTTCTTCATGATGCTGCTCACACTGTTTCCTCTGTTAGATAAAACATGTTGGAGAATTCTCTATTACTAAGCACACAGTATAAAACAATGTAAGCCTTGTAAGAAGGCACAATTGCTATACAAATTGTGTTAAAAAGAGTAATCTCTCTCATGCTTTTTTTGATGCTGCCTCAATACAAGAACTTTAAAATATGGTCAATACTAACTTCTAGTGGTTCATTGATTTTATTATTATCGTTTGCAGAGGTGACAGCCGTCTTTGTAGCCAGAAAGCTGCTATATATTCACTTGATGTTAAAGCAAATCCACCAGAAAGGATATTTAAATTAATTGACCATGACAATCCCAGTGTTTTCTGCATTCACGCTACAAACTGTAAGTGGTGGTGTTGCCAATATTAAACGTTGTGCTGTTATAAGTTCTTTAGGTACCAGAAACAGACTAAAATTAGAATTAACTAAACTTGTCATAAACCTGGTTATTCTGTATGCTCGCATTCTGTATGTTGTAATTTTTTCACTTGTGAAACTACGGAGTTAAGACATCTTGTACTCTCTTAGTCTTCTCTGTTGGAAAAAAAAAAAATCTTTGGGTTTTTTTGGTAAAGAATTTAGCATCCTCAGCAAATCACATTTAAAGTTGTTTCATGGGAAAAAGACTCCTTCCTTATCTGTTACTGTGACTGTGTAATAGTCACCAGTGGTACAAATCCTTTATGCCCAGCTCTGAAGTGACTTGCAGGGAGGTAAGAAGTGACCGGTACTATGATCTCCTAATTTAATTATGACTGTGCAGTAATCATCTGAATGCTTAGCATGGAAACTGTAGACACTAATTGGCATGTCTTTGTTTTGGAACATACACTGTTAGAAAATGCGATTTTGAAAGGAAGGGACTTATCTCTTTCCTTAAACTTAAGTTTGTGCTTTCATGGATCTGGGTGAAATGATGAATTAAGATACTGCCTAGCTTTTCTCTTAAAGAAAAGAGAAAGCTTTTCTTAAAGAAGAGTCACGTCGGCATTTTTCTATAACTGAGTCTTTAACAACTCCAGAAGGAAAAAAAATTTAGTAAATACTGTTTCTGTATATTTTATCCTGGAAGTTATCTTATTCTTTAAAATGTTTTGACAGATAAACAAGCACTCTCCTTCAGTTCCCCTGAAATGCCTACTTCTGAGAATTTTGATCAGTTGCTTAAACAGTTTGGAAGTGCTTCTTTCAGTGCTGAGCCTGACAGCTGGAATACGAACACAGATGCTCAAAATCCTTCTGATGCCAATGACACTTACAGATACGAGGTAAATAATTATCTGATTTAATAAGTATTAGATTGTTGCATAAAAGAACAAGTGAGCATTGTTTGCACCTGCTTGTAAAAAATGCAGTTGTTCTGGAAAAGGCAAACTTAATTTTGGTCTGTAAAGACAGAAATGTAAAAATAAGAGGTGCAGCGTTTTGTGTTAGCTTACTTAAAAAGTGAACTAGATTTTTAAGATCTTTGAAAAATATAGGAGCTGTTTTAGGAGCTGTTTTGCTATTATAAACATAAAGCTGTTAGCAGTGACTTAAGAATTGATGCACAAAGCAGTATACAGTATTGATGGATATAGCAGAAATAAGTACTTATTTTATTCAGATTTATTGTTAATACAAATGCTCCAAAACTTTCTAGGGACAGACCTGTATAATTGAATGTATTGCTTTATTTGGCAGTATGGTGTTCCTATACAGACAGTGGATGCATTTCTAAGACTACCTAGTCCTGTTGTCTCCTCTTGGTGCTCTGATGCAAACCCTGCAGGTTAGAAAATGCATTTGTATTCCATTTTATTTGCTTTAGAGTATTCTGCTCTGACTTGAGCTTAATTAGTCAGTACATTGGCGCACACACACACAAATGTAAACTCAGATAAAGATTCGTGAACAAATGCTTTTCAAATAGCTTTGGTTTCTCTGGGGTTTTTTTAGACATAGATTGGGAGTTGCGTTGCATTTATATTAAACATTCAAAGTTAGATATGTAAATCCATGAGAGTCTTGTTAATGGGTTGTTTATCCAACAATAAAACGTCCTATTTGGCATAATTGGTTTAATAAAATAGTACAAGGGTGACACCATGAGGGAAGAGGGTATTACACAAAGACAAACCTAACTGGGCAACCTTCGTAAGATGTCCCTTTGGTACACTGAGGTTCCTTTCACAGCTTGAATGCAAGTCAAGTCAGACTTACAGGCTTGAGCCCTACATTTTAACCTTTCACAGTTTCCTGAAAATCTGCAGAGGGGGAAGGAGGAGGGGGAGAAGCCACAGGCAAAACCACCTGCATTTTTCCAAACCCCACTGTTATTCTTAAATATGGTATCATAACAATCATGGTGATGACCATAGGAAAATCAAAGTCTCTTGTGAAAGAAAAAAATAAAAATCTTATGAGATCTCAAAAATGGAGTCATAAATCTTCTAGGTTTTATCAAGCTTCTATTGTTAAGAAGTAATATTTTGCCTCATAGCATTTCTGGAGAATCTAGGAAAGTATAATTCTTTATAGCTCACATAAACCTTATCTGCAATAGAAATTATATTTACCTTCACTTTTGCTTATACTTGAGGTTCTTATCTTGTTTTTTTATTTCTGCTTTTTATAATAACTCTTTAATTTCCTTCAGTAATACTTTGTGACTTTTTTCCCCAGGGTTTTTAGTAAACCAGGCTACGAAATGCATTAGATCAGTAAGTGTGGAAAAATGTGGCAACACTGAAGAAGTGAGTATGCTGTTCTATATCAGCTCCAGCATTTTAGCAGTAAGTATGCTTTGAAACATATAGCTGACCATTGGTATTGCAGACCTCTTTGCATCTCCAGAACTAAGTAACTTCTGTTTACTAAAAGATGCGGTGCTTTATATGGATTTTTAAATTGTGGGTTGGAAAAAACAGAATCTCTATGCAACAGACTTTTATACAGAAAGCCTTTGGAAATGTTTTTACTTCAAGCTTTGGTAACAGAAGCATTTACTGTTCCTTGCCCAGCCAACAAAAATAAAGATCTTGAAGAGATAAGCTTGTATCACTGAGCTAGCGCTTGCTGCAATGGCAGCAGTCTTATGCTATTCTGCGTGTTCAAGCTTTTCTGAAGTCTATTACCAGAGTGCATAATTCTAAGAAGTCTGGGTTTTAAAGAGCTGGTAAACCTTTGTTTAGTTAAAGACTTAAAGAAGAACGTGTAAGGTCTAATCCTCTGCTTATATACCTTTCTTACAAGCCTCAGTTTTTAATACTGAGTTATTGCCCATGCATGCTCAGCCTTCCTTATACTCATCAAAGAACATGACCCTTTTACCCTACTGAGAGCAAATTTGTTTGTATCCAGCCTACTATTTAAATCCAGTCTGTGGTTATTTTTCAAAGCTCAGCTTACTTTTTCATTCCTTTCTGAACTGGAGGATGATGTTTTATGTATAAATAAAACCCCTTTACAGATATTTATGAAGGCAAAGAAATCACATATGCAAAATTGAAACCAAAATACATAATACCTTAACCTGATAGCTCCTTCCAGAAGCTGAAGGTCATCAAGAAACAGCCTACTCTCTGCCATTAAAATATTTTTAACTTATATAATTATTTAAATTAATTTAATGAGTACTCCATAGTGAGTCACTGCTTAAAGACCCCTTCCAGTCTCCTTGCAGATTCCAAAGCTATCAACAGTAAAGGAAAGCCCACTAAGTAGTTCACATTCTCACAGGTGGGATCATTCTTCTGATCTTTGAGGACCTCATTGAAATCAGCAAAGGGTTCTTCACAAGTGTTAGCATTTGATCATCCTGGTGTGGAAGAGGTAGAAAAAACTCTGCCTCAGAAAGGCCTTGAGTGTTTCCAAGTGCTCCCAAAATTAGAGTTTTTGGTGGCTGCAGAACCAGAAAATAAAAAGCGTGCGTCAGGACAGGCTACAAGCAGCTGAATGTTTTTGATTTGAAAGATGAATTCCCCTTCCTCACTAGAACAGTACTTAACATGTTACCCACGTGTTATTTGCCAATTACATTGGTCAGACTCCTGTCCAAAGTACATCGGAGATTCAGGAAGCATCACATGCAAGAACTGAAGAAGGCTGTGTAGACGCTAGAGATGATCTGTAGGGAACTCCTGTTCCCAAAGGGAGCTGAAGATGGGATGTGAAAGCAGAGGAGTGGCTTGATACTGGGGACAGGGTGGTCACAGGGCAGAGCAGGGAGCCCTTCCAGTGCCAGCAGGTGGAGCTGCTGGCAAAAGAAATGGTAAAACACATCAGCTCAGGAAGGTTTGCTGGGAGCCCCATGAGAGGACTGGTACAGCAGTTCTTTCAGAAAACCCCATCGTTATGAGCCCGTACTCACCACCAGGCTGGGCAACTTGAGTGGTGTGAAGGTCTGTAATCGTTGCAGTTCATCTCTGCTCCCTCCCCTCACCTGTCCAGCAGACCCAAGGGGCATTGGGGTGCTTGGAACCCTCAACCAAGACAGAGACTCATAACGTTGCACGGCTTCATCCTACGGTTAGCGTGTGCTGTGCAGCTGCCAAAGCAAGGCGCTGCTGCCTGCCCCTGCTTGCCTCCCTGGCTGGTGGGAAGATGAGTCAGTGGGAGGCAGCAGCGAGGCTGGGCTGCTGTCTGCCAGCGGCCTACAGAAACATAATTCATCACCCTAGTCACAGATAAATAGAATTTTAGGAACGGTGATCATTCCTTCTACCCTAGTCAGAACCAGCATGCTTCCCTGAAGGACAACTCTAATCTTTACAGGCGGATTTATTCATACAGCTGATTCTGATGGCTGAGCTGTACCTCAGGATGTTGATATAAATATGTGACAGTGTGTGACAGACCTTACCTCCATCGCCTTCAGGTCTCCAGCTCATAGGAATGTGTTCTCTGCCGTGACATTAGATGAGCAGACTGGTCTCTGTGTCCTGTCATAATTCTGCAGAACTTGCTTCATGGTCAGAGTCCAATTTTTGGTCCCTTTCCAAAGATGTGAATCAAACACTCATTGGGAAAGTCACAAAAATAAAACATTTGACAAAATGGTGCTCTATGTGAGTATTTTGCAGGCCTGATTGATGACCTTGGTCTGACATTTCTGCCTCTCCGTGAAAATTTGGTGGAAATTTTCCAGTGGGGCAACTGCACGCCCATGTGCTGTATAATGAGAAATACTTGCTTCTCATTTCTTTGTTTAGAGACCATGAAACTATGGACTCATTACCATCAGAGTGGGACAACAAAAGCTCTTCATTTCTTTGGGTACGGACAGCCTGGCAGACTTCCTAAACGGGCAGTCTATGAATAGTTACAAGTGGTTTTGCACAGATCTGCAGTAGGAACAACGTTCTCTGACGGCCTCAGTCGGTCAAACGATGCACAGTCACAGTCATGCCAAACTGAGACACCTTTTCAGGTCACCTTTCTGATGCAATTAAACTTTTTTGGGTGTTGCTTACTTCTGAGTTGCAAACAGTGTCCAAGGGAAACACTAGATTCGTCTACTACTTATTGAATGCACAGTGTATTTATTGGGAATGTAGTCAAAGCTAGGCCTGATGGAAAACTGATGGAAGTCGCTAAGAAATTTTCCAGTTACTGTCAGGGGAAGAAGAGGCTCAGACTAGAAGATTTTTGCCTGCTAGCCACAAAGAATAGCAGTTATTGTCACATTGCCTGGATACTGTAGTGCATATCCAGTCACTTCCATGATGTAAAACTTACTGTAATGAGAGTTAAATAGGCGAAGCAGTTAACCCTTAACTGCTACTTGTAATATGTTACCTTTGCTATTGTTTGAAATTGTTCTTTTATTGTCCTCTAGGTACCAAGATCAAGTCAGATGGTAAGTATCCTTCTAACTTAGTTGGAACAGCTGGGGGCAAAATTCTTACTCAGTTATAGTCCGTGAGAGTTTTTCACTGACTTCATCAGAATAGGGACTTTATCCTTAATCTTTAAATTAAAATTTTTTTATCATTTGCTATTAGCAACTCCAAGATAATATGCTGCTTGCGAACATTTAAGCCTGATGCATTCCCCTTATATAAAACTCTCTCTAGTTACTTAAAAAGAGAACTTTTTGTTGAACTCCAGCAATACATGCAACATAGCAGCTGCTCAGAGGATTATAGACTGCTGTCTCTGTGGGAACAGAACCCAGAAGGGTCACAAATGTAGTAATACAGAAAAAGCCAAAAATAATTATACACAGTATTCAGAAATGACATGAATTTGTTTTTCAGGTTAATATTACTGTTCGGTCCATAGTTGTCCAGTCTCTAAATGGAATGCGGACTTTACTTAATGGTAGTGATGTCCTCAGGCTCCCTATGATTTTGGATGAATTGTGTGTAAATATAGTTCTTGGGGTAGGTATGACAGTTCTTTTCCTCCTCACCTTTGATGGAAAGCATGTATGCATCCAATAATTTCTGATTCACAAATTACACAGGTGTGAGAAAGGCCTTGCACAGTTTCCATATACTGTGATGTCCCCAAAGAAAATGTGACAGGAGAAACACTGACTTTGGGATAAAAGAGTGTGTTTTGCAACAAAATAATAACTATATGCAACATAACAAGGAGACAGGATGAAATCCTTTTCTATTATTACTGTGTGTATGACATAACAAACAATAATGAGTTTAGACTCTGCATTCGGTTTGGGAGGAGACTTCAGGCACAGCAGCAGCAGAGACAGAGGAATACACAGTAAAACTCCTCTTTTCCTCTTAAACAGATGAACATTGGGGTATGCTTAGAAGAGGTTTATCAAGAAGTCAGATTTTAAGAGGCTCTAACCCTAGATCCGTTCCTGACCATTGCTAATCAGTGCTTGGTTTTGTCTGTCAGATCACAGAATCACAGAATGGCAAGGGTTGGAAGGGACCTCGGGAGATCACCCAGTCCAACCCCCCTGCTAAAGCAGGTTCTCCTAGAGCATTCTACACAGGACTTCATCCAGGCGGGCCTTGAATATCTCCAGAGAAGGAGACTCCACAACCTCCCTGGGCAGCCTGTTCCAGTGCTCTGTCACCCTTAGAGTAAAGAAGTTTTTCCTCATATTCAACTGAAACCTCTTATGTTTCAGTTTGCACCCGTTGCCCCTAGATCAGACCACAGGTTTTTTTTTCTTGCTCTTCTTGAAACTCTCTCCCTTTGCAGACGGGAAATGAGTGACAAACTGGAATAAATAGGCAGTATTTGCAACCCACGTGCCTTAATTTGTAGGAGAAAGCTATATCAGCATCTGGAGGGAAAGTGTCCAATCAGTCCCTAAGTATCAGTATCATATAGAAGCATATGCTCCCGGGGTAGAGAGGCAGGTCTTTCTTTGTGTTTTTAATGCCCAGTCAGTGTAAAATGACCATCCACCTATGGAGCAGTACTTCGATTCCCTCCATTTCCTGGGCCCATCCTTACTACAACTGAGGATATAGTCTAGCTTTACAATGTAACTGAACATTTCTTAAGCAAGGAAGAAACAATTCTAGCATAGTTTTAAATGCCTTTTTTTTTCCTAGTTTCATACTCACATATATTTGTACTAATTAATATCTAAAATGTTTAATTTTCAGGTGAGTTATCACATTACATACACAGACACAGGAGAAATAACTGAAGCAGCTGCTTCTTTTGTCTTGGGGGCAATTAACAAAGAAGCACTTTCAATACAGCAGAGCTTTGAAATCAGCTTTACTCAGGTAACTGCTCGAGATGTTACGGATGACTTGTTGAAAGACATTTAATTACAAAACTTATTAAACTTGAATCAGAACAATTGTTAGCAGCAAGGTAAAATGTAACTTGCCCTGGATACACAAATGAGGCAGCACTTCAGAACGGGGCAATAAAGGTCTCCAAAGTCTGTTTTTCACATTTAGAAGAGTCAGCTTGTGACTCTGTATAACTGTACCCAGTGAAAGCAAAGCCTGCCCCAACATTAGAGAACTGTTATGATCTTATAGAGCAGTCTCACTACTATCATAATTTAAGGCAGTTAATAATCTGAAAATAAGTGAAATATTTCTGTTTTCCAACCACTTCAGTAAGGATAAGAACTAATACCATAACGTTTGCATTGCAGGTAAATACAACGCCAGTGCCTCTCAGTGGTAATCCCGGTTATGTTGTTGGACTGCCTATAAGAGCGGGCTTCTGGCCACAAGGATATCCTTGCCCTGTTGAAATTTTGTTTGCAGCACTTGTTCTGGTCCATCTTCACAAACACTTCCTAGCATGGACATCTATAAAACGTACCCGTTCTTTAACAAAAGGGAAAGTGTGCTTTTTTTGGCTATGTTTTAGGAGTAGCGACTGACAGAGTCCTGACTGCACTGGAGCAGGAAAGGCTGAGAGAGTTGGGCTTGTTCAGCCTGGAGAAGAGAAGACTGAGAGGGGACCTTATCAACACATACAAATATCTTAAGGGCGGAAGTCAAGAGGACGGAAGCAGTCTGTTTGCAGTGGTGTCCAGAGACAGGACAAGGGGCAATGGGTGCAAACTGAAACATAAGAGGTTTCAGTTGAATATGAGGAAAAACTTCTTTACTCTAAGGGTGACAGAGCACTGGAACAGGCTGCCCAGGGAGGTTGTGGAGTCTCCTTCTCTGGAGATATTCAAAGCCCGCCTGGATGAAGTCCTGTGTAGAATGCTCTAGGAGAGCCTGCTCTAGCAGGGGGGGTGGACTAGATGATCTCCTGAGGTCCCTTCCAACCCTTGCCATTCTGTGATTCTGTGATCTCCTGGGACTTCTTAGTGAGGTAGATTGAGACCTTCATTTTACACTGTGCAGAAGCACTAGAGTGCAAGAGGAGTCTTGAGCTGTTATAGCATTTTCAGATATATTTTAAGGATCTGATTAAGGATTCTTTTTTCATGATATACCTCAAATATTGAATTTCCCTTTAACTGTGTGTTACATCTGGCATCATTCAGAATACTAACAAATACAGTCAACTTACCATTCTGCAAAGTACATCCAACCAGGACTGTCTGGCAGCACAGGGAGCCAGAACCCCGATATTATTTGGTTATAACATGATATCAGGCTGTAAGTTACGGTAAGCGGACATTTCTCTTTTTTTTGATTTAGTGCTTTTAACCCTCTGACAGTCCTTTCCATTAGGATCTGTATGGGTCCTGGGACATTTATACTGCTGTAGGAGTATTTAATTATAAAAAAAGTCATTTAATTAACAATGGTCTTTCTCTTGAAAAGATTGTGTACATTAGCAACTGTAGCCAGAAGGCTTGAACAGTACATGAGAGCAAGGAGAAATTATTACTGTGCCAAACCAATGGATTTTGCTTTAACCTGTCTTTTTTTTTTTTTTTTTTTTTTTTTTTTCTGGAAGAATTACTGCAGCTATGAAATGCCAGCCTTTGACTCAGACCCTCCTAGATTTACTGAAGGGACAAAGCTTTCCTGAATACGTGGCCTCATTTGGAAATTCTCAAGCCCACGATGTGCTCGACTGGGTGCCAATAACTCATGTCCACCCCTCAAAACAGGTGAAAGTTACACCACTACCACCACCCCCTTCACTCTTACTGTCCTTTTTCCTGAGATCCATACCTGCACTGCAGCATCAGCTTAGATTTCTCAGACCTATAGGGGAAAAAAAAAACCAAAAACGCAGAAACAAACTGGAGGAAAGTCCTCCTGGAATGTTCACCAATGAGTTTCACTCTTGCTGTAGAAGACAAGGTTTACTTTTAATCAAGCTGATATCCAGGCACCTCAGTTATGGATCAGGACAACATGTTAGGTACAAAATGAGTTCTAGTCACAGTTTGGTCTTGTTCTTCAGATGGGATGAAGCAGAAGATGTAAGGTTGAAAGAGTGAAGTAACAGAATCAGTATTTCTCCTTGGTGCTCTTAGGCTACTTAGAGTAAGACAGCAAGAAGCCTTTAAAGCACAGAAACAATATACTTGAGTGACCCAAACACTGCATTTATTCTTAACATTTTCTCTGCTAGCCCTTTTCCTCCCCATGCAGCGCAGTCCCTGCTCTTGGTGGCAGGCAGTGCTTCTTGGCACGTGCTGAATGACAGCATCCCCTCCACGACAGCTCGTATATAGGTTTCTCGCATGCTTTTGCAACTAAGCAGTGAATGATTTCTGTGACCAGAAACTTGACAGTTCAAGAAGAAATACCTAAAAATACTTAAGATTGTAGGCTTCAAAATTCCACCCTGGCAGAGTTAAGGATTTTTCTACTGTCCCAGCAGTATTACTGAAATAAGTGTTCCTACTAAAAAGAGCCAGCTCAGCACTATCACTGCCCTGCTCAGGTGGAACAGCCCTGCCTGAAGCAAAGTTACAGAGTCAGTTTGTCACCTCTGGAGAAACGGCAGGGACACCCCCGAGCCAAGGCTGCAAGCGCCTGCGCTGCCTGCACAGGCAGCAGTCCAGGGCACAGGCACAGCGCAGTTGCTCTGGTAACCTCCCGGAGCGAGCTTTCTGGGGGCGTTCTGCCATTTTAATAAGATGAATAATTAATGTGGTTGCTTCTGTACAAGTCAGACAATGAGAGAATTTGTAACACTTTTCAGAGCTCATGCCAGATACCAGTATCACTTGAAATAGAAGTGAAGTGGACTAAATATGGATCCCTTGTCAATCCACAAGCCAGAATAGTGAATATTACAGCCACAGTCACTACCACCACGTTGAAGCAGGTATGTAATTAAATGACAGGATTTAAGATAAAAAGAATGGTTTGTTTTGCTTCGGTATCAGCTGTGCAACAGTGACCCAGTTAATCTCTTTATCTGAAGGTAGCACTTCATATTAGAATGTATTACACCCAACAGTTTCTGTTCCAACTCAAACACAGCTGTAGGCTGCTTGCCAAAACACACTTCAATAAAAATCTATATATCATTTATGAAAAGAAACATGGAACTGTATATGAAAAAAAAATTGTACAAATAACAGCTGAAAATATAACCCAGTCCAAACAAAGCAGTCGTACAAAGAGAAGACTGAAGCTAATGTCCACTTGTGTTTTCATTGCAGCTTCCATCCGGAAGGGAAAGGACTATTCCTATAACAAGTTCTGTTGTTTTCACTGATGTTTCTTCACCTGCAGAGCCAGGCTATAAAGCTTGGCCCACCATTAATGCCAAGTTACCCTTTGATTTTTTCTTTCCATTTGTCTAAGGTAAGTATGCATCAAAAAAACCAGCCATATTTCTGCTTTTTCTGATTTTCAGTACATTTCCTAAAGAAGTGAGGTTTATCCAGTCACGGTAGTGGGCCATCAGGTTCTTCTAAATTGTAGATACACTGGGTTAAAATTGGCCAAGAGAGAAAGGGTGAAGCCTTGTGAGGGTTCTCAAAAGCTTTAGAGCAGAAAAAAACCCCACATTAAGTGGAAAGTTCCCAATTATACCTTTGCTGAGAGGAAAAAAAAAGGTTGCAGTATGACCCCAAGGGCGGCTCTGGCTGGCCAGTCAGCACATGGACAGCCACCAGCCTTCCCGCGGGTCGGATGCTCTGAAGTAGCCCGAGCTGCCTGCCTAGCAAGGGAAGAGCACAGGGATGCAGCATGGCTCCGAGGGAAAGCAGGTTTCATTATTCTGTGAACAGCAGAGCTAAATTGTTAATTAAAGTCATCATGTGCTATTAGATAAGGCCTCTGCTTTATCTATTTTCATAGATGAATAAGCCACATATTTCTAGCTATTTTTCCCAAACCACTAATTAATTACCTTTCTTTAAAAATCCGAAGAGTTCAGTTATGCTTTCAGAAAAGCTCAATGACCCTTCCAGCTGACTCTGGCTGAAATCAATTGGAGACGCCTGCTACAGTCAACACCTTTCAAAATTCCCCCTTATTGAATCTTACTCTTCAGCTATAAAATAGTCTCGCCACAGAGACCTCCTAATACCTGAAAAAGTTCACATCGTGTTCAAACGCCAGCCCGATCTTTTAGAATCTGCTTTCTAATGGCTTTTCTGGAGTCTAACTGTTCCCAGCAGTCCATTCACCTACATCTGTTCTTACATATTCTAATTCTTTTAATGTGTTGATTTATGAGCTGCGGAAGCAGAAAGCACTTTGTAGCCCAGTGGGCCGCAAACGAACACTTAAAATGGAAGAAGAGATGAGAGAACACAGTGTCAGAACCCAAATCTGCTGCTGAGAACAAGGCATTGTTTGACGTAAGATGGCACATGTTTGCCTCTATTTTAGTGCCGATTTGATTGTCAACTAAAGGAGTGGTATGTGGGTATTTTTGAAATGAACGTTATATAAATAACAGAGCAGCACAAGCAGCAACAGAAATGAGGAAACTACCAACAATACGAAAAGAATGGTTGGCAAAGAGGAGATGTACTAATGACGAGTGGGCAGCTTGCAGAGAAGAAATGACCTTTTCAGCCTGGATTCTTATCATTCGTACTGCAAGTTTCTACAAGACGTTGCAAGCAAAGAACATTATCACAGAAAAATTGAATTATTTAGAAGAAGCGGTACTTTTGTGGGTGTACAGCTTGTACAGATGGGTCTTTATTAAATTATTTTGCAGTTTTGACTGTACAACTGTACAAGAAAGGTCTTACGAAATCTCTGTTTACAGGGAGTACGCGTGATTAACTTTCCAGCAAAATTATTTTCGTGATCCCAAGGTCTAATCAAAATGTGGTCAAATAGAAAATGTTTATAGACAACACTATATGAGGGAAAGCAAAGAGAGAGGAAAACCTTTCAGGTCAAACTGGTAGATTCCAACACTGCACTCTCGAGGGCAGACTTCCCCACCTCGGAAAACTGCCCTCCTATTTTTGCTCGCCGATGAGTCCGTGCTGTATCAATATCTTGTTAAGCCTCTCAATTTCTTGCTCCTGTTGGAGACAAGAAGTCAAATCATTATTACAGCTCTTACATTTCAGCAGCAGGGAGGTCTGTGGGAACCTGGAAAACTATTTTAAGGTATCTCACTGCAGTAAAACAGGACAACCTGGCTAAATTAAGTAGGACGGAGGTAGCCGTCATTCCTTTGCAACAGAAGCAGCGAAGGGAAGGATGGGCAGGACAGGCGTGGCTGTGGTTCTCCAGCCCAGCTCACCCCACAACTTTCCAGTGAAGCAACCAAATTGACCAGTGGCAACCTTGCAAAAGGATCCCAAGCCAGCTCGTCCTGGGGAGCAGCCAGCGGGGAAACTTTGTTTAAATTGGAAGTGTTTTCTTACCTTCTCTACACAGCTGTGTTCCAGTTGTTCAACCTTGGTTGCAAGTTTCAGGTTTGCTTGCTTTAGCTTGGACACTTGTTGTTCAGAGCGGGTCTTCACCGATAAAATTATTCCTGTGGAACAATTCACAGTGGATTGGTTTTACAATGTAAGACAGCCACTAGCAGGAGGTTAACAGTAGGCAGGGTCTGTTCTCAAGGAGTTAAACGTGTTCCTCTCCAGCTCTGGTTCTGTCATCTTCAAACCACCCTTCCCAAGTGCTTTTCTTAATGAGGGGGGTTCTAAATTAGCCACCCCAGGGACTCAGATACCAGTACTCTGCTGGGAAGAGGCAGTCTGGCCTCTGAGCCGAATTAATCAGTCACACTGTCACTCAAATCCCGAATTTGAATTCACTCCCTTGGCAGAGCCTGGGCTGGATGTAACCGGCAGCTTTGCTGTAAGGGGGGGGCGGCTGCGTTTTAGCCAGATTCACGTAGTCGGGAGCCTTGCTCCAAGCGCACAGCACAGCCCGGGGCACAAGGCTCGTCCACCCCCCAGGGTCGATGGCTTCTGCCTGGTGTAACAGGACATGGAACCTCATCGGGTCCTTCAGGTCCTGCCTTCACCTTCTGCGGCTCCAGTTAAGGGCACGCAGTTTCTCCATACAGCGGAGGTGTCACTTCTCTACTGAAATATCATTAGGTTATTACATGTGAACTCGGCCCCCACAGCAGAGGCATTTTTCCTCCCACCCTTTTCTGAGGGGGGAAAAAATAAAAAATAATAAAAAAAAAAAAAAAAAAAAGGCTTGATAAGAA
>NW_009259038.1:313261-316982 GCF_000687185.1 Egretta garzetta | reverse complement strand
AAAAAAAAAAAAAAAAAAAAAAAAGAAAGGCTTGATAAGAGCATCAAGAACATCACGTTCTTCCTCCCCGACAGAGCTCTTCTCCGGCTGTTGACAGAACAACGTGCACGAAGGCAGGCACTGATGCGTGCCTGTGTTTCTAGTGCTACAGGCAGCAGGCGTGGGGTTTGGGGGTTCATTTCTCCGGAGACAAAGCAGCGATGCTGCTTATTTGCATTGATAACATCGGACGGTCCCCACCTGCCTGTAACCCCGTCCTTATCAATCAACAGCGACCGAAGGCAGTGAACCGTGCCTGGGCTTAGACACCCAACACCCGAAGCTTGGGGCAGATTTTCTTTCTTCCCCTCTGTTGCTCCAAGCGGGTGGGCACGGTGAGAAACTCAGAAGGGGAAAACACCAGAAGCACCCAAGGATATGGAGATTTACTTGTAAATGCAATGCTCTTTTTCTGGTGTAAAACGGGGCATTAAGAGACACCAAAGTTCCTGTGGCTCACGCAGCTGCACACAAATCCGGTTTCTCTCTGACTTTCACTCCGAGCTAAAAAGAGCTGAAGCTGCTCTCACATCTCCCCTCTTCCCGGCCACGGCCACCGACCAGGCACGTTTTCCCCATCGAGATGGCAGCAGGGGGCTGCAGGTGATGGACACGGCCCCAGCCATCCTTTCCTTTCATTCCAACAAGACTTACAGCTGCATCCAGTACAGAGCACTTGCCGAAAGTGCACTTGAAGGCACAGGCCAGCTCTCAGGCTGATGTTTCATGCAGGAATTCGGGATAATCTCATTGCCATGTTTTTTTTGAATCCCAAAATTCCTTCCCCAAGAAGGAAGAAAATGTTTCCAGCTACACTTGTTTCAGAAGTGTCTGAATTTAAATCTAGTTGCAACAATTTACAGCTACAACAGCAGAGTCAGTAAAGTCTGATTTGGGGACATCTTATATTCCTCTTTTTATGGTAAACCCTTTGAATCCAAGCAAGAAAGATCTGGAGTGAGATCAGGACGTTCCCTGCAGCATCCCTGGAGGGGGTGGCAGACTCACAGCAGAACATCAGAACATTCAAACCTGCTCTGCTGTAGAAGCAGACTGGGGAAGGCAGGGTTTTACCCTGTTAAAACATTGCCAAAAGGACCCTACAACACAAACTTAAGACGCGAGCCATCCCCCTCCAGGAGGGAGGGATGTAAGAACAAATTATGGGTTGGGTTTAGGGTAACATGCCCAATGCTGCTGTGCTAGAGCTGGGCACCTCCGCTAGCCCAGGCCAGCTGCCGTGCCCCCACCGCCAAGGCATCGCACCAACACAAGCCATGGAGGAGCAGATCATTGCTCCTCCAAAAGAAATTACAACCTAATTAAGGCCACAATCCAGCAAACGAAAACTGGATGGGCGAAACTCTGAGTTCGCTGGGAGAGCAAGACCCTGGGATCTCACAGAAGGGAGCAAAGATGCAAGCCCAGAAAATTCAGGTAAGGTCGCCAAATCCAGCCCATGCACCAAGGAAAGCTCCCAACCGGCCACGCGCACCTACCGTTGATAATCCTGGCCACACGCCACAGCCGCAGGAGTATCAGGAGCCCGACAGCTTCAAACTCATGCTCCCGGAAGATAAGGACAACATCGAGGATGAACGACACGATGACGACGATCCCGTCCAGCACTTCGAACTTGTGGTGGAAGAACTCCCGGCGGTAGACAAAGACTTTAAACCCCACCTCAACCAGGAAGATGGTTAAAATGGAAAGGGAGAGGTAGTGGAAAACCTGGGAAAAGACAGCACAGGTTTAAGGCCAGGAACCCCTCCTGCGTGCACGCGAGCAGGGCAGGCTGGAAATCCTCCACCGCTTGAGAGCGCATCTGATTTGGCTCTACAAGGAGGGCTGGGGACTTTTCTTCTGCTCTAAGGGACAACCAGAGCAAGCACAGCTGGGCAGCCAGAGGCTTTGGGTAAGCTAGACCTGGAGGTGTAAAGACGACTGGGAGAAGAGCAGCAAGAGCAATTCAGCTCTGCTGCAGCCCGAGGAAACACGAAGCTGCTGCACAGACCAGCATCAGCCCAGCCAGGTCGGCCCTGCAGACTGCAGGGCTGTCACACGAGTGACAGCCAGACTTTCGTCTGTGTGCCTGTGACTACCGGCGTGGCAAGGCTGAAGATCGAGGTCCTGCCTGGCCTGGCTGTCCTATAGAGTGGGCTTTGAGCACCAAAAAGAGGGAAATCACGGTTCACGTCAACACTTCCCTGCATTTTACCTTCGGGGTTATATTATATTTGTCCGGATGGATGATTTTCAAGTCCATCAGCAACTCCCCAAGGACCAACAAGGCATCCAGGATGACCAAGCAGACAACCAGGATCTGTCAGAGGAGAAGAACCGATGTGAACCCTCTCCCAGCATGGACAGATCAGCAAGAGGAGCCTATGCAGCCTTCAAGCTAAAGATGCCCCAATGTCCTGCATCCCCAGTTTGCCCGGTTATATTTCGTGGAGCTTTCTGTTGCTCCCACCCAGGGCTCCCACTCCTGCAGCCCCGGGGGGGGTTATTCCTGCAAAGTCTCACCCATACAAAACAACTTAATTCCCCACCAAACCCAGCCATTTCCCACCGCTTGGCATGGGGGGGGGTCTCAGGGAGCTCGAGCTGGGGGAGAGCACGTGCCTCTTGCCAGTGCCGTGACGAGCGCGCACCGAGGCTTGTCGCCGCTCAGGAAACATCTGCGCCCACTGCAGAGCAGCTCGTTTCCGAGAGGACAGCCCAGCTCAGAGGCAGAAGCTGCTCTCGCAGGTCCCGTGAGCGCTCACGAGCTCAGTGCTGCTCCCAGCCCACCTTGAGCCCTGTCCCACATCAGCTCTGCTGTTGCAGGTGCCTTTGCCCAAATCTCGCCCTCATCTCCCTTTGGCCTGGGTTGGTTCTGCCTCACCTGAAACCTGTGGGAGCTGAAGAGCTTTTTCATCATGTCCTTGAAGGAGACATGTCTCCTGCTGGGCTCCAGCTTGATCTCCGAATCTGGATGCTTCTCCCCATTCTCCTCCTCCTCCTCCCATTTCTGATAGTCGTTGCTCCACTGCACGGGGTTGTCACCCACCACTGTGAAGTGCTTCAGGTACCTGGACATGGCTCTGGATCAAGCTGGCATCACCCTGCCAACGTCCGAGGGACAAGAGCAGAGCGTCACCTCCCCACTCGGGGCTGATCAAGGATGCCAAATCCCCCTCGTTTCGCCACAGTGAGCACAACAAGAGCGTGACGCTGCGTTCAGACACGGCCAGCCAGGCGGTGTGGACAGGCCCTGCTGACGGGAAATTGCTTAACGGTGGTGCCGCTTGTTTTGCATTACCTCCCACATCACGATGCAGAGCCCCCGCCGCCTTCCCCGGTGCTATTTGCACCCCTATAACGAGGAACTTCCTCACGAGGTATTTCCAAACATCTCAAAGCATCGATTACAGGAGAAAAAAAAACCAACCACTGGCCCTTATCTCGCATCTCGTGATGCAAGAGGAGGCAGCTGCCGATTTCCCGTTGGAAAGCACCATTGTGTTTCTATTAGACACTGAGCAATGGAGGTTACTGGTCAGAAGCTGGAAGCAGGTGATTTCTTCCCCTTCATTTGTTCTCTCGTGCCCTACACGCCGGGCCAGGCTGCTGTTAGCATCGGGTCAAAGACAAACCCTCTGCTGCCCTCCCAGCGCCTCCTTCCTCCCTTCCGGTGGCC
>NW_009259038.1:312591-313242 GCF_000687185.1 Egretta garzetta | reverse complement strand
CCAGCCATAATTTCCCTTCATTAGCATCAGGGGCCACTATTATTTCAGCCTTTGCAGGCAAAACAATCAGGTGATCCCCGCATTTCAGCCTGGCTGGCAGGCGATGCTGAAATCTCCTCTCCCTGCACCCTCCGGAGCCAACCTCACCCCCAGGCATCCCGGCTTCAGCCCAACCCTGCGGGCACCCAGCGAGGGGCAGGACCAACCCCAAACCTGCAGATGATCCCAGTTGCAGCTTGGGGCTGAGAACGGCTGCGGGAGAGGCTCCATTCGTGCCCGCTCTTGTGCTCCCCTGTTGCAGCCCCACCAGCTCGCCCTTCCTTGGGCAACCCAGCAAGACTGCCTGGCCCACAAACCCTGCCGAAAACGCTCCTGCTGCCAGCAGACAACCATGTCCCCAAACCTAGTGGGGCTTCTTGCGCATCTGTCCTTGGCCAAAGCCAGCCACGGGGCTCAGCCCGAGCTGCTCTTGGCCCACTGGAGCTGCCGCAGCTCTGCCCATGCCCCTGAGCTGCTCCCCCTCCCCGAGCGGGGGTCTCAGGGATCCCGGTGGGATCTGCTGTTGGAAGGCACATGGGCTCTGGGCCACCTCGTCACCCGCTGTAGGGGACAGAGATGGCCCCACGCAGCCATCGCAGTGGCAGCGCCTTC
>NW_009259038.1:291982-312244 GCF_000687185.1 Egretta garzetta | reverse complement strand
CGGCCCGGCCCCGCCGCCTCCTTCCCCATCGCGCCCGAAAAGGCTCCAAGCGGGCCCGGAGCCCCCAGCCGGGGTCCCCATCCCCGCGGTTCTCCCTTTTTGCAGCTTTTTCCCCGGGCTCGCTGCGGTAGCTCCCTCCCGGAGCCGCAGCTGCTGGAACAGGACACGCCGGGTGGGGTTTAAACTTTAAGTTTGTTTTTTAACCTTTTTTTTTTTGGCTCAGCTCCCCCTCCCCGACAAACCAAGCGGAGATCCAGGATCGGCGTGAAACCTAACTGTGAGCCTGAGCTGAGATCAGAGCTTGGCTGCTGGGCGGGGGCACAGATTAATCCCACAAAGTAGGTGGAGGTCCCAGGGATCAAAAGGATTACAAAAGCATAAACCCTAGAAATTAGGCCTGGATTAACCCGCCTCCATTTACAGACTTGTGCGTTACCGGAAGGCCTCTTCTTAGTTAAGGTTCCCCTCTGTCTTTCAAAGATGAGCTGGTTTGGGGAGCGCCCTGAGCAAACTCGGCTGCGGAAGGGATCAAGGACACATCTCCATTGCACCTCGGCTAGGACAAACCCAAAATATTTCTAATTCTTCCCTAATGAAGAATTTTTACGCTTTTAAAGCCTGAAGACAGTTGTTTCTTGGAAAGGGTTTCCTCCTGGAGAAAGCCTAAAACTTTTCCTGGAACCTGAACGTCATCCCCAAGCGCACAGGCCCATCCTCATCCTCCTTTCCCAGGGCGATGAGGAGGCAACGCCCACCCAGAGCTCCCAAACCTTCAGCCGTCACCCCAAGCCACCTACTTGCAGAGCTCAGCAGAGCACCCAGGGAGGTGCAGCCCTGGGGCAGCAGTAGGGAGGAGCTTTATCCTGGGAGCTTCCAGCTCGTTTTAGGCATTTTGGTCCCAGCTGACCCCAGTAAACACCAGCACAATCAGCCGGGGGTGGAAGGCACCAGCTCAGGACTGGAACTGCAGATGGCAAATCTTCTCCTGGAAGCCCAGCAGACCCGACCCCCTTCTCAGCAGGGAGTGAAGGTTTTAAGGAAAAAAACGCCAGCTTCTTCTCCTCCGTGAGCTGGGCCCCACCGGCCAGCACAGGCCCACCCGGCCCCCAGCACAGCTGCTGAGCGGAGCTTAGCGGGCTGAGCACCACTGAACCCTCCTTCTCAGCCTTCGAATAAAATCCCGATAAGCAGCGTGTGCGCGCAGAGCTCGGAGGGGCTGCACGGGAACCACACCCACGAGGTGCCTGGGCCGCCTTCCCCATCCCTGGGGGTATTTAAGAGCCGGGCAGACGAGGTGCTCAGGGACAGGCTTTAGTGGTGAGGGGTAACGGTTGGGCTTGATGACCTTGAAGGTCTTTTCCAACCCAAATGATTCCATGATTCTAGTGGGAGGAGGTGCTGCCAGCAGAGCCCCAAAGGTCTTGGCGAGGACCAGGCTGGTGCCCAGGGGCGATCTAAGAGTGACTCCAGCATTACAGGACCGGAGCAGCTCAGCTGCCTCGCCCCAGGGTGGCACCTTAAAGCTCTTCCCAACGCGCCGGCGGCTTGAACACCGATTTCTGCACTTCTTTTTACGGCAATAGCGCTGTTTTTCACCAGCCAAGTCTGTTAATCTCAGCCTGAGCTCTCTGCTCTGGGATGATGGGGGTCAGGACCGCGCGCCTGAGCTGCAGAGGGTGAAGGCCATGACTCCCCAAAGCACCAGGGCAGAGCCCAGCACCACCCTCAGCACCACCCCCCGGATGGGCAGCGGCTGCCGTGACCCCAGGGCAGGACGTCAGAGCCAGCCTTGGCCCCCGGTGGTTAAATTCGGCTGTCTGAGGGGCTGATGCTGCTGGGCGTCAGCGCCGGCAGCCAAAGGGGAGCAGGGGCAGAAGATGGCCAGCGGAACGAAGAAAGGGTTGGACTGCGTCTGACCAAGAGCTTTTTTAACTGAAACACAGATGCCCATGAGAAGAAGCCAGAAAGACGTGTTCCAACGCTGAAACCCCCGAGGCTCGAGCCCCTCATTTCAACAGAAGCGGGAAGGGCAGAAAAGCTTGGAAAAGGCTCGACCTCAGGAACTCAGCTCCCCGGCCCCCCCGAGGAGAGCTGGCGCTGTCACACCTCCCAGGCCACAACTCTGAGCAAGAAGCGATTTTTTGAGGCTCCGTAACGCACAGGGGCCCGATGCTGCTGCACCCCCAGGTGTTGTTTTCTAGATCCAGTTCGCATTCAACAATTAACATTGTTCAGGGGTTAAACCTGGGTCTAAAGTACATCGTCCGCATCTGGGACGAACGCGTCACGTGCCTGAAAGCGCCATAGCCTCCCGCGGAGACCTGAGCGCCGCGGGGGACGAGGCCTGAACACCACGAGCAAAATTAAATGTTTTGGGGTTGGTTTTTAGCGTACCGCAGCTTCACGTAACAACTCGGGGCTGAAAGCACGGACGCATCCTGAAGGCCAGCAGGAACGACGAGACGCCCCGTGCTCAAGAACTGCCTTTCGACAGCTGGATGGCAGAGAGGACTCAAACTTGGTTTTGGAGGAGTGAAGGAGGAACACGCCGCTACCTCGAGCAACACCAAACCGAGGGCATCGCGCCTCGGGTCCTGCCGCTCTTCGCAGCAGCGCCCCTGGGCGAGCCCGTGGCGTAGCACGCAGGAACGAGAGGAGGAGGGAGGGGAATTGGGGTTTATCGCGACTTTGCTGCGGCCGTTTGGGGGATCCTCGCGAGGCCCAGCACCCCTCCCCGCCAGCCTGCCCTCCGCAATGCCTCTGAAGCTCCAGGCCAGCAGGGACAAGGGTGGCAGGAGGCCGACACATTCCTTTGTCCATTCCGGGTTGTTCTTACAAGTATCCTGATGGAAAAACAAAGGGAAAGCGGCATCTGCTGGTCCTTCTCTCCCTCCGCTGATCAAAACCCCCAAGGAGCGGGCATAAACCGCGTCTCTGAGCTTTTAATCACAGCCCACAGCAGGATTGGGTCTTTCCTTCCTGCCTTGGCGGTGGAAGAGGAACCCATCCACCTCCACCACGGCACCGTGGGACTTCCTTCACGCCGAGCAGCCGGGGAGCATGAACCACGCTGGGGGAATGCGGCCAAGCAGAGCAGGGCAGCCCAGAACAGGCACCTGTGTCACTAAAACTGCTTTTGAGGAGAGAAACAAAACAAGTCGGAGAGGAAAGAGGCGTGCCAGGCTAAGGGCAACTGCTTTTGAGGAGAGAAACAAAACAAGTCGGAAAGAGGCGTGCCAGGCTAAGGGCGCAGAGATGGGTTAGCGCATTCCTCCAGGTACAAGTCAAATAAAAACTGGTTCCACGTGTGCGCTGTTGTTCACAAAATCGGCGACACAAGTGGGTGACTGACAAGGAGGGAGAATTACAGAGCTCTAAAGAAAACCACCAGCGTGATTTGAAGGGTGAAAGTTTGTGAGAAAGCCTTTAACAGGCAATCTCTGACGCCCGACCTAATGAGCTCATCAGAAGGCACCAAGAGGTGGGTTGATTACCCTTGGAGGGAAGGGGGAAAAAACCCAATCCAAGTCTTCAGAGCAGGAAAAAGGGCTCCTTGATTTGGCAGAGAAATACATTAAAAGCCAGACTCAGTGGCTGGGGGCAGCCCAGGCGATGCATCCTCAGCAAAAGGACGTTCCGCGCTCTCCAGAAGCCACGGGGAACTTGCGCACCACGCCGGAATGGAGCTGGTGGTTTCTCTCCCGGCACCACAAACTCCTCCTCCACAAGCAGACTCCACCGAGCACCCAAAGTTCATCACTGTGGGAGGGGCTGGTGACAGGGAACAGGCCACACCTCATCCAACTTCCAAAAACCTGGCAGTATTTTGTTCCACAAGGCAGAGGAGATGGAGGAGTGCAGACCAACGGCGCGTTCCCGCCCAGGGCAAGAGGGCTGACATCACACCTCATCTGTCATCTTCGGCGCAGCGCGCTTTGGCTGGCGTTCACACCTTGCCAAAGGAACAGACAGCAGCTGGGAAGGTTCCTCAACTTTCCTTCTTCACCAAGAATTTACAGTTCTTTAGCTAAGAAGTGGAGGAAATTGGTCTCATCCTCAGCGATGACGTTCCTCAGTCCAGGGGCCCAACGGACAGCAAGGGCCACACGCGCGTTAGAGCTCCAGAACGGGATCCGAACCTGCCGCCCCGTGTAAACACACACCTCTAGTACGCGTAGCTCAGACAAATCCAAACCAAGAACGCGTGGGTTTCCAGAACAATTTATTTATCCAAGTCAGGTCCTCCGATAGCAGCGGGGTATACGCTGTGATAAACCGACACTGAGAAGATTTAATAATTTCTTCATTTAATAAGTGATTTTCACTACATGGTATTGTACACTGTTATCTGTTCAAAAAAGATTAACAGGTTTTAAAAAACAAGATTCTGTGAGAGATTTATATAAACCGGTGATCGAGATCAACACCTCTGGGGGGCTTCTCAAGCTGCTTTCTAGGATGCTTTGTAGAACAAAGTCCTTAGGCTAAAATGCTCTAAACCGTTCTGGCAGACCAAGAACCATTTCCATAACCTCCAGCTTCCCGACGCTGGCTGCCCCTGGACTGACGCCGCTGCAGAACGGTTCCCTGGATCGGACACACGGAAACTGTACAAAAATGTGTTTACTTTTCCTGCAAATAAAACAAACAGCACAGCATTTCTGCTTGCTATTTCAAGTCAGGACTTCCTTTTCTCTCCAAGAGGAAGGCGCGAATGGAAAGCCCTGCCAGCTCCGTCTGGTGGGTCCGTTACAAACAGTTTTCTCAGAGAACTTTGGCTTCAGGAAAGAGACACAAACACTTAAAATAATGGCTTTAATTGTCATTCGAAGTATGCGGAGAGGGATGTGTGTCTGAATTAAATATACATCATACCAGTGGTGCTGGCAAGGTTGAAGGTTATTTCTAATGTCGACAGCAATAAAACTAACGTGTACGTGACGACGTTAAAAGAAAAGCAATCCCTTTAAAACAAAAATTTTAACGTAAAAAAAGTTCACAGTGGTTCGTATCAACAGTATGTAATTTCCGACAGTAACAAATCTCTACTCTCGCGGCACACTAGTGCCCTCTTTAGATCCTAAAGGAGAAAACAAGCATTTACACTACTCGTGGTACAGATTCAAAGTCAGTTGTACAGATACCATAATGACAGGAGAAGATGCTGTGGAGTGTACAGCTGTAACACCGACGGAAGGGAAGTTTAAAACTCTTTGTCCTGGGAGGGAGAGAAGTCTTTCATTCGCTGCTACAACCAGCAAATGCCAATTCATCAGATCAAAAGGGAAACCACAAACACAGTATCTATTTTGAGCAAGCTGAACAGTACACATTACAGTTTTAAAAATGGAGGTTATATACTATAATACAAGTCCCAACAAGGCAGTGCCAAAGTGACTATTTCTTTGCTTGTTTTGTGATCATACCCCTGGGAGGCGTTACGGGTCTGCTGGAATTGGGCTTCTTTTTCTCTGCAGGTTTCAAAATCTGCAAAGATAGTTCAGTCTTTTAGCAGAAAGTTTTAGCTTTCTTACAATCAAGTAAAGGCATTATACAGGTCATCTGGACGAGTCCTAAACGTGCCAAGAAATAAATGCGTTTCCTACTCAGAGCTATGAGAGGGCTTCCAGCAGCTGATCGGAGAGCCCGTGGGCTTGGATGATTTAATTCCAGGGTAAACCAGTTCAACTACTCACAGCAGCACGGGCTTATCACGTTTTCAAGACCTGAGTGCAAACACAGCCCTGTCTACATGGGATATCTGTAAAGATCTATCCAAAACAAGCCTTATGGCTTTGTAGCCGTAAAGAATCAATTCAAGACAGAGCAAATTTAAAGTGTGACTACGCTAACCAGGAGGTAAAATCTTCAGATACCGTACCTGAAAGGAGCACATTAGAGTTTCATCCACACTCATCATGGCACCCGCGTTATCAAATTCTCCACAGTAATTTGGGGCAGAAAACAGAGTTACCAATTGCCGTTTTGCAAAAAACTCATATCCATCTTCAACAACCTTTAGAGAGAGAAGCAGAAATATTAGAGCAGACAACTCCTGCCAAGGTGCAAAGCAGCTTAAACAGAGCCAGCAGCTGAAAACCTGCCTACATCTAAGGAGCGTGAGTTCCAAACTTTAACACCGAAATGGGAAGACCATCGCAGGATCCGGTTCAGAGTCCATGAGCAATGAGGAAAACCAGGACTCTGCTAGGTTCAAGACAATCATGTTCAGGAATGAGAGCCACAGTTTACATTTATTAAGAAAAAAGCATTCGTTGCAAGGGCTGTTAAGCCTTGGGACAAGTTGTTCAGAGGCAGTGGAATCTCAACCCTTGCAGATATTTAAAACTGGGCTGGACAGGATCCTCAGCAGCTCGGGCTTTCACTGGTTTGTCCCGTGTTGAGTACATCTGGGACCAGATGACCACCTCAGGTCCCCCTGAACCTAAATTACTCTATGGTTTAATGTACAAAATTAAAATACCTGATGAGCTCTACATATGAGATCCAGATCATGTTTATGGAGAAACTTAGCGACCACTTCAGCACCGAATGTGAAGGACACTCCTCTGTCATTTTCGCCCCATCCTAAGACATCCTTGTCAGGGTCAGACCACAACAGATCACAAAGTAGACCTTGATCCGGTACATCAGTGGGGCGCATAATTCGTCTTATCTGCTCCATTGACTGCAGGTCTGGTGACAAACCTGTTCAGAGTTTAGACACATGCAGTTTACACTTGAGTCCAACTTTACTCTGCAAGACTGAAGTATTAATTCAAGACAAAAATAATTTGTGTTCAAGCTGATTTCACCACTACAATTTTACATAGTTCAATGGCAATGATAACTGACTTTTTTTTTAATCCAGCATTTGTTTTAAAGCTTTTGTAACAAAAGACAAGTCACTTTTCTAGAAGATTTTCTGGAAGCAAGATAAGCAAAGCCATTTCCACATTTTACAGGATTACAATAATCTCACTGTAATATTCTGCAACTGTCTGTAAAAAGAGCTGTTAAGTAAGAGAGGCATTAATACTAGAAATCACAGGGTGTGTTTACTTTAACGATCAGGCCTAGTAAGATGAAATACAGTACCAAACAGACCTTGTACCATTTTTTACCGGTATGTCTCCCTGGGCAACTGTAATTACTTGCGGGCAATAAAACGTTTAAGGTGCAGTATGTATTTTATTACTTTGAAAAGTTACATGAAGCAGGTATCGCACAGCGTAACAGCCAATTTCTACAAGTGTAACTCCAAACCCATCTGGCTTTGGGCCAGGTGATCTGGTGAAAGGTGGCCTGACCCACGGCCTGGGGGATTCTACTAAATGATCATTAAAGCTGTCTTCCAACCCAAACCATTCTAGGATTCTATGAAAATGTTATGTCTTCACAATGTACACAAAACTCCTAGTTGTAAGCCTAAAAAAACCAACACCTACAAGGATTCTTTACTCAAACGGAGAGGCTATTAAATATGCCTTTTGGTGTAAAGAGAAAAGCAGGTCATTGTGTCTGAAGTTACAAAACTACAAGCTCAATGAGTCACAAAACTGACACTAATCAAGCTCAATCCTACCTCACACATGAACCAAGGCAGCGAAAAATCCCCGAAGTTTTGAAGCTTCAGCAGCGGAACCACAAAATAGCCAGGGTTGATGCTAGAGAATTACAGTTTCTCAAATATCAGCCAAGGAACTGTTACTTACCCCCATGACAGCAGAATATTTTTTCATCCACAATAGCTGCAATTGGTAAACAGTTGAAACAGTCTGTGAAGGTTTTCCACAGCTTAATATTGTATCTTCTCTTACCTAGAAGACATTTTGGAGGAAAAACAGTCAATACGCTTTTCTAACACAACTACAACCAACCTAACAGGCCTGCCGTAAGTTTACTGAGACTTGCAAAAAGTTAGCGTTAAAGCCTATACACGATTTATCTTCTCTGATACCCACTGACATACTTCATTGCTTATAAAAAAGTTGCAAAGGTCTCTTCCAGTGTGGCAAAGTGCTCTGAAGCGGCTCTGAGGATAGCACAGTCTGTTCAACTGAATGACATTCTGCCAGACTCTCTAGTCCCAACTTTGCTTTGGAAAATTATCCCTTGGAGAATTTGATCCATTTCAGAAAATCTTGCCATTTCCTGTTTTCTTCAGGGGAAAACAGCAATTCTTGGAAAGCAGATTTTCTTTAAATTTCTGCTGGTGTTTTACCACATAGAGTCTCTCTATGCAAAGAAACAGGACTGAAAAATGAAACGAGCTACAGTTTTACTTTCAAAGGGACTCTCCCAACAGATATGAACCCTGAACATATTTGAGATATATGACTAAGCCTGTGATTAATCTCTGAGGAGTCAACTCTGAAATACCACACATCTTTATCTCCTCACTGAAGGAGAACAAGACATGGAGAGTACAGCTTGTAAGCTACAAGCCAAGTATGTCCCGCAACATAAGTTCTGAGAATGCTTCAGTGCACGGTTAATTTAACAGTTTTATCTCCTCTACCTCATCTGGATTTATTAAGTCACATCCTTTGAAACACGAACAGACACTTCTACCTCACAGCTAAATTACTTGCTCTGTTAGGGTAAGGTCTATGTAATAGTCTCCACCACAACAGACCTTAAAGCACTCTGCAGTGCCAGAGCTGGTACACTGACTGCATAGCAAGACCGCGTTTGCTCAAAAGGAGCGCTCACGATGCCAAATAAACACAAGCACATTTCTTCATTAAAAGGCTGATGCGCTGGTTCAGGTAACAATTTCTGCAGCTGAAGCCACCTACTGAAAGAGCAAGTACCTGGGGCTCAATCCAAACACGCACCACACTGAAGGCTTCACACACACTTCGACCCATTTATGAAAGGAAATGCTGGGTTTGGCCAAAGCGACAGCACACAATACAGCAGGACTGCATCCAGAGAAGGGCAAAGTCTTTTTTTTTTTTCTGCTGTTGTTTTTAAACATTACAAAGTTACAGGTCTTAAGATGAAGTAGACTGCAAGCACTGTAACATAACCACGGTAAAGACCAGCCCATTCTCCAAGTTAGAACACGAGTATACATCATCATCCCTCAGGTGAAAGAAACAGAGGTGAATTTTTGTAAAGCACATCAAGTAAAATTCTCTCATTAGATGACCTCATATGAAGAACTTCAACAATATGTAGGAGCGAGAATTGTTAATAAACACAGCGGCCAATAAATAAAATGACGCGCTTGCATGCCGCTTTGTACTGTGAGGATTGGACTCCAGTGGGATCAGGGAAAGGACACATTTCCCTTCCTAAAACTGGCCAAGGGCCCCCCTGAAGTGCCCAAATGGAACTGCAAGTTAGGAAAGAATCCCCTAACACTGCAACACCCGCACCTCCTACCCCGCTTTCCCAAGGCAAAGACGCACACGTCTGTCTTACTTACATTCGTCGTAAAACCCATAAATTCTATTGATGCTGGCACATTCATGGTTCCCTCTGAGGAGGAAAAAATTCTCTGGGTATTTAATTTTGTAGGCCAACAGAAGACAAATTGTTTCTAAAGATTGTTTTCCTCTGTCAACATAATCACCAAGGAACAGGTAGTTGCTTTCTGGTGGAAAACCTCCATATTCGAAGAGTCGAAGCAAATCATAGTACTGTCCATGGATGTCACCTGTAGAGAGTATTCAGAAGCGACACGTCAGTGACCCCCCACTACATTCTTTGATTGATTCTAGAGAAAGAACAAATGAATGATGCTTCAGAAAGTAAAAAGCTTGCAGTTAGGTACTGCCTACAACATACTTAAAAGTTACAGTTGATCTTAACATACATAAAATTATCACATTCTGAAGTTTGACACTTACGTAATGCAACAGTTAACTGCACTAAGATGAACTGTGCAGCTACTTAAAAATACTCACATGCCTGTAAAACAAAATCAAGATTCCAAGAAACCAACTACATGTTCAAATGAAAATCTGACGTCCAGTTAAATCCTTTACTTGACTAGTGGCTGTGAGATCAGGAACCTTTACCTCATTCTTGGTATTTCCACACAGCATTAGTTATATTGATGGAAAACTGACTGCTTGGGGAATTTGCTTTCCTTTGTACCATCCCTGGTGTTTTCCTGAAATTCTCAGGAATTCAAATTCTAGCAGTGAAGTTGTATCGAAAATGAAATTGGTATTTCTGCCTTTTGTTTTAAATCGTGGTTTTGTTTTTGATGCGCAGAACACTAAGTAGTGGTTTTACATTACCAATGTTATAAATATTGAACAAGCTACTTCAATTTGAAGTAAATCCTCAGCGTTAGAGTAGGATAAAATACTGTTTGCTGGAAGCTTTCTGAAGTGCATTTATCAAAGCTTTTATTTCTACATTCTTCATTCTTTTAGCATAACTAGACATGTATATGTGTGCAAAGTGAGCACCACTGTGTCCAAGTATGGCGAAAGCAAACTAGAAAGTAATTCCAAGAAACAGGACAGAAATTTAAGTTTCCAGCAAGATTTTAAAATATTGTCAAACCACTGTTCAACTCCGAATAGCAGCTACAATGAAATACTGTAGTTCTCCTTTGTTTCCCCTTGTTCAGTCATTACTGCACCAAACATTATTGCATTGATACAAAAAACTCCTTCACAAAACTTCATGTGAATCCCTTCCCCATGAGACCGGATAAAACTAGACCAGTTACTTTTTGGGTTTGGATTATTTTGGTCCCCACTCCAATTCCCACGTCTCTTACCTCCTTCCCACTCCTCTGCCCCAAGCATCCAGCAGGGTTTCATTTTGCCTTTTGCTACAAGCATTTATTAGTTCCACTGTTAATAAGCAAAAGTAGCATCTGGCCTTTGTTCTCTGCTTAAGGTCTGCATTTACCTGACACCCACCACCACCAAGCATCAAATCAAAATCACAGTACTCACCACATATTTTCAGTGGAGCTTCAAGTTCTAGTAGAATAGGCTGACTCAGAAAGATTTCTCTGGATTTCAAGCACAGTCCTCTAATTTCGTTCTCTTGAAGTTGGACATTTTTGCCTGGTTTTGATCCTCGCACTGTTGGAAGGAATCAGAAGTTAGTTATCAAAATCAACAATATCTCTAGTGTTATTTTAAGAGCCTGACTAAATGCTACTGTAATACAGAATGAGAAGATAACAGGGTAATATCAGTCTGCTGAGGTGAAATTGCACTGCCATGTTACCAAAGAAAGGGCAGTGTGTTCCGTTTCAGTTGTATGTTACTTTCATTTAAAAGAATTCATGGCTTAACACTTCCCCCATGAAATGTCACATTTTAAATAGCATCAGTTTAGTTCTATTAAATATAAAACCCATCTTGGACAATGTGACTGTATATATATTTTTTTAAATGAAGCAGTTTTACACTTGTTCTCTGGAAAGCTGTCTAAACTCGAGGAAATGAAGTCTCCCATTTAATCATTAACATCATAGCTCAAATGTGCAAGCTTCCCTAAACTACCATATAACCTTGCCTAAGACAGTACCTAAACAACCAAGACTACAGTACCAATAAATACTGTACTGCCACATTCTACACTGCAGTTAGCAAACATGGAAGAAAATAAACATATGATCGGAAGGTCAGAACTATACATAAGGAAACATTTTTGGATCACAGTGACAAAATAGCTCTCCTTATCACTACCTTTGAGCATGATAAAAGACGAGCTGGTAGGAGATTATCTTCCAGCCTCAGAGCAGGCCCCCCCCCCCCCCCGCCCCAATCCTTCACCCCATCTCCATCACCCCCACTGCAACAATTCATAGTAGTTGGTTCCTTTTAATACCCATCAAAGCCTTCCTTCCTAGTCTGGACAACAAGGACACCAGCTTGCCCTGAACAAGTTTTGACAGCCACTGGCACAGCTTTCCCACCATTTACCTATCCCCCCCCGTCCATTTCTGTTGCTCAGAAATACAAAGGACATTTATTTCTATTGGCTGCAATGTTGTAACTATGGCTAAATTGCATGCAACAGCATTTATCAGCGTTAGGCTAAGACTAAATAAAAAAAAATGTGATTATGCCATTACTGGTGAAGCTTATATATTTATTTGATATCAAAACCAGTGACAACATGGAGAAAAAAAAAATAATCCTGTAGCCAATTCCAGTAAGATTATGGAGTAAAAGCAGTCATCTTCCACAACGTAACCCATTGGTTTAGCTGCAGCAAAGCCAAACGACCTTAGAAAATTCTCAGATGCCTGGAAACACTCGGACACCACCTCCAGAAACAAAACCACTACACTGGTAACACCACCTCATTAGGAGACTTACTGCGTACAACTCTTATGGCATCGAGACTGAAGAATCTATGCTCTTATCCAAAAAGGCCTGGTCTTTAGTTGCAAAAAAAGCAAGCAACAAGCCCCAAACTCTTTCAAATATAAGAACCTATGCAATATTATCTTCCTGAATTCCTAAATAACCTTTTACATACTGATTCAGTCTAATTCCCTTGATACTGTTTAACTTCAGCGTGAGAAACTGAAAGCTACAGATGACTCAAATATCTGTACTGCCACTGTGGGCCTCGCACTATATGAAATCAGAAGGTGAGAACTGCAGTAGGGAAGGCTGGGGTGGGGGAGCAGGGGGAATGTTTTAGGAAGAGTAACAACAAAACCGTTTGTGTTCCAAAAATTACAGTTTCTCATCAGCACAGAATTTTCTTACTTTTGTGCAAGCCTCTGGTCAAGAATAGAAAACATTGTTCAGTCAGCATGCATCTTATCTAGACCAAGAATAAAACACTGACTGTGTAATATCCATCCATAAAATTAAGTGCCAGTGGACGCAATCTCTACCAACACTTAGTGTTACTTCCAAAACAATTCTACTGTGCATACTGACTCCCCGAGACCCTAGCCATGGTGGCTACAGAATCATTGACAATACCCTAAACCACAGAACTTTTCCTCAAACAAGCTTCAAAATTAAACTTTAGTTCAAATTACAACGTATATTGACAGTGACATTAAGTTAATTGTAGGTCAAAAGTCATGGCTTTAATGATGTTATCTTTCAAGCACTACATGCTCCTTTATTATTCACTGCCTACGTATTATCACTCCACACCAACATTACATGGCAACACTGGAGTTACCACTAAACTTCATGTCTTCCATTAAAATATTTGAAGTAATGAAGCATATAAATGGAAGTTAAATCTCTGTCACAGCAGTTTATCACGCATGAGGCTTTTCATCCACACGGTAATTTTTTCATCCATACAGTAATTTTCCAAACGCTCCTGAGAAATGAGCAAGTTACTCAAAATGTAAAATATCCAGAAGCAATAAAACCCAAACACTTATAGAATAAAGCCATCAGCTGGCTGAATTACAAATGTTAAATTTTCCCCTTCTCTTAAATTTTACAATTCACCTTTGTTTTTGAGATAATACCATATACTGGCATTTAGTTTTCTGAGAAGCGAAAACATCTAACTTTCCATGATTTGGTCTCGTTAGAAATTGCTAAAACCAAACTCTGTATCTCTCACATCCATAAATTAAAAAGTGTAAGATATTATACAGACTATGTAATGCACTGAGTCACTGAGCTCATGAATAAAGCATATGCATTCATTTTTGCTGAAGATTAAATGAAAATCTGTAAATTAACTGTTTCAGATACAAGTTTCATATGTTTCTCCAATATATTTTCATTGAACCAGTATGATCTTCACGCAGTTTTAGTCATCGGCTTGTAGAAAACCTTGACAAGATAAAAAGATGCTTTGTTGCAGTTCACAAACTCACTGGCACAGGTACCAGAAGGAGGAAAGAACAGGACAATTTGATTCAGTTCTGTAGCACGCTGCCTGCCAATGACACTTCGACCACTTCCATTCAACATGAAATCGGCACAGAAGAAACGAGTGTTCAATTTCTTCTAACATTGACCTATATATCCTGAAAAGCTGGGAAACAAATATTTTTGGCTTCAAAAGAATCAAATATGCAGAACTGCATGTTGGTTTGAGAAATCTGTATTCTTAGTACACGGATTTTCTCATCCACAATGGAAGAACTGCCAAGGAAATACAGGATGTTCAGTCTGAACGACTTCTTAAAAGTCTGAGTCTTCAAGTTATTTAGTCCCACTAAGAAAGGCAAAAATAATATACTGTGAAAAATATGTTGTGTTTACAGTTTCTTTTCCCTGCTTTGGACCAAAACAAGGCAGCTTGTAGAGATCAGACAGTACGATACTAATTGGCAGCTTGGTCATAAAGTCAAAAGAACAGCTCAATAGTACTGTACAGGCACATTTGTTCTTTCAATGCATAAAAAAACCTCTCTCAGAAATGACAGTCTGGAACTGACAGTGGAACAAGCTAAAGATTAATCAGCTGAGGAAAAAAGTCAGCCCATTTCAAATAATATTTTATTTATGTCTTGTCTCAACTTACTGCTGCACTATTTCCAGACTAATATATTCCCATCCTCTTTCAGGCAGAGACGGTCCTGTTCTTAAAAATCATTTTTTGAGAGCTTGAATTTCAACGTCCAGTCTGGGCAGTCTTCTAACAAGTAAAATCTTCTCCACTGTACAAGTATGAGAAGTTTTAGAAAAATAAGCTCACTGCTAGATGGAAAAGACTACAGAAAAGATCCCTCCCTGGAGCCTGGATAATCTCTGCAGAGGTACGAGACTTGAACACAGGTTCCAACTATTAAAATTAACGCTGCTTTCCAAGACAAGGAGGAAAACTGCCAGAAAGCAACAACAGGCACCAACTCTAAAATGAAGGCGTATTATGAACAGAGGCGAGTGCAGTATGACAGCTGCCCAGCAGAGGGGGAAAAGGAAGTAAAAAGGAGAAGAGCAAAAACTTAACAGCATTTTGGTGCAAGCGAACAGAGCTAGTACAAAAGCATAGCTGCAGCTGCCAGGAGTTAAACCAGCGCTTGACACCCAGGATAACTTTTACAAGTTTCTTTGTGAAGGATAAATGGGTCAAGGACTGCGGGATCTAGAACATACAACAGTCAGACGACCATGTGCACACAGAGTACAATAGACTCTACGCTACATCCCATCACCAGCATTTTCCAATGTTCAATTTGGTGCCACACAACCCTTTAATGAAGACAAAGGCTACTACAAACCGAGTATATTGCCTCATTCAAGGTTAATATGAACAGGACAGATATTTATGAAAGTATTCAAAACCAGTAGAACATGCAAAAATATTAGAAATTTCAGCGATCCAAACATCTCATTTTCCTTCAGTGTTAGATTAAGCAGTTGAAGTGCTGTCAACTAAAATGATAGAGCCAAGTTCTTATACAGAAAATGTTTTCAAGAAAATAGTCTATCAGCAGGTCAGTTCATTTTTTGGCTTATTAAACATGTCTCTTGATTCTGTATTTTACATTAAAATGTGTGCAATCCTAGAGACATTTCCAAAAATACTGCAGGTTGTTTTTAATCTTGTTTTTTAGCAGTTCCTGATGACAGTTTCACATTCAGTTTTGCACCATAGGCACAAAGGGAATAAATAACTTGAAAGTGGCTGATGTAAAAAAAAAGGTTTTGCTTTACTGCAGGCACTACCAACTTTGATCAGATCATTTCAAATTCAAAACTGAAAAGCAACTCCTCGGTGCCCATGCCTCTAAAAAGAAAAAGTTCGAGCCTACTTTTTAGTATGACAAAAGTTCACAGCAGCATTATCAAACAGAAGGTTCTGCATGACTGCAAAATTTTCATCTTGCAACATACTTCCACACTGGAGAGTTATGTAGCAACAGGCACTCACACCGACCACAAATACTCAGAGATGACAAATTCCTCCACTTCACTGACTGGGCAACAAACACAGAATTTAACTGACTTATTTCAATCCACAGCAGTGATAGGAATCTAATCCTCATCTTCCAAATGCAGAGCTCCTATTTCCCATTATTGGAAATTGATGCAACACAGCAGGAAAGAATTAACATTAATCTACACAAACTATGGAAAATTATATGGTTTGAGGTCAATAAGTGCTGCCTCTCTAATAGAAACTTTATCACTCATCAAGTGAAATCTGACCACATTTCAGATTAACATCTGTGAGAATCAGGCAGAAACTTATCTCAGTATATGAAGCTAAACAGCAAGCAATGCTTCAGAGCCAATCAATGCTGTATTTAGGAGAAAGGTAAAAAAAAAATAGGAGAACTGCATTTGTAAGAAACAGTCTTCTCTGTTGTCAGCAAAAGTTTATCCATACT
Source organism: Egretta garzetta (assembly GCF_000687185.1). Lineage (NCBI taxonomy): Eukaryota > Metazoa > Chordata > Aves > Pelecaniformes > Ardeidae > Egretta > Egretta garzetta. The sequence continues at coordinate 295,983 of NW_009259038.1, read as the reverse complement.
CTTTGGTTCAACTATTTTTAATAACTGGATGATCCTCTTTCCCCATTTAAAGCAAATTAGAGAGAATATCTCCTTGACAGCTATACAACAGGCTTCACCGGGAATAGAAATCTGTGGGTGTATAAACAGCAAAGTTTGAGGATGTAGAGTCTTTTTGCTGATTTTAGTGCACTAACCAGGATTTCAGCTTTCAGAATGGCTACCACCATTCTAGCCTCACATGGCTTTACCCAAAGGAGCCTCCATTCATCACTTAGTTTTCCCTTAAAAGCGTTTGCAGCGGCTGCAGCACAGAAAAGATTTTCAGAAACATTATTTCAACTTGGATTCCACATAGGTATGTTGGAACTGTGCTCTTTTACCCTGTTATTTATCATTGCCATGGTAAGACTAGTACATTTCTATCTTGTTTTCTAGATATGAGCTCCATTTGCAAACTTATCTGTGAAAAGCTGCCAATGCACTAGATTAAGGAAACAGAGCAGGGGCACAAGTTACAGGAACACCATCTGACATGACACGGAAAGGAAGCCATGCTCACACTCAGGGAACCTCAGGATTTGCCACTCATTCTTTACCCGGAGCTGAGCAGGAATCCTGCCATTTCCTGGAACTCTTTCCATGACCATACAGATGCCACTGATTTTTCATCTTACAGGGAGCTTTTCTGGCATCTTTTTATCTACTGGTAGTTTTGACTTCGCAGACACATATAACCACAAGCTCAAAACCATGAGGTTGCTGCCTACCACGCTCCTCCTAGAAGGAGCGCAATTTGCTCTCGTATTTGCCCTTCGTATTCCTCAGTAAAGTGAGCTAGCTCCATAAATATACGGGCCCTTATCCACCATCAAGGACAAGTAGGAAACATTTCAATACTCAGTGCAGGATACTGCCATTTACTGTACTTTAGAGGACTTATTCTTGTGAAAATTGTTGTTAGTACCGTTACTAAAAGTGACAAATTTAGACAATCTGTACTCATGAAATTGTTCCTAGCAGAACACAACCCTCATTAGCAAAGAGGGCTACAAATATCAATTCAGTTACAGCAAAAAAAAAGATCAGTATGTTAATGTTTTCATTGAACGGCTTTCCAACGTTGAGAACAATGTTACTGAAAAATGTTTTTTTGTGACATTTCTTCGCCAAATGGCTCTGTACTATATATAAACATGTGGAGCAAGAAAGACTCTCCAAATATTTACCTTAGAATGAGAAGCTAAATATATGCTTCCAGGCCTTTTAAGTAACAAACTAATAATTTCAGCTAACTAGCCACATGTGGGTGGGAGAATATCAACTATTTGGGGGAAAAGTAAGAATAATGTCATCTGATCAAAGAAGTCAGGATAGAAAGCAAGTAAAATCCCCTCACAAACACATTAAAATCTTATATTAAGAACAAAAGTGAGAGTAATTTATTATTCACCCTTTAACCACTTCACTTTACCTTGACCATTAGACTAGTTTCACCACTGGCATAGCTCCCGTGGTCTCTTCCAACAGTGCAACGCTAAGGCACACTGTAAACCAGAAATACCTGCTTAACTGTGTTTTCTCATTGATTTGAAATATTTAATCAACCACCTCCTTAATACTTGGGTTTGTTACCTTTAAAAAGGAAGGACTAATGCGCCCTATTCATATCCTTTGCACTTTATTAGCAAAATCACCTGAAGTTAACTATTATAAAAAAAAATAGGTAAGTATACAGTTTAAAGATAGCTATAATAAAATAGCAAATTGCTCTAAAAATTAAAGCTGACACAAGGCTTTGGGCAGCTCAGTTTGTGAGTAAGCTGATTATTAAAACAGATTTTGTAGTGTTTTCATGCTTGAGTATGATTTTCATCTGTGAGCAACCTTGTCTGAAAAGGGTAGCACTTGAAACAGAGTTCTGGTACAGACACACCAGACTGTGTAACTAACATTACGCAGCTGTTCTACCAGAACCGCACTGAAAAAGAATTTCTCATTTGCTCCAAATCTGACAAGAATCCTTACACAGACTTCAGATATTTTTCTTCTCCCACCACTTAATACCGTACAGACCTCCACTTCAGAAGTTCAGTCCTGTCATCTACCTAGCCAGACCTTAATAATTTTGGGCAAAGGATGAGTCAAGAAAATTTTAAGCAATGGAAGAGAATGGCGTTCGCACAGCAATTCACGCAGTTTAGCATTCTATCAAAAATGCAGCGTTTGCTAAAATGCGGCATCATTTTGCTCTTTCTGGAAAAAAAAAGTATAAAAATGACTGCCACAAAGGTCAATCACTATGTCTGGAAAAGATGTTTATAACAGACATTTAATAAGCAACAAAACCCCCCACTAGCATAGATTATTGACACTGGTAATTGTTTTAAATATTGGAAAACAATCATTGCCTCAAGGAATCCAAAATCACAGCTGAAATGTCAACAAAGGAAAAAATTAATTTCAGTTCTGGCAGCTGATGCAACCTCAGGTAACGTCTTTAGTTGCATGAACCATCTCTTAAAAGATCTTGTCAGTAAACCTTCTGAAGCCTCATTTACAAATTCTCATCTCCTCCAAACATGTAATACTGATATAAGCTGGGTAAGAACGTTAACATACTGACGTGGTACATCTTACTACTTTTTGAAACTTTAAACAAGGGAAACGATTCAAAATAATTCAGATCTCTTTCTAGGATTATCTTATTCCATGGTTTTGATATTAAGAACTTACAGTTTGAGAAAATTGCCCTAGTTACACTAGGGGAAATCAAGTAAGACTTGTAAATAATACTTGCAGTACAATTGAGCGTGTCAACAAACATATGCCGTACAGGACCCGACGTCTACAAATCGTACTACTAAAGTTTCAGGAAAATCCTGGTCTAAATTTATGAAGGGAAGCCTTTAAATAATTTAAATCAGGGCAGTTTAAATTGGTAACAGGCAAAACCCAAAATGGATCAGAGGAGAAGTCCCGTTTACTTTCGCTTATTCTAGTTCAATAATCCCATAATACATCTATGGGATTTTTAACTCCAAATAATTTCTCGAGCAGCACTATTGTTCTTCTGCCTGACCTTTTGCTGTCCAAGCCATTACACAAGGAAAATCTTGCAAGAAGGGTGTAATACAGCTGAAAGACATTTCTTCACCATTTGTCTCAGCAACATCTCAGATGACTTTGTGCCAAATGGAAAAAAGTTAAATCCCTGACCAAGCTCTTCAAGCCTAAGTCCAGATGAGATGCCTGCCCTGACATATGTGAAATGAGTCTGGATCAGGCTAGCTTCCTTCTCTGAACAATTACGATTTTCCTCCGTGCCTGGAAGAAAATTTGTCATTAGCTACTTCTCAGCCTTTTGCCCTAAGATCAGCTGACAATTCTAGTCCGGCGCTGACCCCTGCAACCAAAGGGAAGATGCTGAAGCCACCCCCTGCAACTTCTAGGTTTTCCTTTCATTTAGGAACTCCCATGCAACTCTTTTCAACCCAAAGCATTAACAATACAAGACAATAAGCCCTTCCACAGACTGTCTGAAACACCCAAACCCAACCCTCTATTCACACCTAAAAAGCCACCATATGTTACGAATTAAGAGCCAAAGTCCTTTGGTAGCATTAATGCAAGCAGCTATCAAAGCTAAAACCACGATATCCTGGAACCCATGCAAGTCTCCTCCTGACTTTCCAAAAAGCTGCCTCAACCAGCCTCTTTAAACACACTAGGTCTTATTCCCAAAGCCCCACGACTACGCAGCCAAGCACAGACCCCATGTGCACGTGTAGAAGGCAAGAGAAAAACCCCAGTCTTTTTAAAACACTTTTCCTACGAAAATAAGTCTAAATTAAGCATCTCCTTAGAGCTGCAGAGGAGGAGAAGGCGGGCAGCCGGCTGGTCCCAACACTGCACCGGGAGCGCAGAGGGGATCAGAGGGCAGGAACAGCTCGAAAACACACGGGCTGAGGGAAAAGTTGGGGCTGAAGGGCAGAGCCGCCCGGGGGGGCGGCGAGCCCCGG
>NW_009259038.1:284255-291073 GCF_000687185.1 Egretta garzetta | reverse complement strand
ACCGGGTGGCGGTGGCCCCTTCCTGCTCCCCCCGGCCTGGTTGGGTGCCCATGGGTGCCCAACACGAGACCGATGGCCGCTCAGTGCCCGTCACCAGAGCGTGCCCTGGTGCCTGGTTGCTGCTGGGCTGTAAGCTCCCATCTGCTCGTTCACGGGGGCTTCTGCCGCCTGAGCAAGCCCTTCAGCTCCTGAGCAACTTCAGATACGTGGCTCTGCCCCTGCAAATACTTCAAGTAAACATACAGCGCTTTGAAATCCTTATGGATGGAGAAATTAGCCTGCTCTTTCAAGAGCATCTTGCTATTTTATCTCACGCTTCTGCTGTTACTCTACATGTAGCTACGGCTTGGCTACAAGCGATTAAATGAGGTTCTGCTCATAAAATGGGATTGCATTTGCAAGGGAGATGGGCTGTGAGAGCCTTTCCCACTGTTCAGTTTGCATCTCTGATTGAATATTTTTTAATTGCTTTATTTACTCCTACTTTAATTTGCAGGGATGGCTGTGTCAACCTCTTTCCTCCTCCCCTTCCTTCCCCACGTGAATTGCTCCCACTATGCATGCCGGATTCCTCCTGCCAACAGTTATACAATATTCATAACAGCTTATTACCATGGTGGGGCCAGAGCAGAGTTCAGGTTGGTGAGGGCGATAAAGCAAAGGACTTGCAGTCTCAGCACACCTTAGATCTGGCGGGAGGAAGGAGATAAGAGGACGCAGACAGAGTCTACCCGAAACACAGGTGCCTGCCCGTTGCAAAACGCGGCTTCAACACTCGACTTCCCTGAACGAACGCTTATCGTAACAAGCACGCCCAAGCCGATATGCTAATCTTAGTCACGCTGGTGTAAGCCCAAAGTAACCCCGTTGAAGACAAAAGAATCACTTCAGATTTACTTCAGTGTGACAGCATTTACAGATTTACATCTACTTTTGTGCTGCACCTTCCCGGGGAACAGCTTCCCCCCCCCCCCAGCTCTTTGGCACCGAATGCTTGCTTTCTCTTTCAAATCCTTTCTAATTCTGCAGGGCAAGTTGTTCTCTTGGACTTTGCTGAATTATTTAAAAAGGGAAGTCAGTCCTGTGTTTCCAGAGGAACCTTCCTGGCCTTGTTTTCCTTGCTGGAAATATCTCCATTTTACCTCACCCTTCAGCTGTTTCTCCCTCTCCAGGGATGAATCCTGTGAGGATCTGAGCACCTTTAGTGAGGTGCTGAGTCCCTTTCAGCCCTGTTAACGCACTGGGAAACGGGGTGGAGTGGGGGTAGCTCAGCACCTTCCAGAGCGCGACTCAGGAGATGTCCTTGGGGATTCAATGGAAACACCGTACTTCTGGAAGGAAGGATCTGGCCCTTCAAAAGAGACCGGTGAGGGCAAAGACTCTCTCTCACTTGCTGAACCACATCAGGCAAGGTCCAAAGCACCGTCAGTTCTTGTTACAAGAGGCGTAGCCAAGGGGAAGGGAGAGAAGTGACAGAGAAAAGCGAATCTGTCGAGGCCCCGTCATCACCTCGATAACCAACGCGTGTTGCTACAGCTCCGCATCTCAACAGTGCTTGGTGTCCTGTTCAAAAGGGGCTGTATTTTTGTACAGGGTCTTTCGCATTTACATTTTTGCTACATGAGAATAAAAAAGAAGGACCCTTACTTAACAGCAGTTAAACTCAGTGACGAGCCAGAGATATTAAGATGCCATGGCAAAATTATCTTTTTAATAAGCTAACATTTCTCTGCTGGAAATACCAAGCCTCGCCCCACACCAGCTTCTCTGATTAGAAAAGGGACCCAGCCAAGGTGTTATAAATATCCTGAAACTATTTTGTTCTCCGGTGTTGCTCACAACAATGATTTATTTCCAGAGAGGGAACAATCAGGGAAATCCCTTTGTCCTTAAACTCTGCACACAGGCTTGAAGCACTCCATAATTTTGAAGCTTATGGTTCATATATTCCCCCCCTCTTCTATTTGTCTACAATTTGTGTTCTGGTTTGCTAAATACATGATGATGTATGGTTTATCTCGCTCGCAGCTCTGAGACCTTTGTGTCTTTTCCTCCCCCCTCTCCCCCCCAAAATTCCACAGATAAATCACTGCTTTGGTAACATTCCCTGGAAGCCTCTGTGTAAAATATCTTTCCCCACTGATTTGTCCTCACTATCTCACGCGCATGCCACTTCTGCTTATCGTACGGTTGCTCATAATCTGGCTATGTTTAAATATATATCGATTCTATATATAATACCCACCGACATACAGGAGCAAAATAAGGAGCATTTCATTATTGTTCTGTACATATATATACATAATATACACACACACATACATATACCGTGTGTATAACACAATATGTATGTACACTACCTATACACGCACACGTGCATGTATATCTATGCAGAGAATAATGAAACGCTCCTCGTTTTATCCCTCTGTGTAGGTGGATCCTAAGAAATGCGAGTCACCCACACTTCCCCTTGCCTTAGATTACATATTTGCTAAGCCCGTGAAATTCAGCGTGTTTGTGTACATTTCGAACAAAGATCTACATGGGCTGTTCAAACACTGCAAAAACAAGAGCGGGTGACTTGTGGGTCAAATGTTATTTTTCCTAATGCGATACACAGCCACGATTTAAATGTTTTCATAACTCCTACTGTTTGCATCCAGATTTCAAGATAAACCTTTTATGCGTGCCTCTTGCCTCTGATGTCTAAAATATTTTTGCTGACCTCCAAATTTCAGATGCTGCAGAGTCCTGGGGGTAGACGGTGCCAATTTGTCAGACAAAAGAAGAGCAGCTGGAACAGGCCGTGAGGCTGATCTGAAGATGTAGGGTCCGTGTCCTGTTTGGAAGGGAGCTGATGACGCACAGGCAGGTGTTTTCTTAGTGTCATATTTTATTTACAAAACATACAGTGCAATGATCTCCCTTCAGCAACAAAACCTGCAGAACTGCAGGCAGGCGGCTGCACCGTGCGGGACCTGGCGAGGAGCTGGGGGCTGGCGGCTGCTCCAGAGCCTCCAGCTTGGCCTTGGGGCTCGCTGAGGACTCAAACCACACGCAGAAGCCGAACGAAGCCCCATCCCCAGACCACCAGCAGCAGGATGCCTGCCGGAGACTTCATTACACTCCCTCTTCTCGCTGGCGTGCGCCAGAGCCAGGCCTTGGTTTCCACTGAGCCGAACGTTTTGCAGCCTCAACAGCTGGTTTCCGTCTGAAAGCTCCCACCACCAGAAGCCGTCAACAATGATGACAAGTCCATCTCAAGTTTCTTAAAATCACATTTTTGATAAAAAATGTTAAAAGATTCCGCTTGGAAAATTTCAAGACAGGCTATTTTGACATGGGAGAAATGGATTTGCCATTCCTCCCCTCCTACTACTTCTTTTTTTTTTTTTTTTTTGGTAAATGTTGATGTACTTCATGGGGTTCTGATGAAAGGTATTTTCACATGGAAAAATGTTCTATTGGTGAGTTTTGGAAGGTTCATACTAGTGAAAATGCTACCAATAAAATCCTCATATAAAAATGTCAGAAGTCGCTTTTTTTCTAATATAGCAGTGACCACAATAGGATTTTTCCTGCTATAGCTATTTGGATTAAGAAAACACAGCACATTCCACCCTCTTGGTGAATTTGTTATATGAATCTGACTTTTAAGGCTAGACCAGGCACAAGAGCCATTTTGATGTGCCCTGTCGTCGGCCGAGCATCCCTGGGCGAGCGTGGCGGTCGTCTGCTCCGTCGCTTAGAAAAAGAGGAGGAACGGCGCTAAAGGAGGCTTTGTCCTACTTAAAGTGGAGAACAGCCATAGCGGATCAGTTGACGCTGCTTTGGCAAGGAGTGGAGCCCCCGTCTTCCCCTTTTCGGTCAGGAATCTTTACGCTCCGCCAAAGCCTGAATTTCATAACCGGCTAGAAAGCTCTTGCGGGTTTCCTCGGGGCTCAGCTGAGCCGTTCACGGAGGGGGAAAGGGAAAATCCTGCGGGGCAGCCAGTGCTATACATCCAGCAAAGGGCTTTTCAGCCCTTCCCCAGCTGGTTTATGGTGGGGCAAGCATAATTTGTCTTTTCTCTTTGCTGTTCCCGGGGAGAGGCGGTGGGGAGCGGAGCAGCTCTCTGCGCGGCTCGCCTTTGTCTGCCGGGGTGTGGTTACAGAGGGACGTGAATTGTCCCGTGGCGCGGAGCAGAGCTTGCAAGACGGGGAGAGGAAACTACTACTCAGAAAGATTAAGTGGGGCATTTTGCGTAGCTTCAGCTTCACGTGGCTCGAAGAAAGCACGTCGGGGATGTTTCCCATTGCATTGGCCAAAACTGCACGTTAGCAGCCTGGGACCTGCAAGTGGCTGGGCTGGGACACAGCTGGTTTCTTTGCTTTCTCTGTTTTTACCCCAGCATAACTCTGCTTCATGGATGAGCTGCTTCTCTAATTAAAACCGATGAAAAAGGAGGACCAGGAGGGCTGCCAGGGGAGTGGGAAAGTGGAAATAAGATGAAGGTCTCTTGATTTGCTCTTGGTCACACGGCTGCTGTGCCTCTGCGGACCCTGGTGGGAGACACATCACTGAACATGAGATGCAGGAGTGCGAAAGAGACCTTCCACACACCCTGGGGATCCCTGACTCCCCTGGGGATTTTGAAATGCAGATGAAATACATGGGAAATTCCACCTGCAGGTGCCCGCAGGCTTCCTGAAGGCTGGTGCACCAAAGCCTTTCCAGGCCTGGGACAGGTAACAAGCATTTGGAGGGCAGTGGCTTTGCAGGTCCAGGTTTTATTTTCCCTTACACTCGTGAAAATCCAGAACAATCCTGCTGACACCTGGAGTTTCTGCTTACATGCAGCATTTGAAAACATGGTCCATTGTGGAGGTAGCTGCCACGTGTGCTTATTTATTTGTTTCTATTCTCACCTCCTCCTTGCTGCTCGCTGCTCGTGAGCCTGGCAGATTTTCAGGAGCTGGGCTGCACTTACATAACGTTGCACCAAAAATCGGTAGGAAAGGATTCGGAGGAATCCATGTCTGGAGTCACCTTTGATCCCTGGATTCCCTTCAGGTTTGTCCACACAGCTCAGGCACGCTGTTGTGAGCTGCTGCTTTGCTCTGGGACATCCTCTGCCATCGGCATCCCTCGTACCAGGCGTAACGTGGAGGACGAGGTCTCTGGCCGCGCCGCTCGGCAAGCGCTGCCTTTGCCGCAGCCGCCTTGGCTGCCGCCTGACGCAGGTTTGGTCCCGTGCTGGCTCCTCTGGGTCCGCAGCCACTTACAAGAGCAGCATCTCCCAGGTCCCTGAGAGAGCGTGGCCAGAGTTCAAGCCTGTATAATTAATGGTAATTATCCGGTTGAGGGATTGGGTATGGAACGGGTTTAACCCATCTGAAATCCTCAGCCTGAGTCACACTGAGCTTTGTTCTTGGCTCAACAGACCTGCACCCGCGTCCAGAGGATGCCTTAAGCGACTGAAGGAAACCCTCTTTCTCCTGGGACGATCTCTCCTCCACGTCGTGGGCAGCTGCAGCTGGGCAAAGCCCCTGGGACCCCTTGGAGAGGACACGGGGGCTTATCCCAGCAGCGGAGAGGGAGACCTTGGAGATCTCCAGCATCCTGGAGAGCTTGCCAAGCGCTGCGGGGTGCACGAAGGAAAGGTGGGCAGGGCTCACCGGGGCACCCGCGGCGCTTTGGGTGCTGCTGTGAGCTGGTTTAAATCAAACGTGACCCAGGTCGCTGCAATCCTGTCTCTGGGTCGCAGCACAGACAGACCCAAAGCGATGGACTCGGGCTCTCTCCCACGCCAGTTTCCAGCTGGGTGCCTTTGGTGATAAATCCTGAGTGTTTCATTTTGGATGTGGTGATAAATCCAAGGGCTGTGAATGATTGATAGCATGCACAATACTGGGTTTTATCCGATAAATGGGGCTTTTACGTAAATGCTTCCATACACACGTACGCTGTCAGGCAGCAGGTGAGACAGGAGAGTCAGAAACATTAATCTGCGGAGAAAAGGGAGCCGTGGAAACTTGCCACTTCTGTTTCACTCTCTGCTCTCCGGGAACTCGATTTTCCCCTTCTTTCCCTCCATGTTTTACTTCATGTGATTTTTTGCCTTTTAAGAACAGATGCCTTGTTTGAAGTAAGAACACCCTGCCCCTGTTTGCGCGGCGGGTGAGATTCAGCCCAATGCAAGGCTGGGATCGGGTGAGACTTCAGCATCACATCGGCTCCAGGTCAGCCAGCCGGACACGGGGGCTGGTGTTAAACGTTTGCCTCAGAGCAAATGGCTGTGGGCACAGGCAGCCTGTTTCTTCCATTTAAAAAGAAAAAAAAAAAAAGATTAGAGGAAGCGTTCACCCTGCAGCCAGAACAGCTTTGATTATTCAAAGATGCATTTAGGATTCAAATGTATCCTTATATCTTGTTTCCAAATTCCCCTCCTGCCCTCCCATTCCCTTCCTGGGGATGCTCGCCACTGAGTTTGGTGGATTTGGGTTTATTACAAAGGGGGGTTGCAAAAATTAATGTGCTTTGTGGGAAAGGGAGTGGAGTACAAAGGCAAACTATGGGCAGAGGGAGAAACCTGAGCATACGTTGCCTTGGATAATCATGGCACATACAAAAAGGGAACAAGCACCATAAAGCAGAGAGGACTGTCCGCGTCCTTTCAGCTCACGTACTCAGCACTGTCATGTTGGATCCAGCTGTGGCAGAGGGACGGGCCTCGCGTTTCCACCCAGACATACATCAGGCAGGACTCACGGTCGGCCACCGGTAGCCACCCCATCTCGGCCCATCGCTGCCGAGCCGGCAGAAGCCCGGATGCGCCC
>NW_009259038.1:281810-284217 GCF_000687185.1 Egretta garzetta | reverse complement strand
CCTACACGAGGCTCTACAGACCTGGCGAGGATCAAGACCAAACCTTCTCATGGCACCTCCTGACACTTTCATTGACCCAGCACATGCAGCTTGCCCAAACCTGCTGTGGGGACAGGTCCCCTCCCATTGTGCACGAGGAGGAAAAGCAGTATTTTAGAAGGAAAGTAGTTTGTGAAAGTCTGTGCGCACCTGAAGGTTTATCTGATGATAGCTTGAACCCTCAAAGTTTCTCCTTTGTACCTCCTCATGGGACACTCTTCCCAACATAACTGGCTCTTCCCAGGTAGCTCAGCCAGAAACACAAGCATCCGGAGATGAAGTGGGAACACCTCTGGAGATGGAGAAACCCCGTGGGGGTCAGGGAAGCCCCATGCACCCGCACAGCCTGCTTCTCTGCAGCTTCCACTGCAGGCAAAAGCCTCAGTGGCCTCCAGCCCTTTGGCTTGACTTTCACTCCTTCTCTGATACCGTTTGACTTCCCTGCAAAGGGTTCCCTCCATGCTAGGCTTGCTGTGAATTTGCCTTTCCTAACACAGGGTGAGGAAGGGACCAGCAAGAGCCACTCCTGGGTAACTGCATCACTGATGGATTTATACCGCATGCCCCCCAGGAGAGGGGGTTCGCTCCGGGCGGTGCCTTCTTTGAGGATGCTGCACCCCAGCCCCTGGCTCAGCGATCCCCCTCCGCCGAGCCATCCTACCTTTGCCACTTCTCCCAAGGCAACCTCAAACAAGTGTTGGGTATTTTTTTTTTTCTTGGTAGCATGTAGGTCACTGGAGAGCCTTAGGGACCTGACAGCTGACATTCATCCTTGGTTTTGAATCCGTGCGTCAAGCTTTCTGGAGGCAATGGAAGTGCAGTTGCTGGTGAGACCGGCTGCCTTTTGTGTGGCTTCAATTAAATGTCTTTCTCGGCATGGGATAGTTGCCAGAGCTCTATTTTTTTTTTTTTTGTTGAAAGAAATGGTTTTATTTAGATATATATAGAAAAAGTCCCACCTGGCTTTTTGGAAGGGTTTCAGCTGGAATGTAACAGATCCCATATTCTTCTATAAAAAGGTAAGCCATATTTTTCAGCTGAACTTTTCTCCCTTTTATAGCTGCAATTTGGCACACACGAAGCATCAGCAGTGGCAAGGTCGCTGCCCTTCCCAGCTGAGGAAGGGAAGCCACGGCACGTGCTGGGGCCAGCGACGCGGGGGCAGCTGCCGAGGACAAACCCCAGCAGGACACGCGCCGTGGGCTGACCCCCGAGACCCGCTCGCTGTTGGGGTCTGCTCAGGAGCCCTGGGGCAGCTCGGAGACCCCAGGGGACGTGTGTCCTGGCCGCCACGGAGCCTGCCCTGCCGATGAGACGCCTTTGCAGCCATGACCTCTGGAGAGGACCCATGGGGATGGACATGGCAGAGCATGTGCTGCTTCTCCCAGCCTTTATTTGCTTTGACTACACTGCTCTTTCAACCCAGGCTAACACCAGCTTGCTCTCTATTTTAGCAACGGTGTAAGCATGGGCGACAGGTTAAAACAAGGCAAGCAGCCACCATTGTCTCTGTTTTCTTTCTTCCTGTACCCTTTTAATTTTTGGTTGCTCAAATGACCTTTTCCAGACCTGGGTGTCCTCCTCCCTCATGACCCATGCTGCCTGGTGTCCCCTGTGTTGTGGCTGGGTGCTTCAGTCCCCATCACTGTCCGCAGAGGAGGAGGTGGTACAGCCAGCAGCTCTTCGCGTCTGTGTTACATTGCTTGGCCACAGATGCATTTTAATGAATTAATTTAATTATTTTGCACTTATTGCACTTATTTTTATTGTGCATTTACTTATTATCAAGGGTGCATGTTGCAGTCTCTTCCCAGCTCCAGCTAGCGAGGTGACCTGCCCCGTCTCACCCAGGCTCGCTCCTTCCAGTAGCAGGCGATACCAGAAATGCTCCTGCGCCTTGGCCCAGGCGTAACGGGGGAAAGCAGGAAGTGGTGGGGAAATAAAGTCCGAAGGAGAAGAGGTGTGTGAGTCACTTGGTGAAACTGCGACACCACCACTGAATTCCCCGGGGGCTTACAACCAGGGTATAAGGAGAGATTGGAAATCCCAGGGGTGCAAGCAGCCAGGATGACGAGAACACGCTCGATCCTCACGTGCTGGGAGCTCAGCCACGCTGACGAGCTTGTTTCTGTTTGGTGTTTTTTATTGTGCTCTTCTTAATATGGAAATTGTCAGGGTAACCCCCGGTATCAATACAGGCTGGGGGAAGAAAGGATGGAGAGCAGCCCTGCCAAGAGGGACCTGGGGGTGCTGGTGGATGAAAAGCTGGACACGAGCCGGCAATGTGCGCTGGCAGCCCAGAAGGCCAACCGTACTCTGGGCTGCATCAGGAGAAGCGTGGCCAGCAGGGCAAAGGAGGGGGTTCTGC
>NW_009259038.1:275954-281709 GCF_000687185.1 Egretta garzetta | reverse complement strand
TTAGTAGGGCCAGCTGGGACAGGACAAGGGGGGATGGTTTTAAACTGAAGCAGGGGAGGTTTAGACTGGATATAAGGCAGAAATTCTTTACAATGAGGGTGGTGAAACGCTGGCAGGGGTTGCCCAGAGAGGGGGTGGAGGCCCCATCCCTGGGACCATTCCAGGCCAGGTTGGATGGGGCTGTGAGCAGCCTGATGTGGTTAAAGATGTCCCTGCTCCTGCAGGGGGGTTGGGCTGGGTGACCTCTGGGGGTCCCTTCCAACCCAAACCATTCTGTGATTCTATGAAATTGTCATATATGCCCGTGCTGTGTGACCACTCGTCCCTGTGCTTTTACTGGTCCTGCTCTGGAAATGCCTTTTGGGCTGTGGGGTGTCCCCAGCTCCCCTGGGTTGCTGCAGGAGCATGAAGCGCTGCTTTAAATCCTCCACTCGCTGCTCCCCGGTCCTCCCAAGCACAGCCTTTAAATGCTGTGCCATCAACTGCTTGATTAATTAATTATTGCTCTTCTGTTTCACTTGTTTGACGATGATATTCAGTGATGTGACTGAAACTCACCTCCCAGGGCGGAGGCAGTCGCATGCACTGAAGCAGGCTGGACATGTATTTTTAGTATAACAGTATTTTCAGCTCAGGGTTTGAAGTTTCTGGTCATTTCTGGCAGATGTTGAAGGTTACAACAATCTGGGAGTTAAGAGCTCGGCTATCGGAGGGAGAAGGAAGCGAGCAGCAGGATGAGCTCTCACTGCTCGTTGGCACCAGGCACCAGAGCTTATGGCAAAACTTCCAGGGAGCTGCAGTTTATATATGTATTATAAAAATAATGTATTGGAAAAGGCATGCAGCAGGATTTAAGGCCACTCCACGTGATTGCTTGGCTCAGCTGAAAGAGGCAAGGGATGAGCCCCGTTGTCCTGGCCTGGAGATGAATCATAGAATCATAGAGTATTTTGGGTTGGAAGGGACCCCTAGAGATCATCTAGTCCAACCCCCCTGCAGTGAGCAGGGACACCACTAACTAGATCAGGTTGCTCAGATAAGGTTTCCTTTAGGAACCTGTTTTCATGATTCTAAAGTTAATGTCATCTTTTCCAGCAGGGCTGTCTGTCCATCCGTCTGTCTGCCCAGGGCTCTTGCTGGCTGCTCCCAGGTCCCAGAAGCAGCAGGCTCATGGCACCAGAGGGACTGGGGGGGTGCAGCATGGGGTGGATGAGCCAGGGTGCCCTCCTCTACCACCACTTCAGCAAATATTCCTTAATGTGGCTTCTTGCCTCTGCCTGCAGGCAGGGATTTAAGCCAGAATCGCTGTCAGTCGGGTTTGTCCTGCCAGCCCCAGCTCACCTTGGAGGTGTCAGCCCTGCAGTGGAGCTTAACCTGCCGTGCATCTCTGCAGCCTCCCCAGCTGGATGCTGGCATCAATCAGGGCTGGATCCCAGTGTTTCCCTCCTCACCCTCACACCCCAGATTTCCAAACTCTTCAGCAGTCAGTAGACATTCCCAGCGTGGAGAAGCTTCAACATATGGTTGAGGCTGGGGTCTGCAGGCTGCTGGCACGCTGGGCTTGTGCTGCCATGCCAGAAGGGAACAATGTGGTTGTGGTCCAGGATTTGTCCGCTCTGCTCTGTGCTGGGGCAGAGTCAGGTCCCCCAGCAGGACCAGGCGCTGGAGAGGATGCTCACTGCCGGAGCAGAGCAGCAGCTGGAAAATCTCTCCCCCAAGCCCAGCAGCAGCAGTTTGCTGCAGGCAGAGGGAGCGGGCTGAGCTCTCGCCATTAGGCAACGTGCTCTTCCCGCTCCGGTGGGTCCATGCTTAACTCGCCATACGTCAGAGAAAGAGGACACGTGTGGGGACATGCGGCAATGCGAGGCTTTCCCAAAGCGTCAGGCTCTTGCGTTGGGCCAGGGCGGCAGATCCGGAGAGGACCAGACAGGCTGTCGGGAGTACTGAGCATCAAAGATACTGTGCAGCCACTGGAAGTTTAGGGTTGGATTTCTTCTCTGTGGGGGTGCATCCCAGGGTGAAAAGCCCCCATTTCGGATGCACAGGGGTCTGCAGCCCTCCTGGCGTGCCCGGAGGTGCGAGCAGCAGGAGTACAGGGACCGTATGGCAGTGGGGCCATCCCCGCACAGTGCTGACTGCCGGCTGCCTCGCCTCACCCAACCTCAGCTTTGGGGATGCCAATTTTGGCAGGGGGAATGGCTGGGACTCCCCGCAGAGCCCCGGTGCCTGGGTGCCCACCCTCCCTCCCTCCCCTTAGGGATTTCAGAGCCAGTTGGACCATTTTGCAACCCAAAAGAGGCTTTCCCACCGGCAAGGGCTGCACCCACCCTCTGAGAGCAGCGCACCCAGCTACCTCCTTTCCTCTTCTTGCAGGAGTGAAAAATTCAACAGAGAAAACAGAGCTGATGGCAGCGCTAATTGCTTAAGAGCCGGCATGGCGGCCTGGGGCCAGGGGGATGGCGTGCTGCGGGGTTTTAATACCGCAGATGAGTGCCCAGGGGGATATTTTGCCAGCTACAGAAGGGGATGGGAGAGGGCTCTGGGCTGAGCCGGGGAATACGCTGCAAAGGCGGGTTTCTAGAAGCAGCACAAGTTGAGCTGGTAAATTCTAAAATGCCACGCTTGAGGTCTGTTATATAACGTCCCTTTACAGAACCTGGGAGCTAAATATAAAAAGAGAGTTACATTTGGGGCTGGTGTAAAATGATGCTCCAGAACGGGTTTGTGTGGGAAGGAGCGCTCTGCAAGCGCCGCGAGAAACGGAAAAGCTTTCGGGACCCTGGGTTCGCTCCCAGCCTCCACCGCTTGTTTTCTCGGCAACCTTGTGAAAAACATTTACTCCCCGGGTCTCAGTTTCCCTCGCTTTAAATCAGGAACAATAAAACCTCCATTTCCTTGCAGCTGCGTTGTCAAGATTAATTCATGTTTGCAAAGTGACCTGAGAATCTATAGAAACCCGAACAGTATATCATTATCCCCATCTAAACTTGGCATATAATATCAGCGGGGCCAAATTCCCCTCCTACACTGGAGGAGAAGGGGTTGTGTCAGCGTAGCCGAGAGGAAAATTCCAGCTACCGTTCCTAACCAAAAAATCCAGAAGAGAAAAGCTTTTTCGGGCTGAGACCATTTTGTTTTCCTTGAGGAAATTCCCTCCATCATTAGCACCGAGCAGAAGGATCAGCTCCCACACAAATCGGCTCCTGAAGTGCGGAGGGGGGTTACTGGGAGTTTGGGATGGCTCATCCTTCCCCTCCGGGGTGATACCAGCTCCTGCCGTTCTCAGGTGGAAAAGCTGGGAGCATCTCCTGTGGGAAATGCAAGCGGGAGGGGAGCAAAGTAGAAATGCAGAGAGATGCTGTACGTGCCGGGATCCAGCTTGCTTGGCAATGATTTGGGGCCTTTTTGCACTCCCTTGGCTCCTGCCCTTTTTCCCTTCAGCTCTATTTCCACCTCCAAACCCAGCGTGGTCCTCAGCATCCTGCTCTGCTCGGAGGATGCCCCCCTCCTGTCCCTGTTCTCCATGAAATGCTGGGAACCACCCCGGCCTGTCTTCCTTCTCCTTCCTCTCTGCACACAGAGTGAAGGCTGCAGACGCCGGGCAGCCGCAGAGGAGCTGGCTGGATTTCCAGGTCAGGTTTGACCGCTCGATTTGGGGGCTCAGGGAGGCCAGGTATGGTCTGAAGGATGATGAAGCACGGGACGTCGGCCTGGGTGGGATGAGCAGGGGACAGTGCTGCCACAGCCTTGGTCCCGCACTGATGGAGGGACACAAAGATTGAACTAGGGTCAGACTAGCTCGGCTTCTCTCTCAGTCTGGAGAGAGCAAGGGGCAGCTAATGGAGGGCCTGGGCCAGTGGGACCAGGGAGCAGCTCGCTGGGGATCACACTGGTGGCTCATGTCCCCCCTGGAGGTGGCTCATGCCCCGTTCATGGGTTGCCTGCAGACAGGACAGGGGCAGAGCGCTGCATCCTCTGTCTTCTGCTAGGATGCAGACGATGCTGAGCATTGTGGTCCCTGAGCAGAGGCTGAAACAGGGATGTAGGAGCCCTGGGAAGCCTCATCACACCCCTTGCAGCCCTCCCTGCTGTGTGGTGCCCGTCAGGAGCCGTGTTTTGTGGCCCGTGCCTGGCTGCATGGCCACGACCCGGCCAAAGTGGATGCACAAGCCCCTCCAGGTACCGTGTGTGGTTTCTTAAAATCACCTGATCAGCCAGGCCTGATCCTGTGCCTGTGAAACCCATTGGAATCGCTGGAAAAAAATGTTTTCTGACAGGATGGAGATTTGCAGGGGAGTTGCCAAGCAACTGGCGCAGCTCTGCCGCCTCCTGCTCCTCTCCTCCCTCCGAGCAGAGCAGCGAGCAGGCAGGGGATGGCTGCATCCCTGCATCCCTGCATCCCTGCATCCCTGCACCCCTCTGCCCCAGCCAGCCCAGCACTCCCTGACCATGCCCCCCTGCCTCCGCCTGCCCAGGAGGTGCCACTGGGAAAGGTGGGCCAGGATGCTCCTGGCCAGCGGGGGTGACCACCCCTGCATGCCTGACCCATGGCAACTTGCCAGCAGCAGCAGGGTTAGGAAGAGGCGCTCTCTTCCAACCAACCCATCTCTGAGCTGTGCAGTTTCCTTCTGAACTAATCCCCCAAATGTGTGCTAATGCACCGAGCAAAACACCCCAGGAAGACTCATTATAACCCGACTTTGATGAGTGTCAGCTCTGTGTTTCCTTGGGATTCGCTTCAGATTTACACTAAGAGAAATATGCAGCCTGAACCCTTGGGATTTTCTTTTTTAAAGCTTTAATTTAAATCAACTCTTGAGTAACAAGCGCCTGTTACAAAAATCGGCCTATGTCCCTCGTAAAGCCTTGGACCTGCGGTGAGGGGCATGAGGCAACGGCAGACGGGAGGGTAGGCAACCGATAGCTGCGATCTTGCAAAAGATCAGTTGCTGAGTGAGTGGAAATAAACAGCAAATCCAGCCAGCTCGGAGAAATGGCAAATGGACCAGACTGTTCAGAACAATCTGTTCCTTCTCCCGAGAAGGGCTGCGGTGCCGGCGGTAGGCTGGGAAAGCGGCTATTCTCGGCGTGAAGCTGGTCTGAAATGCCGCTTCAGAAAAACGGCAGGGCCAAGACAGGGTAATTACTAGGAGACATCTCCTAAATCAAGTAAAAAAGGCTGCAAGTGGCTCTGCTGGGCTGACTCCTCTCCAGGGAGGTTTGTGCTGAAGGAGCCCTGCTCTGCCTTGTCCCACGGGCCTGCCCGCTGCTGTGTCCATGGCTTTCGGCTCCGGCAGCGCAGTTGCCAGGCTGATGCTCGGGCAAGGGAACCCTGCTGATCCACCTCGGGTCGTTTGCCGGCGTTTGGCCGTGCACTTTACTGTCTCGTACCATTGCCTACTTCATCGGGCATTAACGCCACTGAGCCAGAAGGAGAACAGTTGGTGCACCCAGTTTCTTGCCCGGTGCTACAATTGCTGTTGGAAGGGGACACCCCAGAGTGCCCAAAACTCTCCCATAAAGCCAAAACTGGGGTGACAGAAAGTTCTGGGACTATCCGTATCGACACCACACCAGGCTGGGTGCAATTCCTCCAAGCAGATTTATTTCAGTTGTCTGGCTTTCCCTGGGACTTGTGGGCTCCCCCAGGATACTTCCCTCCTGCGCCCAACCCGGAGATCAAGTGGCCTTCATAGTAGGGCCAGCTGTGACAGGACAAGGGGTAATGGCTTTAAACTAAACCAGGGGAGGTTTA
>NW_009259038.1:265798-275536 GCF_000687185.1 Egretta garzetta | reverse complement strand
AAACCCTGGCAGGGGTTGCCCAGAGAGGGGGTGGAGGCCCCATCCCTGGGAACATTCCAGGCCAGGTTGGACGGGGCTGTGAGCAACCTGATGTGGTTCAAGGTGTCCCTGCTCCTGCAGGGGGGTTGGGCTGGGTGACCTCTAGGGGTCCCTTCCAACCCAAAACATTCTATGATTTTATGATTCTATGATTCATTTGATTTGGAAAAGAGAAGTAAAGGAAGATAAACTGAATGCAGATGGTGCAGAACACCTGTAGAGCAGTTTAATTAATTGCCTTTAAATGTTAATTCAAAAGAGTTTCCCTGAGTGATCTTATATAGGCAAATCCTCAGTTGCCTTAAGCCACTTCCAGAGTGTGTTCAACTAATAAGGTGTTCTTAGTCCTGATCAAGAGCATTGCACGGGATGGTAATCAGGAATGATTCATTGGAAATAACTCTTTTAAGCGAGGCGGTGCCTGCCGCAGTCCCCCGTGCTGCCCAACTCTGCCCAGAGCTGATGGGGAGCCCCTGGGGGGCACGGGGAAGGGACTCCCCCCACGATGTGCTGCTTTCTCAGCCACAAATCACCGTCCTGCCCCTCTTCCCGGTGCTCTCCAGCTCGATCTGGCACACAGGGTTTCCATCACGGCGTCCAGATCTGCCAACAGACTTCCCTGGGGGAGAACGGGGACCTGGGAGGTCACAGTAGGAATTTCTTAGCTTGGCTTATCCCTAGCCAAGCGCCCCGTCGGACCTTTGGAGCTATTGCATTGCACATCCCACTCCTGAGCAAGGCTGCCTCCTGCTTGGGTTTTATGCTGTAAAATGGCTGCGCCCCTCCAAAACTGCGTGAGGGATCAGCAGCCCCGCTAAGAGCGTTCCCTTCTGCAGCTTTGCCTAAATCGCAGGCAAAAAAAAAAAAAGTCTCTGCACCGAGAACCCCGTTCCTGGTCAGGCAAGACCCCGCTGTGACTGCAGCTTCTGCGATGGCTCTGTCCTTGAGTCCTCTCTTCTCTTTTCTTGCTTTAGCTAAAAGCTTCCCGTGGTGCATGAGTGCTTGCTACGAGCCAGGTTTGACCTCAGGCCAGTGAAATTTTCGGAGGTCTTTTCTTGCTTTCAGACAGCAGCATGTCCTCAGCTATTTTGCTTCTGCATTTTCCCACCCGCGGCGGCAGCCTTTGAGCAGTAATTCGACACGGTGTACCTGCTGCAGTCAAAGGCGTCGGGAAGTTAACACAGAGGGATGAAGCAAATCCATGCTATTAGGCTCCGCTGGAGGGGCTGAGCCTGCAGCGGAAAAGAGTTTTGCTATCCCGAAGTCAAGACCTGGGGAACTTGCTCCTAAAATGACCCTTTTAAAAATACCAAGCAATGCCATGAAGGAGTCAGTTCACTGCTGGAAATCCCATTTCACGCGGTGTCAGCAATTCCGAAGAAACCCATCTGCAGGAAATTCTAACGACCATTTCCTCTGTGAGTGAAGAGGAATTACAGCTGTAATTCCTCCGCGCTGTGATTGAGGAGGCAGCGGACAGCCCCCTCTCCCCTTACTTAACGCCAAATACTCTTAAAACCCGACGCCATGTGCCCGTACCGAGACGTCTCTGCCCCATCCTGCTACCTACGGGCCATCGCTGCTCTGCTTGCAGGCTGTCAAGAAAAAACATACCCAGAGGTGAAAACCAGCTCCTTTTGTGCTATTTCGTTGTCTCTAATGATGGACATGCACTTCTTATTTTTGCACCATAAATTTTCAGCGTGAGAGGGATGTCCCGCTGCGTGCTCGTAGAGTGCCTGGCCGATTTGGCTCTCTTTTTGTTGAGATTTTAAGTGTTAAATAAGGAAAATAGCATCAGAAGTTTGCAGGGGTGTTTCAGATGCTGGGCGCGAGAGCCTTCTCTCCTGGAAGGGTGCGTGCCGAGGAAGAGCAGGCAAGAAGAAGTGATATCATGCAGGGAGGGAACAGCTCGGCGTTTGAGGGCTAGACGGCGTGTATTTTGAAAGAAACCTTTTCTGTAAGAAACACACAGAGCAAAACTCAGGCCAGTTGCAAAAGGCTGCAGGTCTGCAACTCCCAATGTGTTTGCAGCGCTTTTAGGACCCAAACTGGTCTTGCCCATTGAAGGCTGGTATGGTTCACACACATATGAAGGTAACAACTCATCGGAGGAAAGAAATAAAAACCTGGGTAGAGAATGTGCTCATGGGAGGCCATTGCCAAGCAAAGTCTTGGTGAGTTGATGCCGTGAGGCCAAGGTATCACTCCAGGTCCACAGGGAGACATTTCAGCAAAGATGAACCTAGTGTGTATCCGAATCCAGGACCTCTTCTGCAAGGGTTTGCCATCGGCCTGCTGGCTGAGACGAGCTTTCCCCATCACCAGCTGCCTCGGCAGTTGTCAGCACCTTCCCGCTCCTCCCAGCCCTGCTGCTGGAGCTGACGGGAGTTTGATTATAATTTAATCCAGGCTTTTAGAGGAGGGAAAAAAGAAAGTTTTGACAGTTCCATATATAGTCCTCTGACTCACAGATTTCATGTGTCAAACACCGAAGACGGGTTAAGTAGAATTAAGTTCTGCATTTGTTATAAATAGGCATTAAGTAACATGAATGTATTACATTTGCATGAAAATACGGGCCTGATTCTCTCCCTTAGCCCAGAGATTTTCTTTGACGTCGATGGGACGCTCCCAGGTAGGTGAGCTCGGATGAGAGCCAGCCCGGCTCTGACCATCCCCTGCAGCCACCATTTAACCGGACCCGCTGAAAGAGGGAAATCATTGCTGAAAGCAGGAAGGATTTACGCTGCTTGCACGGATCAGAATTTGGCCCTTAAAGTAGTACAGGTAGTTTTAATTAGACCCCAAATCTTCAGCTGAAGGAATAATTTCTCCATGTCAATCAGTGCTAAATGTACCTATTAAATCAGGGAAGACGGGTTAAGATGAAAATTGCACAGAAAGTCACTTTTCTTCTGTTTCTCCCAGAAGATGGAATTCGTTGGATTCGGATGTTACAGACGATTTCACCCTGCTCCAATTGCCGTTCTGCCCAGCCACAGCTTAAAGGTCCATCCCGACGACGAAGTCCCCCTCACTCAGAGCAAGGCTGGCCGTCGAGCATTGGTTGGGTGCAAACAGTCCCCTTCAGTAAAAGAAATGTGCCTGCAATGAGTGTGACAGCCACAGACCCTACCAAATCAGATCCCTCCTCCATAGTTTAATTTACTGACTTGTTCGTCGCTCAGCAATTGAGAATTGGTCCATGGAGAAGGAACACAAAAAGGACAGACAATGTGGGCTGTATTTGGAGGCTGGACTAGTCCAAGCCAACAGAAACCAGGCTTTGGGCCACGCAGTGGCATTCTGTCTGGAAAAACTACGTCCACTCCCGCAGCTCTGCCTTTATTCTGAACTGGAGGTTTGGCCTTATTTCTGCCGAGGGTGAAGAGGAGCAAACCGGAGAGAAGGGATTTGCAGTACGACCCAGCCAGGGCTGCCGAGACGGAGTGACCTCATCCCTGGAGAGGCTGTTGTTTTTACGCCACGGAGCTGTCGATCGTGGAGGAACAGCATGAAAAGCTCCAGGAGCTTCCCCTGGCCCCGGCGGGACCCTGAGGCTCTGGTGCCTTCCCAGCATCGCTCTGCCCTCGGTTGCGCTTTTTCTTATCTAACGCCGCATTCTGCTTTCTGCCGTGAAAGCCATTTCCAATTAAATGCATCCTCAGAGCCTATCTGGCTGTGAATTAGCCTGGAACTTGATGGCTGGCTCGTTAGCTCATCAAAGTCTCCAGGATAATGGGGAGGCGCAGCCTCAAGAGCGATGTGCCAGTTGGGGATTTTACTCATTGCCTTGAACTTGCCGCAGCCCTGCAAACTGGGATGCGGATGCCCTTTGCTCACCTTCAGCGCTTCTCTGTTCCCCTTCATCCCCGCGCTGAGTAAGCAACACCAGGGCTACACAACACAGCCCTGTCTCGTGCTTCTGCCCTCCAGGGATCTCAGGGTTTGCTGAGTCCCTGGGAAGGAGCCGGCCACGCGCTCCAGCTTATGAGGAAAGGATTATCACGGCTCTTGTGACTCACCCCACGGCTCCCCTGTGCTTCCCTGCACCCAAAGGAGAGAAGCAGCCACGAATCCTCAGTTTGTTCCCTATATTGGCCGCCTAAACAGTCTCTGTCCCCAGGGCCCTTCCCCAGGTTGGCAGTGCCAACCATTGCTGCTCTCCTGACGGCGGGGCACCTCGAGGGTGTCTGGATGCCGTGGGCAATGGCAGTGATGTGGTGATTGCTGCCTCCCCATGAGTAAAACGGATAGGAACCAGGTAGGAAGCCCAGGGGCCAGCAAGGAAGGAGAGGGCATGGCCCTGAAGCGCTGCTGGGGACGGCAAAGCCCTGGGAGCTGCTTTCCAGTTGGAGCGAAAGGCTTCAAAGTCACAGGTTATGGGACGATTCAAATACTCCAAAGGGAAGCAAGAACTGGAAAAGTGAGGGTTTCTGCTTGCTGTGGTCAGGCAGCTAGGGAAGCATCAGAGCCTGTGCTTCAGGGCTGGGTTTGGGGCATGGAAGCCCCTTTGGTTGGTGTAACATGGAGTGCCAGCACTCCCCATGGGGCGTGCTCCCCGGTCACGCCATCCTCCTTGGTGACCGTCCCCATGGGGACCTGTCCACGCGCCAGCGTGATGACGCTGTCGTGGCAACCGAGCCAGTGCCTGTTCCACAGAGCCTGGGACAGTGTGGGGTGCAGGACAGGAGCGGGACCTGCCGGGCTCTCCTCTCCCCTGCGCATCCCCCTGGACGTAGGGGCTGCTCCTCGGGAACACCCCACTGCTGCCGTCGTGGTCCCGTCCCCTGGCTGGAGAGGAACCACAGCACCCGTGACGGGGTGAGCAGCGTTGGGGGGGACAGGGGAGCCTGGGTGGCTGCAGCGGGGCTGAGGGGGACCAGCTTTGGGGGTGAGGGCTGCAGGGTGAGCCCCAGTGCCCTCCCTGGCTGCAGCAGGATGGGGGATGGATCCAGGCGATGTCCCCTTGCTCACGCTCCCCGGGGGCTCTGCCCGCCAGCACGGGGGGGCCTGGCCTCACTGGGATTTCTATGGAAACCCAGGTACCGAACAGGGTGGAATAGCTCAAACCATCTGTTCCTCCCCTACTTATAAACTCGATAAGAGGAGCGTGTTTTGCGATGACATCACTACAAATGCTCTCCTTTTATTCATCGCGCAGCCATCTGTGATGGTTTCCTCATGTGCCAAACACGCGAGCGGGTGCGGAGGGACGGGCAGGGGGACACAACCGCCCCCTTAGCCGGGTTTCATTTCTCCCCTTGGAAAGCAGGTCTGGCCCCCGCGGAGGCTCCCTCATCCCCTTCCCGAAGCGTCCGCAGAGCGACCGTCAGAGTTAGCTGGAAGAAATGAGGGGTCCAAAGGTAAAAACCGGAGCACAATCCGAAGGCGAACTTCTCCGTGGGTGCTATGGAGGATCTGCCATGGGGATAAGTAATATCTTGCAGAAATAAATGCCGCAGCACGGTAAGCCGGACAGGCGGTGGGGAACCAGGGGTTCTTTTGCCAGCAAGGTGTTGGGCTGCGGTGGGACTGATTCTGCTGCCCTCCTGTGCTGGGATGAGGCCATGGGCTGAGATTTGGGTGTTGGGGGAGGCAGGGTTGGGGAACATGGGTCAGCTGAGGATACAGGTAGTGGTGGATCGAGCTGCCCCAGCCTCAGTGCTTACCTGTTAGGCAGTTTCTCAGCCAGAAGTCACCTTGCCCCAGCCGGGGACATGAGCCCTTCTGCTGCGCTCCTGGGCACAGGCAGCTGGGTTCACATGCGTCCCCAGCATGGGTGGGTTTGGTTCTGACTCACGTGGTCCTCACAGTCATGCCAGGTGTTAAAAGAGGTGACAACCTGCTGTCCCCTGCCCTCCCTGCTGCTGGACATCTGCACCCTGTCCTGGAATCAAGGTGCTGGCCATGGCTCAGCTGCCGTGGCCAACAGGCACTGATTTCGGTTGCCGTTAACACCTCCTTGCCCTGGAGAGTGGTGGTAGCAATGGGGTGGGTCACCCAAGAGCAAAGCACCCAGTCGACTTTGCTCTGAAGCGGATCAGAAGCACTCATGTAGTTGGTTTGTGTGGCTCAGAGGTTCAGGTGGCAATGGCTGTCTTAGGTGGCCATGGAGAGCTGAAGGTGGTGACAAAGAGTGAGCTGGAGGTGGTGATGCCATGAACCCGCTCCCCTGTTGCCCAGCTCTGTTGTCTACCACCATTGGTTGTGTTTGCTCAAGTGACCGAGCTCTCCCTCTCTGTGGCAGCGTGGAGGGCTGCCTTTGCGGCAGAAGCTTTCGGACTTGCCTGCAAAGGATAAAGAAAAGCTGGCTGAGGCTGAGATCAGGAGACTGCAGAAACAGTTTCGGATAGCAGCGGAGAAGAGGAAATCTTATGGTGCCAACGTGAGGCAGCAAAAGCAGGCTCAGGAGTGAGTGCGGCTCCGCGCGGCTGCGTTGTGCTTGGGAAGTTCCTCCATGCTGAGACCTGGGGACCCCAGCGCTGAGGTGGGGAGGGGTAAGGACCTGCTCTGGCATTGCAGGCAGGGTGTGCTAAATGTCACTTGTCGTTGTGTTTTTACAGAAAAGAAATCGAGTCGCTGTCGCAACAACACAAAGAGGCGTCATTAACGCTGAGCCAGATCACGTCCCTGAGAAATGCGATGCTGGATGACAGAAACTGTATGGAGCTCCAGTGCCTTTTGCAGACCAAATATCAGTATGATTCTCTGATTAGAGACAGAAAAGCCCTGTTAGCTGACCTGGACAACCAGGTAAGAGCATCTGGACTGTTCCCTGGGTGAGCATGGTAGAGCAGAGTCGCGGAGTGAGCCCTATGGCTGAAATTCCTCGATGTAAAGTGCATTTAATTCAGGCCTTGGAATATAACGCTGCTTCCTGGCAAAAGACACATGGCAATGACAAATGGAGAGAGCCAGGGTCCCGTTCAAGTCAGCAGCACTGGCTAGAAAAGCAAGGTCTGCCTCCCAACCTCATTGTCCCACAGGTCTTTGCAGCTCCTCGTTGATGGCACGCACCTACCGGGGGGGTCACACAACATCCCACTGCTTTTCCCTTGACTTTTTTTTCCTCCTGAAAAAGAGGCAAAAATGGAACATCTAGTTGTGCTGCCTGAGACATGGCAAATAGAGGAGCAGCAACATCTGAGGGATGTCCCATCACTTCTCCTGAGAACGGCCTGGTTGGATTGGGTCAACGTGAGGTGGGAGGCCAAGGGAAACCCAGTGCTACAGAAGTGATGGGTCCCTGCAGCTTTCTGCTCTGAACAAGCCGCTCACGAGAGAAGTCAGGGAACACGCTCAGGCTGTTCACCATTGCTGGAGGTGCTGCAGAGCTTTCCACAACAGGGTCAGCTTTCAGTCAGGGATCTCTTGGCTGGGCCATACTTCTCCTACCTGCTCCCCTGCTTCGTTTTTCTCCACCTACTTCATTCTTCTCGTGGATTTATTTCCTCTGGCAGCTTCCCCACTGCTGGCAAAAGTTTTCCTCCACACATTCCCAGGCAGGACGGCACAGATCCCTGTCCGGCCAGCACGATACCGCCACCAAAACCCCATCCTCGTTGCCTCTTCCACTCTACATAGAGCTCTGCTGCATCTTGTTCAGCGCCTGCTGAATTTCCCTCCAGAGGCAGCAGCATTTCCTTTGCGACATGAAAATAAACCCCGTCCTGGTTACAGTTCATGTTTCTGCATGTGCAGGAGGGGATCCTTTGGGATTAAAGCTGCTTCTATAACTGTGAGCTCATTAATGACATGGTTGCTGTAGTTCAGGTCAACAGAGGGTATTTTCTTTGGCTAAGTGTCCTGACAAGAGTCCAGAACATAAGGCTGGAGATTATACTTTCTTCTTTTTTTCTTCTTTCTGTGTGTGCAGATACTGGAGCTGGAAAAAAAGGTGGTGAAGCAAAACCAGAGAGTGGTGAAGGTGAAGCAAGCCAACAGTCACAAGCGGCTGCAAAAGCGGATCGAGACGCTGGAGCTGCGTCTAAACAATGTAAGCAAATATTTTGCAGACCTTTGGAGACCACCTGCGGGGCCAGCACTGGGGCCTGTGTGCAAAACACTTTTTGGTCAGGGCGGAAGGTAACGGTGCAAATGCATTTGGTTGACATAAGCTTCATAAAGGACCTGGCTTGTTCCCCTGGCCTGATTGCTCCCAGAATATCTCAAAGGCTCCTTCAAGCTTGGCGACCCAAATGCAGCACTTGTGCCATGCCAAGAAGCCTGAAGGTGTGCATCTGTTTAGCAATAAAACCGAGCTGCCTGAAGCCACCTCACCTTGGACAACGCCAACTCCAGGTCTCTGCCATGATCGGCTTGGCCCACTGTTGCCTCCCCAGTCTCGGAGAGGAGAATAGTGCAGGGCCAACTTAAAATCTCTTGGGCTGTGTTTGTCCCAGCCCTGGTCAAGGTCTTCCAGCAGAGACCTGAGCCCCCCAGTGCCACACCAGCTCCAAACCTTTTGCTTCCCTCTCTCCAGGTCACTGTCCGTTTCGATACCATCCTGACCAGAAATAACGAGCTCCGAGAAGAGATTGAAAACCTGCGAATCCAGAAAGCTATTTTGGACAACTTCTACTTGAAGCTCCATAAGAAACTGGATCAGCAGAAGAGAAGGATGAACACCGCCATTGAGCAATCCTCACAAGCCTACGAGCAGCGGTACGTGGCCTTGTGAACCCTCTGTGGCAAAATCAGCACCGATGGGCAATGTCAGTGATGAATGTCAAAGTAAAGAGGGACCGATTGCAACTTGAGAGAGAGGATCCATCACTCTTGTCTAGAGCAGGGTGCTAGGGATTAGGTGCCTGCTCAGTGCAGGGAGACTGGTACCTCCAGGGTGATTTACTCCACCTTCCCCCGATGTTTCTCGGGATGGGGGGAATTGCCCCATGGAGCAGTCCCTTTCCTCTGAGTCCCACCTGAGCCTGCATGTGGGGATGCAGCAGACCTGGAGCAGGGGCCAGCCAGCTCCATTCAAAGTGAGCCTGGTGGCCACGATTGGGTGCTTTGTCCATGTACGAAACCCCACCAAGAGCTGTCTTAGCTTGCTGCTGGCCTTGGGCTAACATGGCTGCACCTGGGTGAGAGCCAGGCAGCATGCACAGCATCACGGGGGCTTTCCTAGATCAGACACAGAGATGCATGGGAATGGCCAGGAATACAAATCCTTAGAGCATGGTGTAACCTACTGCTCTCCGTGTGCAGGATGGAGGCCCTGGCAAGGATTTCAGCCATGAACGAAAGGCACAGCAAAGACACGGTCCAGTACAATGTCGAGCTGCAGGAGCGGGAGCGTGTCTTGGACCAGGAGACCAAACTGAAAACCTTCATGCTCACCAAATTTACAGATCGCTCTGAATTGGAGGAACAGGCCAAAAAGAGAAAAGGTATCAGATGAGAGAAAATATGTGCGTCTGGGACCACAAACCAGGAGGCCACAGGGTCTCGGTGAGGGGGCTTCTTATAGCCATTTATAGCACTGCACCCCAAAGGCAGGACTTCTCCCCTGCCCGCAGGCTCCTTCACCCAAACTTCACCCTACAAGTGAAAAGGATGAACAGTGATAACCAAGTGAGACCACCCAACACCGTGTG
Organism: Egretta garzetta; assembly: GCF_000687185.1. Lineage (NCBI taxonomy): Eukaryota > Metazoa > Chordata > Aves > Pelecaniformes > Ardeidae > Egretta > Egretta garzetta. Next base: position 265,892 of record NW_009259038.1, on the reverse strand, counting down.
TCTTGGGGTGCCCTGTGGGCAGAGGGAGGGATGGGGAGGCAGGGAGCTGCCCCTATGTGCAACCATGGCTCCTTTTCTCCTCCTGGGGAGGGAT
>NW_009259038.1:263585-265742 GCF_000687185.1 Egretta garzetta | reverse complement strand
GGTGAAATAAAGAAATCCTCTGCCTTTCCAGCACTGCTTCCCCCTGCCCCGAGCACCATGCCAAACCCCACAGCCCGTGCAGGGGAAGGCTCTGCAAAGGGCAGCCTGCAGGGACACGCACAGCCCAGGCTCTCTGTCTTTCCCTCAGCCTTGAAGGCAGTCCAGAGGGCGAAGCGGAGCCAAGGGGAGAGCTTTGAAAGCCGGGAGGTGGCTTACAAGCGCCTGCTGGAGCTGGCGGAGGATGGGGATTTTGACCGGCTGGTGAACGGCTTCATCGAAAAGGAGGAGAAGAACTTTGCCTGCTTCACCTACGCCACCGAGCTGAACAACGAGATGGAGAAGATACAGCAGAGGATCAAGGACCTCCAGGTCTGCTCCAGGGTCTCCACATCTCCCCTTTCTCAGCTGGTGCTTTTTGGGCTGGGGTGGGTTTTTCCTCTCCCATGTGTCCAGCATCACTGCCCACACCAGAGCCCAGCTCACAGCCATCGACACGGGTGGGATTAGGGGAATGCAAAGGGGTAGCCAAAAATACAACTCCAATAGAGAACGCTGGGTTCTCGGAGCTAAAAGCGTCTCAATGCTGCCACCGTGTACCCAGCAAAAATATTGCAGTACCCAGGAGGGCCAAGAGCTGCCTCGGCCGTGTGTGGGGCTGGAGAAGTGCTGCCTGTTGTGGGGCCATCACCTGCCCTCCTGGCCTGGGGATGGTGGTCCCCAGAGGGGTCAAGTGGGGTGTCCCTGCTCCCAGGGTGGCAGGATGGTCCCCAACCCCCTGTTAGGCACCACTGGTGGGCATTCAGCCAGTACCCCCTCCATGCACTTGTGTTTACACAGAATGAAATCACGACCCTCATGATGGACGAGGAGTACACAGAGAACAGCAGCTTTCACGTCCTGCAGGAGCTGGAGGTATGGCAGCCCAGGGCAGCAGACCCCTGACGGTCCTGGCACATGTCCTAGGGAGTCCGGTTCTGTCAACGCTGCTCTGGCCAACAGCTGGAGAGGCGTGGGCAGAAAAGGGTCCTGCGTCGGCGTTGGCAGCCCTGCCTCCCAGTGCATGGTGAGGGGGTGACTGCAGGGCTCCTGCCAGCCCTGGTCCTCCAGGGCCTGGGGCTTCATCAAGCTTGGGACCCCCTTCATAGAGCCTTTCCCCTGTAGGGATGGGAGCATCCCACAGCCTCTCCTAGGATGTCTCCAGCGTCCAGCCTGGAACTGGCCAGCACTGGGGTGGGGTGGGGGAGAGCAGAGGACGGGTGTGACACCTAGCAAAACCTTTGCTGATAGGAAAAACTAATGGAAACCACTGCTGAAGCCAACTGGTATGAAGACAGATGCAAAGTGAGCAGCAAAATCCTGGGCCAGCTCAGATCTGGCATGGAGGCCTTGTTCAGAGACACCAGCTGCGATGCTACAAAGATAATGAAGCAGCTCGGAGAAAATGGGAAGGTCACGGATCTCAACCTGATGCAGTTTTTCGGTGGGTCAGGGCTGTCTGTCTTTCCCCGCCACATGGTCCAGACCTAGTATGTCCATCACCTCCTTGAACTATGCTTCAATTGAGCTGGTTTTTTTTTAACTCTGCCCCATCATGCATGCGTGTCCCTAACGTGAATTTTGGGGTGCCAAATTCCCATCAAATTCAGGGGCTAACCTGGCTGTGTAAACAACTAGTGGTCCCTTCCAACCCTAAACGTTCTATGGTTCTATGGTTCTATGGTTTTTTTTTAACTCTGCCCCATCATGCATGCGTGTCCCTAACGTGAATTTTGGGGTGCCAAATTCCCATCAAATTCAGGGGCTAACCTGGCTGTGTAAACATCCCAGTGGGCTCCCAAGCCCTCAGCTTGGCTCTGGGTGTGCGCCCTCGCCCCCGGGGCGGCAGGCTGCCCAACGGCACTGCCTTGGGGAGCCCAATGGCCCCCTGCTCAGCAAACAGCCGGGGGTGGATTTGGGCAGGGGCCCGGTGCAAGGCGCTCTCCCTCCCACCCAGGTCTCGTGGAGAAGAAGACCAATGAGCTCCTGCTGATGGAGTCCATCCTGCGCTACGCGTCGGCTGACGACTCACATCCGGCCCAGCCCTTCTCCAACCCACTGCTGGGTGGCACCCAGCTCCTCCGGGTGATGGATCGGGCCCAGCTCTGCCCACCGCCCCCC
>NW_009259038.1:253686-263172 GCF_000687185.1 Egretta garzetta | reverse complement strand
TCCAGAGCCGGGAGAAGGAGCGGGGCAACACCGCCAGCACGGGCAAGAAGGGGAGGAACGGCGTCAAGGTGTGAGAGCCCGGTGGGTAAGAATTAAATAAAGACTTTCACTCTTGAGCTTCCCCTCTGCTGCTGTGCCTGGGACGTCGTTCCATCTCCCTTCTCCTCTGGAAGGAGCCCAACGCCTTCTGCAGGCTTCAAAAGCTCGCCGGGTGATATTTCGGCATGGCTTCGCCCACTGCTGACGGCAGCTGTGGCCGGGGGTGGGAGCAGCTGCTCTCCGGCGGGGTGCCGGCCCCGGCGCACAACCCAACGCGTTTGCCACAGCCGGGCATCGCGTGGCTGCGTGGGAGGAGACGGGGGCCACGGTCCCAGTCCTGCACCATGCCATGCTGGGGAGGGCCTGGGGGGATGAGTGCTCTTGCTGGGTGTTCCCTGCTAAGTTGGGAGAAGGGGGCAGCTTTCTGCTGCCTAAAGGAAAGCTGAGGTCAGTGCTGGTCCTGGGCTGGTGGGACCTGATGGCTTCAAAGCTACAGCCCAGTGCGAAATGGGCTGTTTGAGGCTAGGAGCTGGGCCAGGCTGGGAAACAGTGGGGCGGAGGGACCTAAGGGCACGCGAGGGTGATGTGCAGTGGGGCTGGGAGGCTGGGGACAGTGGGGTCTGGGATGGATCCAAGGGTTCCCACCGGGCACAGACGCACCATGCAGATGCACCGCACAAGGCCAAGCACCGCTTGCACCAGCGGCTGGATTTCCTCTTGCCAGAAGGCAGTTTAATGTGGATGCCATTCATGTGTTCCCCGGGGGAGAAACAAAAGAGACCCCCCCCCGCAATGCAACCTAGAGAGAGGTGATCTCGCGGTGCCAGCCCCAGCGCCGAGCATGGGCTAGTCCTTCTCTTCGCCGTGTGTAATGACGTGGACGAGGTTTTTGTAATCCAGGTTGCCAGAAACGTCTGGAGGGAAGGCTGCGAACATCTGATCGATCTGCCGGGAAAGAGCCAGGGTGAAAAGGCAGCGAAGAAGGGGTTTGGGGCTGGGGCTGGGACTGGGAGGAGGGATTGGGGGTCTCTTGGGACAGAGGGCACAGGAGGCTGGCAGAGGGTGGGAAGGACCTCCTACCTCTTCCTGGGAAAACCTCTCGCCCTGCGTCATCAGCATTTCTTTGATGCTGCAAACAAGAGAATGTGGTGAGCACCAAGGGGGCCTTGGTGGGGATGCCCACCCTCCCCTCTGGGCACCCCTACACTCACTAAGCAGATTTCAGGCCTTTCCCCTCTGGGTCGAACACCTTGAATGCATTCAGGATCGTCTCCTCCGGGTCAGCACCTGTGGGTGACATGGCCATGGCTACTGAAGGCAGCAGAGGAGGAAAGCCCACTGCAGCCTCCTGCTTCCCCCAGCCTTCAGGGGGAAGATGGGGGGCAGGCAGGGAAGCGGGGTCCCTGCGGGAATGCAGACCCCACAGCCCTCCCACGCCAGCCCAGGGCCTTGAGCACGGGTGGTGGCATGTAGAGGAGTAGATGTAGGGTGGTGGTGTGGCCACAAAGCAGGCTGTGTCACCACCACGCTGGCATCTGGCGTCTATCTAATCTTTTGGGTGTATTTATAGAACTCCAGGCACAGGCCCTTGGGGCCATGTAGCTTCCTGGAGATCTGCGGGGAGGCTGCATGCCTTAGGTTGTGTAAATGATACAGGGTGCAGCCGGACAGGGCTTCTGGGTCAGCCACACTGTAGCCAGTGTCCTTGCTGGGGTGGCCATCGGTGCCACCATTGGTGTCAGCAGGCTCAGAGGTGCTGCAAGATCTCTTGTCCCTTCCTTCTACGGGGACAGCAGCATCACAGCCTGCTGGGGTTTTTTTTAATGGCTGGAGAAACTGAGGCACGGAGATGTGCTCATAACCCCCAACAGGTTGGGGAGACATGGGATGAGATGCAGATCTCTGGACGGGCAGCCCCAGCCCTGCTTTGGGACTATTGGTGTTGCAAGTCAGCATGAGTTTTGGAGCACGGGGTCCTCCTGAGGACAGTTGCTAGGGTACATGACACTGAGTTTGTCCTGTCTGCAGTGTCTCGTGATGGGGAGGGCAAGTCCAGGAGTTGGAGGACGAGGATTGGAGCTTTTGGGGAGAGGGGCTGTTGCCAGTGATGGTCCCACCAAAGCCTCTGTCCTTTGGGGGGGTCCCTGTGCTGCCACTGGGAGAAGGTGGCACTAAGGGATGCGGGAGGGGTGGGTGGGGGAGATAATTTCACAGGTATCCTGTGGTCGCCCCCAGGTGTCACCTCTTGACTGTGGTGTGGGAGGCATCGTTGCTCCGACCCACTTCCCGGGCTCTGAAGGCTGCAGTATGGCAGTCGGTGCCACCCACCTTTCCTTTAGCAGCTCTCACCTAAGGCCTCCAAGGAGCCTCTGATGGGTCTCACCTGGAAGGGTGATGGAGGCCCCAGGAGTTGGGTGGCTTCCCCAAGTGGGACAGGATATTGGTGGTGCTGGGGGTGCCTGCCCAGCCCCCCCAGCTCCCTGGGTACCCTCTCACCCTTGAGTTTCTCCCCAAACATGGTGAGGAACACGGTGAAGTTGATCGGGCCGGGTGCCTCCTTTATCATTTCATCGATCTCCTCATTTTTCACATTCAGGCGCCCTAGGGGAGAGCAGCATGGCTGAATTGCATGTTCCTCTCTGGCTGCAAATGCGTGCAGACCTCCAGGTGCTGCTCTATGTGCCGGGGGCTAACGGACACACCATGGCAGCCTTGCCGGGGAGGATTTTCCCCCATCCAAGGGAAGCGGCACAGCCCTGGGGAGCCACCTCCGACAAGGAACAGCGTGCTGGCAGAGGACGGGTGGGCTGGACATCTCCAGCCCTGGTTTCTCAGGCTCCAGGGTCACAGAAGGACAGGACTGAGCTGTGCTGCTTCCTTCCCTTGCCACACTGCTCCATGGATCAGCCTGCTTCAGCCCTCCTCGGGAGGTGTTTTGGGTCAAAACCACCAGCACTGTGGTTCCTCCCTGGCCCCTGGTGTCAGAACTGGACAGGACTGAAAGCCTACATCCTTCTACCTGGGTTTTTTTTTGGACTCTCTGGACCCATCACTGGTTTGTGCTGGCCAAGCTCACAACTTCACAGCTTCCCACAAATCCCGTAAATCCCACTAATGCCCATACACCCAGGGATGCCATGGGATGGGCACAGCCAGGTGCTTTTTAGCAGGCGAGAAGGCAGGGAGCATTTGGCTGTGTATAATCCAGGAGCTGGCTCTTCTCTCGTACCTATGGGATGACCTCTAGGGGTCCCTTCCAACCCAAAACACTCTATGATTCTATGATTAAACACCTGCTGCTGCTGGAGCTGCTCCGAGTCACCCCACGTGGGATCTCACCGGCTAACAGAAGTGGTTTCAGATCAGGAGGTTTTCAGCAAAACAGGAGATCCAGTTAACCGCTGGGGCTTGATTAAATGGGGGCTCGCGGCTGGTTTCTCACTTAATGGGTCTAACGTCATCAGAGCTGTTGGAGAGGGGAGGGTCCTAAAAGGGGGCTCACCGAGCGCAGCAAACGTGTCCCTCAGATCTGCCTTGTCGATGAAGCCATCCCGGTTCTGATCCATGATGGTGAATGCCTGGAAGCACAGGAGGAGGGCAGGGAGCACAGGGAGAGCTGTCGGCCTTTGCAAAGGCTTTAGGACCCTCCTCCTCCTCCCATGGAGTTGGATGGGAACAGAGCACTTCAAGCCCTGCGCAGGATGGGGCTTGGGGATCCACCCTGAGCAACAACCATCACCCTCATCCAGCAGCAATCCTGGCCCCTGCACCCTTGGGCCATGTGGGGTGATGGCTTCCTACGGCAGCCCAAACCCTAATGCCGTATAGACCCTCTCCTTGGCCAAACCCCTCTCACCCCAGGATGAGACCAACTGGGGAGGACAGCCTGAGCCATCAGCTCCCCCAACTGGGACCAGTTACCCTTGTAACTGGGATCTACACAGGACCATGACCCAGCTGTGCAAGGACCCAGCACCCAAGTGGTGAAGAGCTCCTGGCACGGTGGGTGGGAGCTGGCTGGGAGGACGTGCCTCTGCTCTCCTGGATGCCGCCGGCTCCTCTGCGGGGTGCGGGCTCCTAGGACGCTTTGAGGCGACGCCACACTTAACGATGTCACCGAGTTGTTAATCGCACTTTTAAAATAAAACCACTCAAAAGCGGGCGTGCTGCCGCTTGCTGCAAACCAGCTGTCACCGATCTGAAAGCGCTGAGGAAAGAGCTGAAGGTCACATTGCATCAAGGACCCACAGTCATTTCTACCAAATCCACCTACCTCTTTGAATTCCTGGATCTGGGCCTGCTCAAACATGGAGAAGACGTTGGAATTAGCACCTTCAATCCTCTTCTTGGCTTTCTTGGGTGCCTGCAGGGGTTCAAGTATGTATCGCTAGCTCGCTGGCTTTTTATGGTGTGGAATAAAAGCACAAAACTACCCTATACTTAGTCTTGAATCCTTCACGGTATCTCGGGGCTGATCCTGCCACTGCACTTGGGTGCTTGGTGGTTTTCCTGTGCATTGCTCAGCAGATCTGGGCACATGCAATCCTCCGAGATATGGAGGGGCGTTAAGATTCCAGCTTAAATTACCGCTCCGTCTTTGCTTTCCTGACAAATTTAGCCAAATAGGTCTGAGGAAAGACAAGCTGGGAAATCAATTCTCCACCAAAGGCTACAGCAGGTAAAAGGATCGGCGCTGGGGTGAGATCTCCCCGGGTAGAAACCCGGGTTTGGGAGCATGCCCTGAGGTTGTGTGCAAGGGCTGTAGTCCTTGTTAGGTGCTTCCTTATCCTGCCATGCCTCTCGCTAAGAACAAAGCACTCGTTAAAATGTTTGCTTATTAAAAAATCTGTCTCAGAAAATGGCCAGAAATGGCTCGACGTGACTTTTAAAAAGGAGCGGAGGACAGAGCTGCTCACTGTCCCACCCTGCCCATCGTCCCTTGTTTCAGGAGGGTTTGGGGGGACACAGCTGCCCTTCCTCTGGCTGCATGGAGGAAGGGAAAGCAGAAAGATGGCATTTGGACCCCCAAAGAGGTCTACTGCAGTTGGAAAGCTCTGCTAGCATGGGAGACACCTCCCAGTTCCCCGTGGGATGCTGCTGACGCAGCCAGAAGCTCCCTGGCTTGCTCACCCCCTTTCCAGGGCAGCAGGGACCCTCGGCCATCGGATCCCTGTCGCCTCCATCGCTCCCTGCCCATTAGATCTATCCTGGTGAAAAAGCTATCGGATTTTGCTTCTTCCCGCTGGAGCTCCGGGTTCTCAGTACTCACCATGGCTTCGCACAGCCGCCGATGTTGCTGCGAGAGGCGTCTCGGAGGCAGTCCCTCGCTTCCCCGGGGCTGAAACAATAAATACATCCCACTCTGGGTTAAAAATAACCCCATGCCCACTTTTGGCTGTAATAGGTAAGTTAGCCACCCCCAACCCCGTTGTCTCTGACTTTCTCTGCCCCTCTCTCTCTCTAATCTGGAACAGCAGCTTGTTGTTGTCACCGGCTGACGTGACATGTGAGCCAGAGAGGGTTTCAAGGTTAACGAAGTGCCAGGCGGCCCCGCAGCTCCCACACTGGAGATGCTGACCCGCGGCAGGGACTGCACAGGAGCAATCCCACCTGCGTTTGTCACTCGGGCTGGGGCCAGGCTTTTCCCCTCCGCTGGGACATGCAGGGAGGACTTGGTCCTGGGGGGACCCCTGCCTACAGTCCCCCAAACTTTGGGATGTTTTGCCTCGGTCTTGCTGGGCATCTGTGGGAGCCTTGATGCCCCACCGCAGCATTGGTGTGGCAAAGCTGGGTGCTGCTGGGCTGCCAGAGGTGGGGGAGCCCCACTGTCCTGCGTGCAACAGGATCCCACCGCTTGTGATGCTCAGAGAGCAGAAGCAGCTCTCTGGCCCCCCCGCCTCTGGCCAAAGGGGACCGTCCCTGCTGCAGTGCCAGCTCAGATGCAGCACCCCACCCCAGGGTGCTGGGACAGGGCCGGAGGCGGATGCCGAGCTCCCGCAAAAGCCAGGCAGGCACGCAGGGCTCCTCTCATGTGTCACCCCCCACCGAGGCACCTGTCACCCAGTTAAGCCAAACACTTGCTCGCCCTGGTCCCGGTGAGACGCACGCCATTAACTCTCCCCATGCCGGGCTCTCGCAGCCCCGGCGCAGGGCCCGTGGAAGCCATGGAACCTGGGGGCAGGCAGGCAGCAATCCTGCAAAACCCCTGCCAGGGTCCACTGCCCTCGTGGAGCAGAACGGCTGGCTATCAGGTTGTTTGGTGGTTCTGTTTTGTCTTCAGCCTTTTTAGTCCGTTCATTTTATCTCCCCTCCCTCTCACTTTACCTGGGTGACATGGGCGGGCTGGGGTGGGAATGGCGCTGGCAGCCCAGCGATGCCTGCCAGCCTCGCTGCCCGCACCGCTGCCCGGCATCATCCCCTCCGCGTGCTGAGGACGCTGGTGGGCGAGCAGGGCGGGCTGGGACAGGGCTGGGAACAAAAGGCAGCATGAAATGGGATCCCCGAGCTCCAGACTCTGCCCAGACGCTGCCCTCGTTCCCCCAGAGGACACAAATACCGTGTTTAATCCCCAGCACTCACTGCTTGGTTGCACCTCGATGCTTGGCTGCCGTGGCCAAGCCAGCAAGGATGGCGTAACGGGGGGGATTTAAGCAGAGAGCAGGGAGATGCATAGGGGAAAGCACCTGGAGCAGAGAAAACTCCTGATCCAGGGATGGCCGCCTCATCTGGATAAAGCTGCTGCTGAGGGAAGGGGTTTCAGGATGGGTTTTGGCATTTGCCTGAGCAAAAGGGCAGGCGAGAGAGCCGCGGGGCAGAGCTGGGGTAGGGATCAGCCCTGGGCACGCAGGCACAGTCGGGGATGAGCGGGATCAATCTCAGCGCGGACGCTCCCTCTTCCTGCCAAGTTCAGCTGGATTCATCGGCCAGCCGAGCCCAATTACCTTAATTTGTGGCATTAAGGAAAAATCCATAAGCATCAGGGAAGTGATGTGTAGCAGTTTAACAGGACTGGTCAGCCATGGAGCCGCCGGCGCTGCCTGGGTGCAGCCATCCCTGGCTCCAATTCCATGCTGGGGCATGGCTGGTGGGATGGGAGGCAGCCCTGGAGCCATGATTTCCCAGAATATTTGGGGGGGAGCCCCCTTCTCTGCCTGCCCAGCCTGGAAGAGACCAGACCTCGGTCTCTCCCCAGCGTTGCCCACATTGCGGTTGAGGGTGAGATGATGGCCGGGGGCTTCAAGGGGCCGGCTGTGCTGAGCACAGCACAGAAATCCTGGCTGGGGATGGGGTGCAGATGGCTGCCTGTGTTTCTGCTGTAATTTGTAAGACGGTGCATCTGCTCCGCTGCTCACTTCTCGCCGTCAGACGTAATCTTCTGTGTTGCACGGGCTGGATCCTGCTCCCTCCCCCTGCCGAGGACCCTGCTCCGTCCGGTCTGGGGATGGAAGCAGTCCCAAGCATAGCTTTTCCTTCTCCTTCTGTGGATATCAGGGGACTTACTGGCATCCAGGAAAAAAAGAATGCTTTAAATATATATGTATGTACATATATGCCTATAGAGCTCTGTAGTGAACAAAAGAGCTGCAGCCTGTGAATGGATGTCAGGGAATAACGCACGTATCTGTGCCATGGCAAAATCAAGCATCGTCCCTTCTTATCTGCAAAAGAGCCTGTGTTTTACATGAAAAAGCCTTTCTAATTAATAGGACAGCCCCTCTTGAGCTCGATAAAAAATGGAGTCAAAAGGATTTGATTAACCCCCGCTCTTTTCAAGGCGCGTGCTCTGCCTGAGCAAGACACGTGCCTGTGCCCAAGCCAAGTCCTGCCCGTGGCTGATAAGGGGCTCCCTTCGTCCCAGGGAGCCCGGGAGCATCGTGCCCACGGGTAGCCACGCGTCTGGACATCGACGGAGCTGATTTGGGGGGATCCAGGCCCCAGGGCTGGCCAAGCACCGCCGGTGTGGGTGTGCTGGGATGCTCCAGAGCCAGCCCGTGCAGCCGCTCGCTCCATGCCGTTGTGGTTTCCTTATGAATATCTTTTGCTCCAACCAATATTTTTTTCTGCGATCAGATACATTTGACTAAACTAATACATATGTATACATGCTGGTACGTTCCCATTCAAACCAATGTAAATTACCTTTGACCAATACATTTTCCCGGGAAATCAATGCATTTTAACACTGGATAATATTTATGAAATTGAATTTTTTATTGAAGCTAATGCAATTCTCTTCTATTTTATGCATTTTTATTAAACTAATGCATTTTAAATTAAACTGTTGTATATTAACTACAATGGCTGTTGGTACTTACAGTAAAATAATATATGTTTGCTGAAATCAATACATATTCCAAACCTAGGAATTTCCAGTTAACAAGGCTATATCAAGTATAACAAATGCATGTAGCTACTTAATTTGGTGCTTATATACACTGGCTGGTATATTTGTTTATTGGTAATGATTATTTTTAAAGGGAGAAAGCTTATTAAAGGTAGAAAGATGGATTGCTACGCAGCTCAGAGCTGCAGTTTGAAGCCGGGAGCGGTGGCCGCCCCGTCCCCGGTGCTTAGGCCACTGGAGGCCGTGGGGGTGGCCCGGTGCTGGCTGGGGGCTGAAGCCCAGCTCCTCTGCCACAGACGCCTCTGCACCTTCGGCCACATCCCTGCACCTCTGTTCCCACCGGGGGGGGGGAGGTTTGGGGCATCCTTCCCTTTTCTCAGGCTGGCCCTTGCTCAGCCTGCTCCCCCTCGCATCCCCTTTCTGCCGGCAGCGACTTCAGGAGCTTTGAAAGGGTTTTTATCCGTCCCCCCTTGGTGTTCAGAAGGTTTGAATGTTTAACAGCTTATTCCAGACAGGCTTAATTTAGGAGCTTTGCCTGATTCAGCTCCATTTTCCCTCGGAAGGATATATCACCACAGTAACATTCAGGAGGATTTGTCCAGCTCAGGGGTCTGGGGAAGAGCTGCTGCCCGCAAAACAGAGCCGGGGGCTGGCTGGCCTGAGGACAGGGCAGGTGATGGGGATGAGAACGGATGATACCCCCATCCTGGAGCTGCTGGCCCATCCCGGGGGTGTGCCCTGAGCTGTGCACAGGATGCGGCCCCAGGAGGAGGTGGCGGTCCTGGCCTCCCGAGCCATGGCGTTGACGGGGGAAAGCCATAAATAGCAGCATTATCCGCCCTGTGCACGCCGAATGGCGCCATAGTTGAGATAATTTAAGTGAAGCAATAAAAGAGGAAAATTAATTAAAGAGCATGTGCTAATTGTAGGGGGAATGTGCCTGGAAATAAGTAGCCTTGGCAGAAATGCGGCTGGGGGGGGGGCCCAGGGCACCCTCCCCGTGCATCCTGGGGCACCCAGGGGGCACCGAGGGCTGAGGCCGGGCACAGCTCAGCGCATGCACTGCGGGAGCTGTGGCGGGCACTGAGGGGAGACGGAGAGGT
>NW_009259038.1:249695-252707 GCF_000687185.1 Egretta garzetta | reverse complement strand
ATGGGTCCGGAGAATGAATTAACACCTAAAACGGGAGTGTGCCGAAATCTATTTTTTTTCCTTTTTTTTAAATATACAGAAAAGCCCCTTCCATATTTTAATTAAAAGCCTTTCAGGAGAGGAGGCGAGGGGCTGCCATTTACAAGGGGCTATTGTCAGGCGCACAAAGCAAACCCTTCTGGAGACAAACTGATTTATTAACCTGCGCCTTGCAGCACTCCCCGGGGCAGGTGAGCCCTGGGTGGCAGGAAGGCGGCCGGGCAGGGCTCCCCTTGCTCTCCCCAGGGTGCCCAGGGCCACTGGGGCTGTGCCCAAGGGCACCCAGGGAGAGAGGGGATGGAGCGTGCGGCCCCGCAGCTCCCCATCCCTCTGTGCAGCACCGGGCGCAGCCCCTCACCTCTCTCTTACGGCTCCCATTGATTTATTAATGATTTGGCCAAACAGAAACATTCCTCCAAAGCCCACAATTTAATTTGCTCACCAAAGATGCCAAGTTAGTTTTATTCCTGATTTATGAGCAGGCTCTTCTATTCCCTTGGCGGCAGAGCGGGCAGTGATTTATGGGTGTGCGATCAGCTTTGTGGGCACAGGGAGGAGGTCCCCTTGCTGGGCCCCATCTCGGAGGGTGTCCAACAGCAGATGCGTGGAGCATCTTTGTCATGAACAGACTGAGCCATCCCCAGCGCTGGCATGGAGAGGACGCCTTGGTATCCAACAGCAGAAACCAACTCCCACCCCAGCAAAGACCATCCATCCCGACCATCCATCCCAACCGTCCATCCTGTAAACAAACCTCCCCCTGTGCAGGACCCCAAGAGAGGGATGGAAATGAATTCCCATGGGGGGATCCCCCCTTGCACAGCCTGTGCTCTCACCCCTGGCTAATTACAGCCTCATTAAGCCAAAGGAGAAGCACCTGCCCAGCACCACCAGCAAACCCCATCTCGCTACAAATCTCAGTGCCTCCCAGAGGTTTGGGCTCTCTGATTTTTGTGGTTGTGGGGGTTAAGAGAGGATCCATTTATAGTGCTTGGGTTCCCAGGGCAAACTTGGGTGCGCCCAAGCAGGGGACAGTGCAGAGGCACCCACTGGTTTGGGTCTCACAGTATCCATGGAGTTTGCTGTTGATGCCAGCAGGGTTGAGAATTCAGGTCAGCGATTGCATCTGGGGTTCACTGGTTCCAGGTGGATGCTTTTGTTGCAGTGCCATAAGGAGGGGCTGCTGTGGCAGCCCCCTTCTCCAGCCAGCTCTGGAGGTGGGGGGGAGGCTGGAGCAGGACTCACAGGAGCATCTGGGCTCTCTGTAACACAAACTGCCTTGGCTCTTGGCAAATCCTTTCTTTGAACTTTGATTTTCTGTTCGCTTGTTCTTCCGCCTGAGGCGTTTTGCAATTGTAGGATTGTGAGCAGCTCTGAGTGTCTCTGAGTGGAAGAGATGAGAAGGACGAGATCATTTCCTCGCTGTTCATGCTACAGTGTGGTGCCAAGGTCACTTTGGGGGTCTGCCTTATCCTTTTGGACAGTTTCCCTGGCTCAGGCTGAACTTCAGACAGCAAGAAGGGAAAGGAGCAGACCTGTCCCTGTGACAGTCGAAGCGCCTGCAGAGCAGGGTGCGGTTTGAAGGATATTCCTTTTCTTCCGTGTCTTCTGAACAGAAATTGTTGCTTCTTGATGGACTCTTGAGTCCTGTAAAATGCAGGTAACAGCAGCAGGACAGTACCTGGGCTGCCAGGTGGGGCCAAGCCCCGGGGTGGCCGACAGGCTGCTTCCTCCCCAGCCATGTGCCGAAGGAGGCTCCAGCGCTGCAAGATCCGCTGCAGTGAGAGGAGCTGAGCGCTTTGGGGCTGGGATGGTGAAGGACTACGAGTGACAACTGCGGGAGCACTTGTCCTGGGTTTGCTGGTGTCCACATATGCGGGCAGCAGAGGCTCCTGGGACGGCTGCCCATCACCCTCCATCGTCTGAGCACGGGGATCTCCGCAGCGGCAAATGGTGACAGGTAAGGTGGGGTGTGGGGGACACCAGTGTGCTGGTGAAGGAGGGGGCTGCTGCCTGTTGCCCTTGTCCTCTTTGCAGTTTCAGAGGCAAAGCAGCACCCATGGCTTGTAAGCCTGGGGTAACGTTTTGGTGCTGTGTCCCCCCTCTGTGGGTTGGTGGTGGCCCCAGCTTGCCCCACACTGGGGCTCGGGGAGGGGAGCTGGGATGTGGGTTGGTGTCACAGCCTGGCGGGAGCCCCAGGCTCCTCCATGCGCGGAGGCGTGCACGTGTCTGCAGGACAGCTTGGGGTGTTACCTGTTCCTTAGCAGGAATATTAAAATGCTGCGCTTGCTTGGTCTGCAAATACCCGCCTGCAAAATGTACCCAAAGGGGCAGCTCAGCCTTTCCGTGCTCAAAAACAAGTCACGGCCAGCAGCGCTGGGGTCCCTCCAGCACAACCATGGCGTGGCTCACTGGGAGGCTATCGCTTTCCCCTGGGGAAAGGAAATCAATGCTCAAATCCCTTTGGATGTTGGTGTGGTCAGCATAACAGTATATGGGGCAGAAATCATAAAGCTTTTTATTTTTTTTTTTTTTTTTGGTTGGAAAGCAAAGAGGGTATTTCTGGACAGGTTTTGTTACTGCCCAAGTGCTACTGGCTGTGCCCCATTCTTCTGTTTAAGTTGTTTGAATTCTTCAGAGACCAACCGCATTATAAGTCATTTAAAAATATAGTCCTAAACCAGTCCGTTTTGGGGGATTTTTCTGGCCGTGGTGTGCTCGTGAGCGTGTTTGCTGTGGCAATTCCCACCAGGGCCAAAGGTACTGGATGTGTCAGGTTAGGAAAAAAAACCCCAAGCCCCCCAAAACGTGAAAAAGTTTAACCGGTGGCTTCTGGATGGCGATTTTTTTCCCCTTCCCGGCGCGGCTGGATGTTCTTAAAACACTGATTTGGTCTAAAAAACGAACGGCACGGAGGCTCTGCGCCCCCTCCCCGGCGGCGGCCTGCGCGGGGCTGCTCCGCGGGGGTCCCAC
>NW_009259038.1:245356-248742 GCF_000687185.1 Egretta garzetta | reverse complement strand
GGGCTGCTGGCAGTTTGTGACCTTAAAGAGGCACCGATGTAGCGGGGAGGCGGATAATTAAAACAATAGCTTCTCCCAGCATAATGGGATGAAACCCAACCTGGATCTACTACAAAAGCCGAAACACTCATTTACATGGATATTAGAGGGGTTTATCCCCGTAGGATATTACGGAGTTTAAAATGCAGCATGCTTCGGAGGGGAGTAAACAAATTGAAATGCGATTTACGGGGCTTCGGTACTGTAACAACAGTTCCAGCATTTAATACGTTTGGGCTTTTAAGCAGATTACGTGGCACATCTGTGATACGCAACCCTAAAAGTAATGCAGGTACCGCGGCCGGTCGGCTTGCCATGACTGCTCATTTATGGCATTGTGGTCGGAAAAGGATTACGGGTCTAAGCGCTTCGGATACAAAAGCATTCCTTGGTACATCACGCTAATGACTTTTCTTGGGTGAGCGCAGACCTTTATTTAAAGACCAATATTGGCAGCTACTTTTCCGTGGGTTTGTTTGGGGGGGGATGATGATGATGACAACGGGGGGACTTTGCGGGAGGGTGAGGTGGGCTGGGAGGTGGGCAGCTCTCCTTCCCCGCCGTTCTGCTCGACTGGGCGGCTGCGGCTGGGTACAGAGCGAGCGGTGGGGATTGACTTCTGTCCAGGCAGCAGTTCTGCCGCCTCGCCGGGATCACGGTGGGAAAGGTGACCTTGTGCCAGCTTGGCCTAATGCCCTCTATTTAAAAAAAAAGAAAAGAAAACAAACGAAAAAGGCAGGGAAACAATCCATTTATTATTCTTCCAAGAGCTTTTTCCTTTTCTTTTTCCTCCCTCTTTAATGCATGCATCTGAGCGGTTCTGCCGGCCGGGAATGGCAGAGTTTGAGCAACCCTGATGAATGGTGGGCATATGTAAAACATGTAGATAATGTGCTACTCGGCGGCACTTTGATCGAAACGGCGTTGAGCTTTTTTACAGCAAATAGTCTCGGAAATGAGAAGAGATAAAATTCTATCAAAGATAATACCAGGCATATTTCACTGGGTTATGAGATTGGTTTATTGTGTACATTACTAATGCAGTATTTTTTTACAGCTTTCTTGTGTAGAACAGTCGTAGCGGGATTCACACCTTTATGGGTTTTTTGTGTTTTAATTTGCCCTTGGTTTATGACGTTCCCGTTAGCATTGTATGGATTACACGCTCCGCGTGCCGGGTGCCGTTTTAATCCAACCCGTTCTGTGTTAAAACAGCAAAAAATGGGCAGAGTTGTGAGCTGCTGATTTGGGGTAATAAATACAACCGCGAGTGACGGGGGGGAAGACTGATTATAGCCATCTTTTATAAACGTCTTCACATCTCATTATGCAGATGAGCTCCGGCTATATGGCTCCAGCGTTTGGTTCGTCAAATAAAATGCTCTTCATCTTATTTCCCGTAATGCAAATGCTCGCCGCGTGCCGGAGCGGAGTTGGGCAGAAACTTCGGTGGCGGCTCTGCCGGATGGCGATGTGCCGGGAGCCTCGGAGCGCGGTGTGGCTGATGGAATGTTTTTGCTGTTTGAAGTTTAGGGGAGGGGGGGAGAAAAAAACACCAAACAACTGTGGATGTGATTAAAATATTATAACCTTATGATATTCTGAAGTGCATAAATTTTACATATCAGCTACAGAGGGAGTTTAGACATCCATTAAATGATATGACAGCTTGACTTATCTAAATGTGCTATCATTTAACAATGTGTCAAAATTCTGCTTTATATAGACGACAGCAGTAAATAAGCTATCAGTCCTCCTGGCTGAAGCTTAATTCCTGGAGCTTGGACTAATAAAATTAACTGCGCTCTTGCGGAGCAGCCTGCGGGCGGGATAACCTCGGGGGGAGGCCAAGGTGCTTTTGGGGTTGTGCGCGGGGGGACTTCAGCTCTGCCAATTCCCTGGGTCCCGTGCGTGTTTTAGGGCTCGTATGGAGAGACCCATGGGACCTTCCAGTTTCCTCCAGTATCTCCAGCACCCAACCCTATCCGTTCCCACTCCTGCTTTGCAGAGGTGGAGGGTAGGATGGTGCCTGTGGTCACCATGCCCATGGGGAAGAGGGGGGAGCCCGAGGGGCTTTGGGTGCCTTCATCTCAGGGGGATTTTGTCTTTTCAAGCTGAAATCTTGGGGTTTATGCAAGCGCTGTGGGGTTGTGAAGGTGGTTTGTGCTCTCCAGCTGCTCCCCATGTGTGGGGGAGCGGGGGCTGCAGAATTATTGTGTTTTAAGCAATTAATATGAATTTAGGAGCAGTGGCGCTAACAAAGCCCAATTCTCTGCAGATGTCTGTCTCGTGGTTGGGTTATCTGTTGTCTGATAGTTGTGTGCTCCTCTTGAGAGGTTCCCAACGGTGCTCTTCACATGGATTCTCCGCTGTCTCCTATTGCGGCTGTGCTCTGCAGCCCATCTCTTGGCAGGGACGCCAAGGATGCCATCACCCAGGCTGGGTGATGTTTCTTTCCTTCACCCAGGAGCACTGTTTCCTTAGGGATCTAGGGCTACGGCAGCTAGAAATGCTTGTCCCTTCCCTGTGCCACCGAGGAGGTTCAGCTGAACTGATCTGATCACCAAAGCGTAGGTGATGCTCCAGAATGGCCCGTTAAGACCTTGGCCACTGGGGTTTCTCTGGATGTCACCACCATTGACCACTCTGTGGTGTCCCCTTCCTCCACACCTCCGCCGCAGCGCCCTCCCTGGGACAGGCTGAGGTGCAGCATCCATCCCGCTGCTCCCCCAAATCCTTCATTAGAAGCAAATACTTGATATTTCTAGTATTTCTACTTTATCTGTGAAGGGGAGAATGGGATGGGCCATGTTCCTGCTGTTGGCTCTGTGGTGAGCATCAGCAGCAAGTCAGACCGTGAAGTTCCTGAAGTGAAATGTGGGTTTTTTGCTTTTTTTTTTTTTTTTTTTTGTGTGGCTGAATAATTGAGATGCTGCCAGACAAGAGAGCTGCAGAAAATGAGAGTTTATCTTTAGCTCCACAGCTCTCACTTTAGAAACTGGTGACCCCAATTCCAGCCCGAAGAGCAACTTCTTCCCTAATTAATAAATCCATTAATTAATTGTGTGCGTGCTGCAGCCCATTAGAGATGTACGCTCTGGCCTCCTGATCCAGTTTAGTGGATCGTCTCCGTGGCCTTGGAGGTGAGGGGGGCAGGGGGGAAAAGGGATTGTGGCTAAGGGGTGAGTAGGGGACAGGGGTGGAAATGGAATTTGATTTTTGTGGGACCGGAGGGAAGGGTATCAGCCCTGCTGCCTCCTGGTGGGTTGTCCAGCTTGGAGATGGGCATGGGGACAGCGAGCGGAGTGCTTGGAGTTGTTGTGCCCACCAAAAAGGGGGGGAACCTG
>NW_009259038.1:237183-245315 GCF_000687185.1 Egretta garzetta | reverse complement strand
GGGGAGCCGTTGTGCTGGGCTCCCCGGGCTGCATTGGCATCTCCCGCTGCTGCGCAGGCAGTGAGTTTGGCAGGGCTCAGCAGGGCTTTTGTGCTGCAGGTGGAGCTGAATGTTAAAACATTTGGTGATCCGAATTATTATTTATGACCAGATTAAGCAAACAGTACACTCCCAGCCTGCGAGTCCTTTAGGAGGTACTTGCTTAACTAGATAACCTCAGCGGAGCATGCAGAACTCGCTATTCATCTCCCTCCATATGTTGGCACAGGAGCTGCTCCCTTCAGTTAATTTTTCTTGCTGTCTGCAGAGACTTCAAATAAAAATGCAGGCATAATTGTTGTGCGTGCCGGTCCCATAGCTACTGTTCTCTCTGCTGAATGGAAAGTTAACTGTTGGCAAAAGAAGCACCATCTTTAAATGCAGGCGGCTTTGCTCGTCTGTGGTTTTGGGGGCTGGAGTGGCCCGTCTGCTCCCCCGTTTTCCCCTCCTATTTTTTTGCTGGTTGGAGAAAAGCAGTGGGTTTGGGCTCCCTGGGGTGGCCTCGTGTCCCGTGGGGTGGTGGCGATGCTGCTCCCCGCCTCCCGTGGGCACCGGCACAATCACAGTGCTGCACATCCCCGGCTGCGGGAATTCCCACATCTTGAATTTCAGGGAATTATCCCGGGAGCTGCTGACACGACATGGCAAATTGAAAATGCGGGGCCATTGTTCGCAGGGAGGGAGGGAGGGTGATGGCGAGCTGCAGCATCCTGCTCCTCCACAGCCTGCCTTGAAACAAAATTAATTTGGAGTTCGAAAGCCATGGTGTGTGCTCCCCCCTCGCCAGACCTCGCGATGGACACCGCAGCTCGCTCGCTGGATTAGCGGTGTAGCAGATTCCCTCCTGCATTGGAAAGGGCACATTAGAGGCATCCATTCCCCCCCCAAAAAAAGGCTGCGTGAAGTTTTTCAGAACATTTTGTACCATCCTGCTCCTATTACCAAAAGATGTAATTCCCCAACTTGGGAGATAATAAGCAGGTATTGACTTCTGCTGGGGTCATTATCAAGATTTATTCAGTCAATATGGCTTCTCGGGTCAATAAATCTTGAGGTTGATAAAGGAGGAATATATACTTGCAGACTTTATTAAAAAGTTTTCCCTTTTCGTAACACTTTCTCGTGCGTGTTGCATTAGGATCTATGACTGAGTTTCCTTTAATTACCTTTTTTTTTTTTTTTTTTTGTGGTGCACGCTTTCCCGCAGCTTTTGGTGCATCTTGCTGAGGCAGTAAAACCCAGGAGGGAGGATTTGGCCCCGCGCTGGGCTCAGCTTGATTGGGATCGCTGTGTTGCTAAGCTCCCCCTCTCCTGGCTTGGCCTTGGTGATGGGGTAGGGGGCTCGGTGAGGGCAGCGGGGTCTGTGGGCTCCTCGCCCCAGCGTTTTGGAGCTCAGAAGGTGGGGAGGACAGGGCTGAGCATGGGGCTTTCCACTGGAGGGTTAAAACTCGGGATTCCTGTGCCCAGCCCACTGTAAAATAACAGGACCGTGTCCCCTTCCCCATCGCAGGCTGAGAAATCTCTGCGATTTGGGATGGAGTGAAGCAGCTCCAACGCTGGGTCGGGCTCTGCCCCAGCACCTGCTTGCTTCCTTGGGCAATGGCTTTGTGCCTCAGTTTCCCTGCTCCTGCGGTAGAGTATTCTTGCAAACCAGCATCTTGGGGCAAATAGCCCCAAAAATGGGCCTGACAGCATCGTGGTGGCTGTGCCCATGCCCTGGGTACGTGGCTGTGTCCTTGTCCATCGCCTCCTGCTGTGAAGGGCCCTGGCAAGGGTTGCGTGCGCCGTTTCGGGTGCCTGCGCACAGGATCTCGGCGGGCATCTTTTTGCAAAGAGGTCCAGGATGTATCAGCACAATGAAGAACCAGCTCTGGAAGCCAGCAAGAGGTGAGCCGTGGGGGGTCATCAGTAAAATCTAACCAAAAGGCTTAGATAGCCTGGAAAGCTGAAGTGCTCGTTATTTACTGCGGGGCTTGTTAATGAGCAGGGGCGCAGCAGCGTCCGCCCCTTCCCAGGCCAGCGCTGCCGCATCCCGGCTCGCATTTGGGTCGGTGGGGGAGCCCCGGACAAGGGGGGCAATAACTGCTCGCCCCAGGCTTGTAGGCAGGAACCCCATCGGAAGGGTGGCATGCGATGCCGGGCTGCTTCAACTTCATATGTGCATTTAATATGCTTTATTTTGGCCGTGTCTGCCGAAGAGCTGCTTTGCAGCATCCCCACCATCGCTGGCCCTTCTTTTCAGTTGAGCTTCGTGATTTCATGCAGCTGAACATGCCGGCGACTCCTTCCGAAATGGTTTCGGTGCTGCTTTTTTTTTTTTTTTTTTTTTTTTTTTTAATACGGCCTTGCTGTGTAATTATTTTTTTGACTACTTTGGTGTAGCACTTAATGATTTCCCCAAAGCTGCAACAGGACCCCAGAGTATTGATTTAGCTGCAGTTTAAGCGACTCGCCGCTAACGCGTGGCCGTTTTAATATTAATTGCTTGGCGTGTGCGTGCGAGCTAGTTCTTCTGCAACACGGATTTCTAAAAAAGTAAATAACCAATTTGAACCCCGTGTAAATATTCCTCTGGTGGGAGCTGTGCCGTGCGTCAGCCGCTCTGAGCACGCTGCCGTTGCCTTTGGTAACGCTCCTGCAGTTTTACACCGAAGTCAGGACCTCAAGCATCCTTTGTTTTCTTCCGTCGGGATAACATAATAAAGTGTTACCTGGTGCTGGCAGCGGGTCTTGTAATGTGCGGTGTAAGCACAGCCGCTCATCGGCGCCGGAGCCGGTGTGTTATTGCTTAGCCTGGCTGCAGAGGACATTTATTCTTTATTAATCACGCCGATGGGGAGAGCTGCCTTGGTCTGCGGCGCTTGGAGCGGTTTGCAAACATTGCTCCATCCCTGGGAGCTGGGTAATTATTACCCCTCTCGTCCCCCTGGTTTCTTGGCAGAGGGGGGAGCAGTGGGCTCTCCCCCCCGTGGGGACATGGTTTGGGGGAGCAGCCTTGCTAAATCCCCCCATGATGCCCGCATGCAATACAGCAGCGCGCGGTGGCTGGGATGGGGTGATGAGGAGGACGGTGCCCTCCAGGAGGAAGGCTCTTGGGGACCCCCATACTGCAGCTGCCTGTCCCCCCCCCAGGACCGCGGCTTGTCACCCTCCCTGGCAGGGCAGAGTGTTGCGCTGGGTCCCATGAGGTTGCCTCAGTAGCCCCTTTGGGCCCTGAATTCAGCACCTGAGTTGCCGGTGGAGGCTTCTCCGCGGGGTCTCTCCCCCGTGAGCGTTTGCTGATGCCACGTTCGCTGAGCCGGAGTGGGATGCCCTGGCTGAGCCGGTTCCCTCCTCTGGCACCGGTGATGGGCTGCGCTCTGCTGAGCCCAACCCCAGCCCTGGCAGAGCCGAGGGCTCCCCGGGGCCGACGGGACCCAGCCCGGGGCATGGCTCCGGCTCGTGTCCTGGCATCTAGGATGGTGGCGGCCATCCAGGGCCAGCAGCTTTGCCTGCTCCGTTCTCCGCCTGGCACACGCCGCAGAGGTAGCGTCTCCTGCTACTGCACTTTTCTTTCGAATAAAAGCAGCTAATTAACATTATTCTTTAATTATTGCCTTTATCAACAAGGGGTCTGGTTTATACCAGCAGGATAGTCGCTTTCCCTTCCACTACCCAAGCGAATGCTTCAATTCCTGTTGCTTTTGAAATGAATTTGATGTCATCTGCCCATTGTCACTTAATGGGGACACTTGGGTAATGATTGCGCGCTCCAGCCCTGTTAGCAGCACTGCGAGCGTGTAATTTAGCCCCTTAGGCAACGGTACTTTTGAAATCTCTGGATAGTTTTGAACTCTCTGTTCTTAATTAAATATGCAATTTTTCACGGTAACCAGGTTAATTCTTTTGTGTTGTGTTGTAATACTGTTAGGAATTTTCATAGTTCTTATTAAACATTATTCAGGCATTGTGAATTCCATAATTAAAAAAAATGAAAAGAACAAAGCTTGATTCACTTCTTTCTTTTCCCTGGTTAATTTATCAAATGAATTTTGCAAATTTTTCTTTTTCTCCCCAGACGGCGTGCCAAGTGTTTTAAAGGGGAAGGATTTAATTGCTCTGTAGGGATTGGTTGGTTATGAAGGATTTGGCTGTTTGATTAGTAAACCCTATTGGGGATGGTTTAATGCTCCATGATCTTAAAAATTGTCTGATTGTTAGGCTCTCCAAGGATGTTTTCTCTTTTCCTTATGTACGGCAACGGCTTCGCACAAGTGTGATTATTAGATAGCGAGGAGGGAGCGGAAGGGGAGGTGGCCGGTGCTGGGTGAGCTTGCCGGCCCCCGGCAGCGCCAAGGGAGCCGCTGCAGCCCCTGGAGCAGCGCTGATGATGATGATGATGATGGCAAGACAAACCAGCGGTTGTTTACCTGCATCCCTGCAAATCGTGGGAATGAAACCCCGGCTGCACCGGGCTGGGGCTGCTCCCAGGCCAGATCCCGCGCTCACTTTCTCTTTCAAGACCCGTTCCCCGAGATCTACCTTGTAATATAATGAAATTATACAGAATGCCTGATTTGCCAAGAGGCAAAGCCCTGCTGCGTTCTCTGCGTCTGAATGGCGCTGGTATCCTGCTGGGTACCATTCCCGCAAGGATGCTGAAGTGCGCGGGGAGGTCTGGCCAGGGGCATCCGTGCAGCCCTGGAGCCGGACTGTGCATGAGGAGGGATGCGGGGCTGCAGCTTGTGGGGGGTTTAATCCAGGGACCCCATCGTGGGGGGATTCTAGAGCCCAGCTGGGAGTTCTTGGGCAATCAACCTGCTGCCAGTGGGGAGCCTGGGGATGTCCAACCAGAAGCCTTTCATCAGGGAGACTTTGAAAAAGGGGAAAAAAACACAAAAATGCTCTGCCTGTGTGTTTTGCTGGCGGGGATGGTACCCGCTGCCCAGTTGCTGCTGCTTTTTTTTATTTCTCCCGTGCCTAAGAGGGGGCTGTGCCCTGCCCTCACACCCCCAGCCCTGCCGCCTTCCACTGAGATTTGGATCCAAACTCGACGGAGGTGACGTCTGTGCGCTGCCATCGGGGCCGCGGGGCCGGGCTGTGATGCAGCCGTTTCGGCGTGCCGGGGAGAGCGCAGCTCTCCGAAATCCCTGCTGGGGAGGAGCCCAGGCTTCGCTTCCAGGGCAGCCGGGGAGCATCCCTGCCGGCGCTGCCTCTGCCAACGGCTCTATGGGTTGGCTTTAAAGCGTTGTTGGACTTAACATAGGAAAAACCCCAGCCAATATCTAGTGTTTCTAGCTGTCCCTCGCCAGTTGGGGTCCCCCGGGTTCCCCCCGAAGTTGTGAGGTGAAGGATGGTGATGGGCTCGCTATTAAATAACTGAAAAGCTCCAGTGTGGTGCTGGCACCCAGCGGGGTTTTTTGGGGGGGTAGGAGGGGTTTTGCCTCCCACCCAATGCGTGGGGCATCCCGGGGGGTGCCGCTTGCTGGGAGAAGGCAGCCCAGCCAGGATCCATAGTGGCTGGGCTGAGGGGGCTCCCCAGGGGTGATCTGGGCTTTAAGAAGAGGTCAGAGAGTCATTAAACTTATAAATATATTACGATTTAAGAGAAGAGCTGTCGTTACCTTCAAGCTTGGTTTATGTGCCTCCAGTTTTGCCCTGTTCTGGTTCAAGCCTCTGGTGCTGGGTGGATCAGCCAGCGGGGAGGCGCTGCCTGCAGCTGGGGCAGAAAATGAAATATTCAGCAGTGTTGGGCAGGGGGTCTTTGCCCCAAAAAGCATCAAAACCTGTGCTTAAAATGGCTAGTTCCCCCCCACACCTCAAAACTTGTAGTAAGACATTGATTTGAGGTTTGGGGAGCCAAGTGATGTTGCCGTGGCTCGGCCGGCGGCGATCCTGGCTCGCTCTGGGTGCTGGCAGCGGTGCGGGGTTGGAGCCTGCGGCGAGGCTGGGGCTGCTCTGTGGCCTGGGTGCCTTGGGGTGAGTGGGCGAGGTTTTGGGGGGTGCGAGTCAGCAGGTACCCAGGCCTGGTCCACACCAGCTGGGCATCCCCTTGGCACGGAGTGACCGTGGAGAAACGTCACCAGCCCGTAAAGCAATATCCAAGAGGCAACCTGCAGGGGAATACCCAGCGGTGGCATCGACCCATTGCCACGTCTCCATCCTTGTGTCGAGCAGTGTAGGCGAGGGATGCAAGTGGGGCTTAAAAATAACAATTAAGATTTTTAAAAATCCCAGTTGCTCCCCCAGTTTCCCTGTCGCTGTACGGCTGATCCTGCAATGCTGGACTACAGCTAAAGCAGGGATGCAAACTGTTTGCTCCATGAATTTTGCTCCACGGTGGTGACTTGGGGCTCGAGCAGAGACTGGCCGTGCCCGCAGGGTTGCCTGGGCTCCGCTGCACCGCCGGCGTGGGGCTGCTCCCTGTGGTGCTGTGCTGAATGCGGAAAGTCATTTAAAAACCAACAAAAAAGCCAAAAAAAAAAAAAAAAAAGGGTCTAGACATTTGCAAGGCGAAGCTGAGCAGATGCTGGTAATGTATTCCCAGGCATGACATGGAGTGGCAGCGTGTCGTGAACTGCGTCCCCGGGGACCCCCGGGTCTGTGATATTGGCTTTAACCCCCACCGCCTCCGGTCGGGGCGTAAATTCATCAGGCTTACGGGTATTGCTCTTGGACTACTGAATAATTTACAGTTGCAAAGCCCAGCCAGGTTCAGGTCATCGGGGTTCATGGGTTAATAACAGGTTTGGTTTTTGTTGTCAGCAGCTGCCTTGATAACATATGAAAGAATCCTATTCTGTTGATTAGATTTTGAAATGGATCAATTTTTAATCAGCAGAACATCTGACTCACTCAATAAGAGTAGCGTGATGGAGACAGGACGAGGGTCTTGTTATTTACAGGATTGTTTGTTTTTACTAATACGCAAATCCTCGCTGGGGCTGGAGCCTGCCCCCCGCCTTCCCTTACCCTGGCTCCCCCAAAATAAATCCTGGGGATTATCTGCAGCCTCGCACCAGGTATTTGATTCATCTACTGATTCGGTAGGAAATCCATGATGCTGGTAAAGAGATCCGAGGGCACGCTGAAGCTTTGATTTAGCCATCTACTGCTATCGATGGAAAAACGTTTACTTACCCATGACCAAATCTTATATATAAAAGCGCCTTGGGGGTGCTTGGCTCACCCCTTCCTGAGCGTCCCCCCCGCGGGGAGTTCCCCTCCCCGAGGGCCACCAAGAAGCATCGTCCCGATGGGCTCGTGGGTGCTGGGAGGCCAGGGAACAAACCCCAGCGGGGTGCAGAAAAGTCCTGGCCAAATTCCTGGGTGCCAGTAAAGTTTCTGAGGGATGAACTTTGATTTCATCATTAATACTAAAGGAGCTGGATTCCCATTAAAAATTAAATACTGGATAGGGACCCGGACAGATGCTTTTTTTTAAAAATTTATTTTATTATTGACATACTGCACTGCATCTTGATAACCCCATGCATTTCTTTTTATAAAGGTGTGCATAAAATACATTTTTTTCCAAAGTGGAATCCACTGGGTCAAAATTTTGGCTGGAAGCAAGTATTAACGACCCTGATAATGGGACTCCCTGAAAATGAAACTCTTATTTTTTAATAAAGGAAAGGTAAAAATCCCATAAATAAAACTTTGGGAAGAGTGTCCCTGGAGTGGAGATGGCTCCGTGGCTGCTGGACAGGCGCTGGTGGCTGGCTGGGGCCGCTCTGTCGCTGGCAGATATTGATACAGAAAAGGACTCGCTCGAGATGGTAATTTGCATGGGTTTGCCCTGGGTGCTTTGGGATTTTACTTCTAAAACTAAATATTTTTCCTCTTGCCACGGATCCATTAAGACTGTGGTAGGGGGAGGGGGTTGCTCCTGGCAGGTATTTTTCTCCATTTTTTTTTTTTCTTGAAAGAGTTGCCTCTTATTTAAAAATATGCGCGTGCATGAATTTATATATATAGGGGTTTTTTGATTATGAATTTACACAGAATCCCAGACTGGCAAGGGTTGGAAGGGACCTCGGGAGCTCACCCAGTCCCACCCCTCTGCCCAAGCAGGCTCACCCAGAGCAGGGGGCACAGGACAGCGGCCAGGC
>NW_009259038.1:236786-237125 GCF_000687185.1 Egretta garzetta | reverse complement strand
TCTCTCCAGGAGTTCCTCATCTTTCTTGAACTGGGGAGCCAGGGCTCCAGGTGGGGTCTCACCAGGGCAGGGTAGAGGGGGAGGAGAACCTTCCTCGCCCTGCTGGCCACGCTCTTCTTAATGCACCCCAGGATACCATTGGCCTTCTGACGGTTCACTTACTATATACATACACAGAGATATGTGGGGTTTTTTGTTGGTTTGATGAGGTAGCATCAGGACAAGTGTGCTGAAGCCTCTGGCCGGCAATGAGGATGCTGGCGGTGGGATGCAGGTGTGGGGATGAGCTCCCTGGTCCCGCTGGCTGGCGGAGCCCATTTCCCGCGGGGGGACCCACCG
>NW_009259038.1:222250-236653 GCF_000687185.1 Egretta garzetta | reverse complement strand
GGAGGGCTACTAAAATGCTCCGAGGGCTGGAGCCCCTCTGCTCTGAGGCCAGGCTGGGAGAGTTGGGGGTGTTCAGCCTGGAGAAGAGAAGGCTGCGGGCAGAGCTGAGTGCGGCCGGTCAGGGCTTCAAGGGGGCCCAGAGGAAAGGGGGGGACAATCTTTTAGTAGGGACAGCTGGGACAGGACAAGGGGGGATGGTTTTAAACTAAACCAGTGTAGGTTTAACTGGATCTAAGGAAGAAATTCTTTCCAGTGAGGGTGGTGAAACACTGGCAGGGGTTGCCCAGAGAGGGGGTGGAGGCCCCATCCCTGGGAACATTCCAGGCCAGGTTGGCCGGGGCTGTGAGCAACCTGATGTGGTTCAAGGTGTCCCTGCTCCTGCGGGGGGGTTGGGCTGGGTGACCTCTGGGGGTCCCTTCCCACCTAAACCATTCTGTGATTCTATGATAACCTGGGAATAAGTCTGCAGGTAATAGGTGTTTGCTAATGGCTGCAGCAAGAGCTCAGGGGCTCTCACGCCTGTCAGCAGGCACAGGCGATATATGAGTTTCTGCTAAAAACATCAGCAACATCAGAAGGTTAAATATGCATATTATATCATCCCTGGCGGTTTTATTTTCAGGAGAGCAATGGGTGTCAGGAGTTCACGACTTCAAAATTAAGTTTATTTTAGTGATGGAAAATGTGCTTCTCTGTTGAGCGTCTGCTGGTTATTTTTTGAGATGAGTTGAAAGAAAAACATTTTTGCAAGGAGTAGAAGGGCAGCTGACCCGGTTTTTAGTTAATAGCAGGTCCTTAGAAAGCATCGATGGAGATGATCCGTCTTTAGCGTCCGGCATTGGGCAATGGACCAGCTTTTGTTCTTGAGAAAGGCAGCGGCTCCTCTGGTAACTTATTAACTCTCAAAATTGCCCTTGCGTTTAGCAACTGAGGAAACAAATCGTGGATCACAGAATCCCAGGACGGCAGGGGCTGGAAGGGCCCTTGAGAGCTCACCCAGTGCCCACCCCCTGCCCAAGCAGGCTCACCCAGAGCAGGGGGCACAGGACAGCGGCCAGGCGGGGGTTGAATATCTCCAGAGAAGGAGACTCCACAGCCCCCCTGGGCAGCCTGGGCCAGATGGGTCCCTGGGTTTTAATGTCGCTGCTCCAGACAGGATTGACCAAAAACCACGGCGGGGCCGGTTCTGCTGCCCCTGTGGGTGCAGCGGGTGGGAGCCGGGTCCTCCGCGTGGTGGGAGCAAACTGAGCTGGTGGAGCTGGAGATGAAGCTTTGCTGCTTCGGTTGTGACTGAAGGACATGTGAGGAGCTGCTCCTGTGCAGCTGAGAGCTCATTTTGGGTCTATGGATTTGCACTCGTGACAGTCCCAAGGCTGGCAGGTACAACTCCATGTGTTGCTCAAAAGCTTGCGTTGATTTGATCTGGAGTTACCAAGGGCAGCGCGTGGTCCTGTCCTCCTTCCTCCTTAATTTTTAAGCCATTTAGCGAGGTACGAAGCTCCAATAATTTTGGGCACCGCAGGGTATTTGGGTTTGTTAGGTCTTGCTATGGGGGACGAGTTGCCTTTTGGCAACAGTCCACTTCTCCTCACCCATCCCTTGCTCTCTTATTGAAGAGCCCCCCTTCCTACCAGGATGCATGACTTGAGCCTGGAAGGGTTCCTGGAAGGGTTTCTGGTTTTCGGCCTTTTTTTTTTTTTTTTGGCTAATAATTGAATGCTAACAGAGCCCAGCATCTCTTTATTTAAAGAGCAGATGGAGCATCCTGAGCCTTAGCATGGTCCTGGCTCCGACAGCGCCGGAGAGTCCTGAAGCCTGGGGTTTGGATGTGCCCCCCAAGGCCCGCGTTATTGGGCAGGCAGCAGCCCCGCGGGACGGCGCTTGGCGGCGGTGCCGGCTCTGCCGCTCCAAATGGCAAGGGCAGCGTTAGGTTAGAGTTGAGCTGAGACGCTTTTCCTGCCCTCCCTTCCCATCCCACTCCTGAATCCCGGCTTGCTGCTTCAAAAAGCATTTCTGGGCCCCGATGGGTCATAACTCCTTCCCACGGACTGAGTCGGCAAAATCCGGCGCGCGTGTGGGGTTTTGGGGTGACAAATACTTTATAAATGGATAATCCCAGTCTGCTACTTTAAAAAAAGCTATAAAAGAAAATAGCGCTGGCTGCTGAGCTTGCCCGAAGCTGGTTGCTCCCTCCTTATCGTTGCCCATGCGGAGCCGCAGCGATGCGTTCGGGTCCGCAGACACCGTCAGAGGGTCCAGATCAATCCCCAGCAAAATCTCCGTCTTTCCCCATTTTGTCTCTAACTGGCATCACCATCTAGCAACTGTGGTGTTTCCCTCCCACGCTGATTTCTCATTGAAATGCCCTATTTTTATTTTTTTCTTAAGCAGCTACAATTGATAATTTAGCTCTGGATAAAGCAACCTTAGAGCTTTTTATTTCTCAGAGGCCAAACATTGATGTTGTGTGAAATAGGAGCTTTGAGGAGGCTTTGTATGGAACTTAGCTTCCTGAAAAATTTATTTACTGCGACTGTGATCCGCAGGAGCGAATTGATGTTTATCTATAGTAGTTCTTGCCAGAAAAAAAAATGCATAACTGCACTTTCTTGGGAAGCCTTGAAAGGCCTTTTAAATAAGTGTCTAATAGTAGGCTCTCAATAGCAAACAGCCAGCTTGATAGCAGTATACAGTATATTATTAACTATAAGCAGGCTTAATCTTTTTCTCATGTTTTAGAGAATGCTTTATAACCTTGTGGCCAAAGAATTCATGATCGCCAGGTATTTGAAGCTAAGCAAAATTATACCGGCTGTTACTGCTGGGAGATCGATACGGCCGGGAAGCACGCGGGGCCGCGAGCTCCGGGCTGCAGCCGGCGGAGCTCCCGCTCGCAGCCCCTGTCCTGGCGTCGCCTGATCCCAGGCGGTCCTGGCTGCGGGGTTCAGATTTTGGGTGATGTCTGACCCCCGCGGAAGGATGCTCAGGGGGAGGCGTTATTTAGTTATTCTCTTTTGCCCTTGCCGCGTGGGAGCTGGGGGCGTCCCGGCATCGTGCTGGAGTTGTGCGCAGATCCCAGCTTGGCAACTGCATCAGAGGGCAGGATTTGGCCCTGGTGGGATGGAGCTGGCTCAGCTGTGTCTTTCCTCTGCTGGATGTGGCAAAAAAAAAAAGCAGAAGTTTTTTGCTATGATTTATTTCAGCAGCGTTTGCCCCCAGACAAGGGCGCTGAAGTCCCCGGTGAGCCTCAGACCACCGCCTTTGCTTGCGGTCGGGGGCCTTTGCTTTCGCCGGGGTGATCTCGGCCGTGTGCTTTAGTGCCCTCATTTGCAGTTGTGTTTTTCTGCTTTTCCTGCCCGTGCTCGATTGGATCCTGGGAGCTCTGGCCAGGAGTCAGGGAATCGATAGATGGTTAAGGTGATAAGTGGCTTTGCTAAAAACCAATTTTGCAAGAGGAGTTTGCAAAGAGGTTAGCGGAGAGGATCTGCTTCTGCGCCCCAAATGGCTCACTCTGGCCCAGAGCTCGCCTCTGACCTGAGTTAACCTGGGAAGCATCCTCGGTGCGGGTTGCAGCCGCTCTCCTCCTGCTTCTGTACATCCATAGGGATCCTATGGGAGGGTGAGCCTGAGGAATAAGGCTCCTTCCTCCGGAGAGAGTGTTTGGGGAAAATCAGAGAGGCGAATGTGCCTGAAGGCAATATCAAATTAAACAAGCAGAATTTGCTCAACTGATGACTTCTAGCCGGTCTTGGAGCCAGCGGCTCTGCCGGCATTACGGTGGCAGTGTTTACATAGGGATGAAGCGTTCCTGTACGGCTCCTCCAGCGTGGCCAGGTCTACACAGGCTTTTCTCTAATCTCCACCACGGCTGGCTGCTGCTTCCAACTCTATTTTCCCTTGAACAAACATATTTGTTACGCCCACCATTGAGAAGATCCCCTGGGCCATCAGCGGTGCGATCCCTGCTGTCGGCAGTGCCGGGGGGGATGATGCCCTGCAGGGACGCGGGCTCCTCCTGGCCTCGAGCACAAGTGTCCCTTGGTCTTGTGTCACCATGTAGCCCCCTGGCTACGTGTTGCTGCATGGGATGGATTTGGGAGGAACGGGCGGAAATAGGGAGAAGTGCGTCTCAGGGTGTTTCACCAAAACAGTTTTGAGCGCCAACAGCCAATACGTGTCTTTCCAGAGGAGATGAAGCTGATGGCACCTAAGATCTTCCTTTCTAACTAAATTTTTCCAATTTCTGTCTGTTCCCAATGCAAAAGCACTCTGTGCACGTGATGAGTCCCATAAGACACGATCTCCTTCACTATATCCCAAGGGGTCCCAGCTCCCTCCTGGGGCTTTGCTGACCTGGTCCTGGTTTCACTGGTGGCTCCTTGTCTTTGTGAAGTCCTGGAGCCCTGCCAGCTCCTTGGGGTGGTTTTGGTGGTGGCCCACAGAAGAAGTTGGCTTGGGCTGCAGTTCGTCGGGCTGGTGATGATTTATTCGAGGGCATTGTAACGTTCCTCTGGTTCATCCCACCTCTCATGCATCATCGTCTCTGCTGCACCCGGGCTGCGAGGTGGCGAAGGTGTGGGCTTTCCCACCTATGCGTTTTATCTTCTGTGGGTGGGGAGGTGGGTTGGTTTTAGGCTTTCTGGCATTTCTGAGGCTTGACTCATCTTTTCCCGCCTGCAAGGCCGGGGATATCCCCCAAACTGCTGCCTCAAAGCCGCGGCAACCGGGCTGACGGCAGGATGAGCCGGCCACAGCATCCCCTCGGGCAGCAGTTCTTTAATTTTCCCGTTTATTGAGTGGGATTTCCCCTTGGCTGGTGACCCCCAGAAGGAGCATCGTGGGATGCTCATGTGTTGCCGTCGGGCTTTGCTTTTGTGCCGTTATTTATTACCACGTCGCCTCATTACGCATCCGCATTTCTCCCGCTCCACATCAGAAACCGCTGCTGCGGCTGAAACCACCTTATTTTATTTTTTTTTTTTTTAATCATCGTGGGGAAGCTGTTTCTGGATGCTGATTGATGGAAACATCTTATCTCCTCTAGTCAAAGTGCCTCCGCTTTGCGTGGTAATGAAATAGTTTGACACTTTGACATGAATGTCAAACACTTTTCTGACGATGCAGACAGCAGAGACTTTGATCTAGGTGCAAACTGGTTTCGTTACAACAAACGGACCCCCCCTTTCATCCGGAAGAGGAGATAAGGGGTTTCAATCAGTGCTAACTAGCAGCTGCTCTTAATGATTTTAAAACTAAAAATGAGGAAAAATAGACTAATGGAATAGTTAAGCTATATTATGTCATGTTATAAACTACCCCCAGTGCTGTGGAGTGAAAGAAGGTAGGCGTGATACCAGCAGTATGAACGATAAACACGAGAGAATCCTAAAATAAAACAACAGAAGTCTTCTCTTTTGGGAGATGTTCAGACCTGTTTTTGCCAGTATTGCAAGCAAGAACATCTTCAGAAATGCCTTTTCTGGAGAAAATGCGTCTTGGTTTTTTATAAAAGTGGCATTTTCCATGAAGAAGAACCACTTCGGGTAATGGTTTACAACTAAACCAGGGGAGGTTTAGACTGGATCTAAGGAAGAAATTCTTTACACTGAGGGTGGTGAAACCCTGACAGGGGTTGCCCAGAGAGGGGGTGGAGGCCCCATCCCTAGAAACGTTCAAGGCCAGGTTGGACGGGGCTGTGAGCAACCTGATGTGGTTCAAGGTGTCCCTGCTCCTGCAGGGGGGTTGGGCTGGGTGACCTCTGGGGGTCCCTTCCCACCCAAACCATTCTGTGATTCAATGAGCTTTCTTTTTAATTTTCCCCCCTTCCCTGATTTTCTCCTGGCCAAGGCTGGAGTTATTTTAAGTCCTGAAGGGGAGGGTTGGGGGGAGGAATCCCAAACACCCCCCCAGGCTGACAAAATTCCACTCAATCATGAGCTTTTCCTTTTTCAATAGACAATTTTGAATAGAAATGGGTAAAATTCCCCCCTGGTATAACTATGTTGGCGTTCGGCTGTGTGGTGCCTGGGTTTGGCCCCAGTATGTCCAGTCAAACACACCAGCACCTTTTTTCTATTTGGAGTGTTGGGTTTGTGCACAAATGCCCCGTGAGCAGCTGAAGAGAATTTACGTGACCCATGGAAATGATAAGGTTACAATAGATCCGGAGGTTTACCTGAAGGTTTTCTCTTCCCTCTCCACTGTACGGACACAAGCGGTGTCAGCCCGGCTGCTGCGTTCAATCTTCTCGCTTTGGGAGTTTTGCTTTTCATAGTTTTCTTCAAAATCTTTTCCCTTTGAACATCTTGGACAAGATGATCATTGTTGGTTCCTTCCAACTGAACTAGCCCGCATCCCAGCCCGCATCCTGCTGTGATCCCCCGTACTGGTGGCCCCCACGCTGGGTCTTTCCCCTTGCCATGCTTTGCCCTTGGGCATTGCCCCCCAAGATGTCTCTGCCCAGAGCCATGGGGTGAGGAAGCACGGAGGTGGTCACACATGAGCAGAAGCGCTTAATTTAGTGTCTCCTTAATTAGCGCCGCAATCCCTGCCCTCATCCCTGCCCTCATCCCTGCCCTCATCCCTGCCCTCATCCCTGCCCTCATCCCTGCCCTCATCCCTGCCCTTTCCACGCCGGGGGCTGGAGCACAGCAAAATCCTCCCTGGGAAATGCTGTATTCGGAAATGACAGGGGATTTGGGACTTAATTTTAGCCAGAACATGTGGCTCATTTTTAGATGCTTCTCAAGTAGAGTCACAGTGGCTTTCTTAGAGTTGAGGAAAGAAAAAAAAAAAAATCCCCAGAAAACTAGAGAGGCAACCCAGTGTAGATGGTACCTCTCCACAGATGGAGTTATGGAATTTAATACAAGGTAGCTTCTGCGAGTTGCCTGGTCTGCATCGGAGCGTGGAGAGCCTGCGTTTGAGATTAAAACTCACATTTCATTTTTATACACTGTGCTTAATCCAATAATGATTCCGTGTTACAAACGGCAATAATATCTTTCAGCATAGTTAATCAGAAGAGACTTAATGCTGTCACTATTTATTAACCTTTGTTGAAAAGCAAGAAGTTTTCTTGCTAATCTGTGATTGTTGCTCTTGTCAGGCTCTATCAAGTGCAAACCAGATTTGGCATTCGTTACAGCCGCGTTCCCTGCCGTCTGCTGCATCCGACCCCCGTGCAGGGCCATGGGTCCGTATGGAGCAGGGGGGGTGGTTTGGGTGCTGGGGGGGCCAGGCTGGTCCCTGTCTCCCATCCCCATTCCTGCAGCTCACAAGTTACAGCCTCATCTGCTGCTCCAGCCGCACAGACCCTGGTGCTGGGGTAACGAGGCAGCTTTACCCCTCCTGGGGTTATTTTTTGGCCGCCTGACCCCTGTTCCTGCATCCAGGTCTCCCCCCAGGGGCTGTTGGAAGCAGCAGGTTCCTGGTGTGGGGAGATGCTCTCCTGGCCGGGTGGCACTGGGGCAGCAGCATCCGTCTCCAACGCTTCGCGGGAGGTTAAGTGACTTCCAGTGGCTTCCCCAAAAGCTCAGGGGATCCCCCCACCCCGCTGCCTGCATCCATACAAGGTGGGGAGAGGGTGTCGCTGGGAGGCCGGAAGGGTTAAGGGGGTTTTGTGAGGACGCGGTGGCAGGGGCTGAGCTGAGGCGCGTGGAGGTGGCTTGTCCCTTGCATCCAAAAGAGCATCCTTTGCATCCGAGCATCGCCTCGGTCCCCAGCAGGGGCAGGCAGGAGGCCGTGGGCAGTGGCTGCCCTTGGAATCATGGCTCTTGTGCCATGTGTTGGCATTTCCCAGGCCGGTGGCTTGCGTGGCTTTGCAACACCGGTCCCCAAAATGTGGGTTTTAGGGAGGGGGAGCGGTGGAGGGTGCGTGGTTTTTGAAGCTCCTTGCTGATAAAAGGTCAGTGCATGAAGGAATTTCAGCCTTCGATATTCTCCTGCTTGTCTCCTGTTGCGGGGAGGCTAGTGCTGGAATTGGCTTGTAGGAGCACCTGGAATTAATGAGCCAGCTTGGTGCCGTACAGAAATCGATGCTTCCTGCATTAATTGCACTGTGTTCGAGCTTCGGCTTTTTATTCTGAGTTATGTAGTTACAGGGAGAGATGTCTCTCTTCAGCACAGCCCTTGGTCCCGGGGGGGGGCGGGAAGAATCCTTCTCCCCGCGCCTGTCCTGCCTGGGTGTGGGTGCCACGTCCTGCGTCGCTGCCGGCCCTGGGATGGGGATGCCTGGCGCTGGTCAGAGCGGAAAAACCAAAAACCACAGCAAAAATAAATCCCAACTCTCTGCTACCTGCCCCTGTAATTGGCCAAAGGACGAGACCGCTGGTGATGGTCAGGTTGGGCGAACATCTCAAGGTGGAAAAGCCACCGGTACCCAGCTCTGGTTTGCAATGGGAGGTGGATGGGCAGGAGCAGGGGAGGCCCCTACAGGAGGCTGCTGCCTCCTTGCAAGGGGGTTTGCAGCAGCTTTTGCATTTATTTGCAAACTCTTTGTGATTTCTGTAACCAAGCATCCACGTGGCTGGAGAGCAAAGTCCCCTAGACCCTGGGGGCTTCGGGAGCTGGTTTGGAAGGGCAGGCGTGGCTGTTATTTCATATTTTTAGGGCGGGCTAGCAGGGAGCGCTATTCTGATCGCAGCTTGGACGCTCAAACAGGTGCAGTTATTTTACATGGAGCCACGAAGAATCCCATTTTGCTAATATCATTAAAGCCTAACCGTGGTATTTATATTTTTAGCAAATTGTTCTTTATGGTATTGATTTACATGTAATGTAGTCCTTGCATGAATAACTACCATAAATCTGGCAGCATTTATCATCCAAAATAGCTGCGAACTCAGTCAAATCCTGTATTTGTTAGGCACCATTAAGGAGCTTCAGCTGCAAGGTAGAGAGCAAAATGTAAATTGTATTTTTTGTGACCAGCTCGGAGCTTCTGCCAGCCCAGCCCATTGATCTCTGGGAAGAGGTAAGGGTTAAGATAATTTGGCAAAATGAAAAAAATAGGGAATAAATTACAATAAATGGGTTCTTTGATCTGGCCTGTCAATACCGGGGATGGTGCCTGTCTCTGCCTTCCCTGCCTAGCCGGAGAAATTAACTTTTGAACTTAATGGCTCCAATCTTTTCCTCCTGACTTTCATCCTCCGTGCTGATGGGCAGCAGGGCTGGGTGCTTATTTGTTATCCTATTGATACCCAGCCCGGGAAAGGGCTTTGTGGACCCAGGGCTTACACAAATAGTTCAGATCTTGTTTGGTGTTTGTGAAACAGCCATCATATAAAAAAAAAAAACAAACCCCAAACCCAGCCCCGCCGCCTGAGCCCTCGCTGGTGCTGTCTGCCAGACATGAAGGGCTGGAGTTCGGAGGGCGGGAGGGTTTCTTGTTCTAAATTTAGCCATTTAAAAGAAGATTATGGACTATCCACTTGGGACTTTTAAAAAGGCTTTCACAATAACTCTTGAAAGGCTGATGCCTTTAATCCTGAACTTTAATTTAAAATAAAGAAATCTTTTCAACTCTCCCCTTCCCCTCCTCCCTCGTGCTGTTCCAGGCTGGGGTTCTTTCCAACTTGCTTATGGAGCAAAGATGCCCTAAACTTTTTAATTTCTGATGAAGATATTTATTTTTTAATAGAAAGAAAATCAAGTCAACACTCGAGAGTACACGCAGCAGTTTACCGCGATAGGAGGAATTAATCAGTCTATAAAGTTCAAAATGTACAAAGAGGGAAGGAAAAAAAAAAAACCAAACCCAACCCTGACTGATCAAACACGAGGCTCTTCTCTGAGATGCGAAGATAAAAGCCTTTTCCTCCGTGAGCTTCTCCACTATTGGCAGCCAGTGGGGTCAAGATTTTTATTTATTTATTTTTTTTGTTGTTATGAAAAGCTAGAGATAATTAATGTTGTTGAAAGAGAACGGTTGGGTTGGCGTCTAGCAGGCTAGCCCCCGAGTCTGGCATCTCGTGAAGCAGCAGCGAGTTGGGGGTGGGGGGGTGAGAAAGTTCCCCACCGAGGGAGCTGCCAATTTAGTAGAGCAATAAATAATATTGAGAGATAAAAAAGAGCATTTAAGAAGGGCTGCAGCGCTGCTCTTGCTGGTTGAGCCTCTGTTCCCCGACTCAGCATCATGTATGGGTGTGTGAGGACCACGCTGGTTTGGGCTCTTGGAACAGGCTTCCTAGAGGGGTGGCCGATGCCCCAAGCCTGGCAGTGTTGAATTCGGACAATGCCCTTAATAATTTGCTTTAACTTTTGGTCAGCCCTGAAGCGGTCAGGCAGTTGGACCAGATGATCATTGCAGGTCCCTTCCACCTGAAAATATTCTATCCTAGCACCTGCCCAGCGTTACTCCTCTGGGTGGGGGCCAAATACCTGCAAACTCCTCCTGGATACTGGGAATTTTCAGACGAGGCTGTGTAGACCCGCTTGCTGCATGCTTGATCTCTCTCGTCTCCTAACGCTCGTTTGGATGTGTCCTATTACGGTGGTAGTGTTAAATCTGCCTGCACTAATAATCAATAGACGTATGGTCACCCAGGCTGTTTATGTATCTCTTCTATCAAAGCCCTGACAACACGAGATCAAGATGCGAGCAGGCAGGCTCATACATCGAACGCTATTTAAAAAGCGGGATGAATTAATTACCACCATTAATGACCGGGGAGAGACTTTAGGAAGCTTCAGCTGATGGTTTGGAGCCTCAAGCGTGAGACAATTCTGGTCTCTGTATGGAGGCGTGGGTTAACGGTTGGACTTGATCTTAAAAGGTCTTTTCAAACCTAAATGACTCTGTGATTCTATGACAAACCGAGTAGGTGGTATCTTCTGGTGCTTCATCACTGATGTTTCAGCTGACGCCTGGGATGCTGCGGTCCATGGTCCCCATCCACATCCTTTCAGCTGGTGGTTGAGAGGCTGACTGCAGTTTGTAGCGTGTGATGAGTCCCTCCAGATCTGACAGGGAAGGGACCTGGGGAAAGGATACATCTAAACGCCGACGCTAGGAACGAGGGCATTTAGATGCATCTTTTACACCAATCCCTTGGGTCCTGCATCAGCAAACCTCCTGCCAGCACCTCTGGCTGAGCATCCTCGCGGGATGATGCACGGCTGATGGGCCGTAACGGTCCCCAAATGTCCCACCAGCGCACCGGGGCTGCAGCGGCATCATTACAGCAGAGCAGTTGCAGCTGGATTTGCCCCATCCGGCTGTTTGCTCAAGATTGTGTTAATTGTGATTATTTTTTAATTGCTTTGGAGGTATTTCTGTCCTTTCCCATCCCCCTTTGCAGGAGCCAAGCCGGCACAGCTGATTGTCCCATCCGCCGCCGCCTTTTCTATTCCAGTTATTTATTATGCAGCATAACCAGGATTGCTCTCAGTCAGGACTTGTCAGCTATAAAAGACACTGGCAAATTTTATTAGTTGACAGAAGGGTTCTTTTTTTTTTTTCCTCCTGAAAATATTAAAAAGTCATTTTAGTTTAGAAACCTAATTTTAATTTAGTTAGGTTTTAATTTAATTTAGTTTTTAAATTCATTTTCCGGCAGAACTCAATTTTTCAAGTGTAATTTGATGCCGTCAGTGGCTATAATGTTTAATGCCCTACCTATAAATTGTGAGGATGGCTTTGAGATGATTTACAGGATTCAAGGGGATAAAGCCGTCTCCTGGCCCTGCACGTGGGAGAGGCTGGAGAGAAAATGGTTTTATTGTGGCAGCCGCAGCGGCCGGTGCTGTTACCTACGGAAAGATGGGGAAAAAAAAAATCTTAATTTGCCTCTTGGCTCAGTGCTGGCTGGGGATGGATGGGTCTGTGCTGGGTGGGGATGCTCCGGGGTTATCCCTGGATGTTTGTGCTCTGTCTGTCCCTGCGCCGGGCCAAGGGAGGCAAAGAGGGGTTTGGGATGGCAGCGTTACCCCACAAACCTATCTGCTTTCCAAAAATGGAGCTGAGCCCTTTCTGGGCTCAGGACTCGGGCAATGGCCGACAGCTCAGAGGGCTGAAATTGGGGCAGACCCTTGGAAAATACAGCGTAATTACGTAAAATACCATCCCGACTTCATCCATCTGAGTATTGCGTCTAATTGCTGGGTTGAGAAGTCTTCAGACCATGTATCGAACATTATAAATGGGGATAAGATGATTCTGGTAATGGCTTAATAAAACAGAGGAGGTGGTTGAGGCTGTCTGCATACAGCTTTGGGCCGGGGCCAGATCAATTTGGCAGAGGAGGAGAAACCCCTCGGCGCTTCGGAGAGCGTGGCCATGAGGAGGGTTTGATTTTCCTCTTGGTTTTGGCTTCTAAGTAGCAGCAGTTGACTCCTCCTGGTACCTGGGGGATGTGCCGGCCTCTGGGAATTCTTGCCTGGTGGAATATGTCTTATTTTTGGGAAAGAAATGGCCAAGCTGCGTGTTCACAAGTGGGAAGGGAGCATCTGGGGGCAGCTCCTAAGAGTGGGGTTTGGGGAGCCTGGCAGCGGCTGTGCCTGCCCGGGTGTCACCAGGGGGACTGGTGGTTTTGGCTGTGGGTCGGTGCAGCCGTATCGCATCTCGTAACCAACTTTGGTGCAGTTGGGGTTTTGCCCTGGTGGGACCTGAGACTTGTGGTCGCTTCTACAAGTAACGGGCAATAGGACAAGAGGAAACGGCTTCAAGTTGTGCCATGGGAGGTTTAGGTTGGACATTAGGAAAAATTTTTTCACTGAAAGGGTTGTCAAGCACTGGAAGGGGCTGCCCAGGGAAGGGGTCGAGTCCCCATCCCTGGGGGTATTCAAAAGATGTGTGGATGTGGTGCTTAGGGCCAGGGTTTAGTGGTGGAATGGCCGGGTTAGGGGAACGGTTGGACTTGATGATCTTAAAGATCTTTTCCAACCTAAATGGTTGGAAATATGGTTCTATTTCTATGATTCCAAACTCGGTGCTCAGGGAGCAGACGTGATCCTGGCTCGCGCTGCAGATGCTGCTCACGGCTTCATACCCACCACGGGCTGTGGAAACTCCTGGAAGTTGCGGTCTCTTCCCAGAGACAGTCAGTGAGAAGCAGAGGAGGGGTCAGTGTTGCCTGTTCAGACCCCAAATCCATCAGCTCATGCCAAGTGTGCGTTTCTCTAAACCTATGAGTCCTTGCCCTGCGGATGTGTGCTCTGAGGTTGCTGTGCTGGGCAAAGGCTTCTGGCCTGGGGGATGCAGATGGGAGGAAAAAACTCATCCACGTTGGGAGAGGTGCAGCCTTGGACCAGAGAGATGCTGGTCCTCCATCCTTTGAGGTCTTCAGAGCTGACCAGGATGTGACCCCAAGCAGCGGCTTGGGCTGAAGCCCTCCAGCCCTCCCTCCTAGCCGGCGCCTGTGCAGAGTGGGATGCGCTGTTGGCTCCCAAGCTGTCGGAGCACCACCGGCCTATTGTGCCCTCAACCAGCGAGCTCCATGGCCCCCAACCCCACCGGCCCACGCCGGGGAGCCCTGTCCCCCCATGTCTGTCTTCCTGCAGGGCTGAGCCTTGTCCTTGGTGTCCATCCCCCTCAGTAATGCCGGATTCCTTCAGTTAATTTTAACCTGATTATTGGAGGTATAAGAGATATTCCAAAAAACTTTCATGAAAACGGGCTGTTAGGCTGATGGAGAAAAACACCTTAAACGCTTGCTCTCTTTGGAGAGAGGGGGAGCAAGCACAGGCACCGTATTAGACACTGGAGAATCCACATGGGATCTGTCTGCCATAGCCTGGGCTGTGCCGCCATCCTCCTGTGCCGCCCTCCTCCCATGCCACCATCCTCTATGGCTTCTCCCAGTGTCACCACCCTGACTTGGGGCTCCTGCGTGGTCTGGATGCTGCGCGGAGGGGTCTCATCATGCAAACGCCCCCCCACCCCATTCAATCCCAAAGCTGATGTGCCGGCGCCAAAGGTTGAAATCCCAGCACCCTGCCGGGGTGCCCGTCGTCTCTCCCGGCAAGATGCCATCGCTGCCCGGCGTCCCCCGGGTTGTCATGGTTACTGACGCATGGGACCCCAGAGACCCGGCTGGGAATTAATGGCAGCCTGGGATAAAGGATTCCTGTCTCGGCCGAGTTGATGGATTACATTGATGTGCCATTTGTCATACCGTAATTGTTCTGGCAAATGTAATACCCACTAGTATAAACATTGTGCTGCTTTGCTAATAAAACTGAAAATAGGAAGAGAAAGGATGATGCAGTGTTATGGGCAGT
This sequence comes from Egretta garzetta, assembly GCF_000687185.1. Lineage (NCBI taxonomy): Eukaryota > Metazoa > Chordata > Aves > Pelecaniformes > Ardeidae > Egretta > Egretta garzetta. The sequence goes on along the minus strand of NW_009259038.1, from coordinate 222,430 downwards.
TAAAGAGACACCACCTCCGCTCCGCGCTGGCGCGGGGGGCTTCTGCCTGGAAACCCGCCCCGTCCTGCCCTCTTCATCCATGGAAAACTGGCAAAGTGAGCGGCAAGATCCTCGTGGGATGTGTATGCAGCCGGGGCAGCTCTCGGCATCACTTTGCCCATCGCTGCGGTGCTGGATCTG
>NW_009259038.1:212226-222168 GCF_000687185.1 Egretta garzetta | reverse complement strand
TGCCAGGGGCTGGGCCCCTCCCGCCCCCTGCCTTGCCCAGACTTTAATTGCCTTGCAAGAGGTAAATGAGGGCTGTGGCACATTTGCCATCCCAGGGGGCTGCTCTCACCTCGATGGGGCTTTATAACCGGGGAGGGATATATGGTGCAGCAGGGGCCTGCCCCCGACATTTCCCCCCCCTCTTGTTTTAGGTGGCACCAAGGTCTCCCCCGCCCAGGCGGCTGACAGCGTGAGGGGCAGCTGGGACCCGAAGCCCCAGGTAGTTTTGCTCTCTGATCAGCCCGTGGATTAGGAGCCCAGCGGGGATTCCGGCTGGGGCTGAATTGCCCATCCTCCTGCGAGCGGGTCCCAGCGCTGGCTCCGTGGCGGAGGTGATGGAGAGGGGTTGGAGATCCCCTCCAGCTGCCACCAGTCCCCACCAGTGGGACCATCCATGATGTGGGGTGAACTGGTGCATTGGCCCTGCAGCTCGGCCGGGCATCAGATCATGATGCCGTGCCCATGTTTCGGAGGACAGGACCATCTCATCCCTCTCTTCTCCCATTTCTCTGGCATGAAAAGCTACGGAGATGATGAGGAGGAGGAGGAGGAAGAACAACTCCCCTCAGTGCAGCCTCTGCGACGCCCTCCTAAATCCTGGGGTAGTTTGGAGGCATCGTGGTTTATACGATCGTGTCTCCAAATGTTTTTAAAGTTTCTGGTTGACCTGATTCATAGGGAAAAAAAAAAGATAAACACCCTTTCTGTGTTTGCAGTCATATGTAATTTTTATCTCTTGACCTTTAAACGTAAGCAGCAGTAAAATGAAGAACTATGGCAGTCATTTAACACCCTGCCTGTACTAACTGGTTTCTGCCTGTGAGCCGTGGTTTTAAATTGGCTAATGCAGAATACTTGCAGAGCTAATAATAATTCAGATTACTCCTGTCAGCTATTCCGGTTTCATGGGTAATTTAGTAGTTGAATAAATTTTTAAAAAAATTCATTCGTTCCCATGCACTGTTATGAATCAGTAGATGGTTTACCATTGGCAGCAGTAACTGTAAGAAGATTTAAATTGCTACTGAAAAGGATTTGAGTGAAGGTAATGTTTTATAATGTTCTAAGCCATATGCACTACTTTCAGGCCTCATCAGTTTTACATTGATTCCTAGTGAAGTGTTTAATTGCATCATGAATGCAATATAATTCAGTTCTTTTGGCTAATATGGTATATATCTCAAAGTGATATACAGCACTGACAGTGAAGACTCAGGATTTTCTTAGGATTTGAAAATGTGTGCGTGTGCGTGCCTTCGCACGCAGGTGTAGGCATCTGTGTGTGGCCAGGAGCTCTTTTCTTGGGGTAACCTCTGGGCTCCGGGTTGGGTGCTTGGTGCTGAGAGCTGCTGGCTCTCCTGGGGTGTCTGCGTGGGTGTCAGCAGGTAGGGGATTTATTTTGATATATGTGTGCGTATCCATAAAAATAAATATATTAAAAATGTGCTGATCTTACACTGTGACTGCTCTGCTCTTGACCGACGCACGAGGGGCAGCTCTGCTCCGGCCCCGCTGCTGTTTCAGTCCTTCCCGGCGCCGCCTGCACCCCCAGTGGGCGATGGCATCTCGGTCGGAGGCGCTGGCGTGATGCTCTCAGAGCCTCGTGGGCAGCGGATTAAAAGAAACAGGCTTTCGTGTTAACGTGAGGACAATTTATTTGAGTCCATAAAAGAGGTAATTAGGGATGCGGCGGATCGCTAACCGTTACTCGGCCGCTCTACGCCGACGGCAGGGGGATGTGCACTGGCGATGCAGCTCGGGAGCCGCTCATCCGCACATAAAGGCCACTCTGGTCCCACTGCCACACACGCGGAGCTGTGCGGGAATTGCTCCAGAACTGCCGGTTTGTGCCCGCCAGCAGCCCTGGGTGCTGGCCCCAGCCCCTGTCCCTCCCTCCCCGATCCCTCTGCGCCCTGCGGGGCATGGACCTTCCCTGTCTCCTTCCCACTGCTTGTGCTTGTTGCAACTTTGTCAACTAATTAAGAACCCAGGCTTCGTCAGCTAATTAAGGACCTGGGCATGTACCTGCACCTGTGGGTGCCCTCAGAGCCCTCTGTCATCCTGGTGGGGAAACTGAGGCAGGTTCGGTGCTGGCTGGGGTTTTCCCGCGGGAGGATGCATGCATCCCCCAGCCACGCTGTAACCCCCTTTTACCCCGCTGCATTCCGCTGTCTGCTTGGCTTTTAATACCCAGATTTCCATGGTTTTGCAGGGAGAGGAGTGGAGGACCGGGAGTGGGCGCCCAGCGCCACCGGGGACACCCAGCCTGCGCGTCCCAGGGGGTGGGTGCTGTGCGGCTGCAGCTTTCACCTTTGGGAGACTTTAGATGAAGGGATTATTCGTTGAGGATGCAGCACCCTTTTATTTTGGTTTGCAATCTCGCCACTGGGAGTGGAGAAATCCTGCCCTGGCCATGCCCTCGTCGGGGCCCTCAGCTTGGCACCACGAGGCTGAGGGGGTTCTGGGGGAGGTTGGGGAGAGCAGGATCCGGCCCTGCATTTGGAGCGTTCCCGCTGGAGGCTCCTCCTCAGCCACCGTTCTCCCCACCCGGCGCTGCCGGGTCTGGGATGCATGCCGGCGGTAGAGCCTAATGCGATATCAAAGTCACTAACATGATTATGCTTATATATCATATTAGGGAAAATGAATACTAATTCAATACAAACTACTAATTCAGTAGAACAGAAAATTGCTGAGAGAATAGAAAATTGCTGAGCGTGCCGGAGCTGGGCATTGCTCGGAGGAGATACGCTGCCTGCCTCGCTCCGTGCGGGAGCTATTTTTCTGCAGTGGTTGGTGGCACAGTTGGCCGGGGCGGCGCGGAGCGTCCCTGGGTGCGTGCCGATGCCAAGCCGGGGAGCGGTTCCGGAGAGGGCTTCATCAAGGAGCTGGGGCTTTCCTTTATTTAGCAGCCCCTTTACTTTTGAGCTCGAAGCTCGCAGCCAGGGGTCAGGAGATGTTAGGTGGGACCTGCGGGAAAACTGAAGCAGGAGAGTGGGAAAATGGCTCCAGGTGCTGGAGGCGAGGGGGAACTAAAGCCGGAGGAGGCTGCCTGACGGAGTCGGTGTTTTAAGATGTTTGATTTTCCTAATGCGTGCATCATTCCTGGGCTGCTGCTGAGCCTGAACTCCCCAAGGTCCAGGGGAGCATCCCTGTCTCGGGGACCAGGACATTGGCTGGGACCTCCCATGGTCCAGCCTTCCTCCTCAGCGTAAGCTCTGGATTTCTCCTCCTCATCCTCGTGGTGTTTCTGCCTGGGGATGTTCCCCCTTTGGCATCTCAGATGTGATCCTCACGCTGCTGCAAACTGGCTGTGGAGTCTCCAGCTCCTCGGGATGGTCCCTGGCTCTGCAGCTGCTCCCACTGGTGCTGCCATGGGTTTGTGCCGGGGAACACTGGGAGCTTGGTGAGAGGCAGCTGCTAATGCCAAACTACACAACCAGCTGTTTCATTTCATTTAATTCCTCTTTCAAATTATTATTGCTTGTACAGGTTCTCAGGTCACACCATTTCCCGGAGCCATGGGCTGTCCCTGGGTCTCGGTGGCTGGCTTGGCTCCCCATCCACCGCCACAGCCAGGGGACCCCGTCCCAGTGAGCTGGTTGCACAGCAGAGGGGGGGACACCCAAATTTCACTGATTTACTTCTCAGTAAGGAATTTTCATGGCAATTTAATGCATCCACTGCAGGTCACCTGTGCCGTGGGGGCAGAGCAGGGTACCCGACCCCTCACGTCCCCGTCCCACACATGCACCTTCAGGTGCGATGAACACGGCTGGTTTTGGAAATGGTGGGTATTTACCCAGTTCAAGGAGAGCCGTAACTGGGACACGCGATGTTTCTGTGCTAATATGGTAGGAGAGTCTTATTGTATTAGCAATTTCCCATCAGATCATGTCATATTAGTATTGTATTGTATTTGTTTTCACTAATGTGATGTGAAAGTTGCTAATATGATAAGACTCCTGCATTGTATTAGTGAAAACAAATATTAATATGATAGGATGGAAAAGAGCTAATAAGAAACTAAGTTGCTAATCTGACGTGATGGATCTCCTAAAAGAATTGGTTGTAGCTTTCCTGTACTTTTCCAGAACCACCTTCAACCCTGCTCGGGGGGAGACGGGAAGGTAGCGGCAGTCACGTGCAGCGCCGGTGGGTTTTAAAGGGATGAATCCACCCGGAAAGCAAGAGCATCTCTTTTGGTCTTAAACCCAGGCTTTCGTGGGGTGGGGGGAAAAAAATACTTGTGGGAAAGCCCTTGTGTGCCGGGAGCGCTTCCCAAGGGTCCTGGGGCAAGCTGGTCCCCGGAAAACTGGAGAAAATCTGAATTTAGGGGGATTTTAGAGTCGTTCCTCCGGTGGGCTGGAGGCCAGCCCAAGCTACAGTCATGTCATGGTCTGACTATGACGAGACATAACCACCAGTTTCCTAATTTTTTTATTTTTTTTTTCCCTCAGCCACCAGAGCAAAATATCAATTTCTGACATGGAGAGCCAGGGTAGGTGAACCAGAGCTAAATAAAAATAAACATTAAACAATTATTGGAATTTAGGTTTATTTAAAAAATCAGCAGGGTTGAGGGAACGAGCCACCTATTAGCGGGGAAAAAGCGATTGGGCTTTTTAACAACATGCTGTTTCTTGGCGGAGGCTGGGATTTGGGCTGTGCGCGCGGTGGCAGCCCTGGATGTTATTGATTAAAGATGATGTAGCAGCAGCGCAATTATATCACAGTTTGCGCTCGCCGCGGTGGTACCGTTGGCCTCTCATTTGTCTGTTGGAGATTGGTTTGTTTGCCTTGCCCTTCCCGGCTGTCTCTCGTCGCTCCGATGGGTCGGGTCCTGCGGCACTGGTGGAGGATGCTCGGGGCGGATGAGGACTTGGCTTGGTCTTGGTGGGGAAAATGTTTTGAAGCGCTTCTCATCCCCTGTTGTTTTTGCATTTAATGGTAATTCTGGATTCTGTGCTATCAGCCGCATCGATACAAATAAAAGGGGAATATTGTGTTTTGGGAGGAATCGAGCTGCCCAGGGTGGATCCGCGGTGGCCCTCGCCCTGCGCCGGAGGGTCCAGCATATCCCTGAGGCTCAGGCGGATCCGGCCCTGCGGCTGATGCTCGGGATGCCCGTTGCAGGCAAAACCATGGAGAAGGGTGGTTTTAAAGCATTTCTGGAAAATTCTGCGCAGGTATTAAGAGGCCACCATAGAGGCGATGGGAAGGGGCTGCGCAGCGCGCAGGAGCGAGCAGATAGCTTGCGGGGAGCGTGCATCTTCGAATCAGTCTATAATGCAATCAATTCCGTATATCCCTAGTGAAACAGCAACATTTATTTAACGTCTTTTATAGAGCAGCTGAGTTTTATCACAAATCACATTCCATTTCTATTCATTGGGGACCCCTTGAAGGCTAAAACGCACTTACTTTCCTCGGAGGAAGTTTACCAATTCTTCAATAAAGCCCCATTTGCCTCCGTATGTAAAATTGACACATTTATTGAATATTAAACATTTGCCGGTTGCTCGCGTGCTTCTTTCGACTTTATCCGCTGCCCTTAAAAGTCGTTAAGGGAAGGATTTATCAAACTCGCAATAAAGGCGTGTTTATGGACGGGAAGGGGATACTCGAACCCACCCCAGAGGCTGCCTTATCCCATTTGGTGGCTCCATCCTCGGAGCAGCCCTTTCCTCCACTGTCTCTTGGCAGTAACCATTTGGCAGCGGTTTTTCTCTGATTATTCGAAAGGATTTTCCGTGCATAAAAGCTGTTTCATGTCGAGTGCTGGTCTGGGTTGTGGCGGGTTGCAAGGGATACGCTTTTCTAACCCAGAGTCAGTCGAGCTAATTAGCAGGAGGTCCAATAAAACAAGTTTTTCTTTTATCACTGTTACTAAGTGCTGTTGTAAATCAATTAAAATGTATTCTAGTAATTCTATTTTTTCCTTGGCGACTCTGTTTAAAGCAATGCCGAGCCATTAACAGTATTTTGTCTATGTTTGTGCGTGTGTTTATGGGAGAATATCGAACTGTTGCCGTCGAGTTCGGCGCTCGGCCATGCGTGCGGGAGCGCGCCGTACCCCGCTTTCTTCCTGCAAACCCTGCGAGTCTCTGCCCGTTTATTCAGCGAAAGGTGCAGGTTTTTGGAAGATAATGAGGAGGGAATGTGCTTTTCCTCGAAATGTGGATATTCATTCCCATGGTTGTCCGGATTGTTGATTGCTAAAGATGTAGCTGAGTCCTTCAAGCACGTTCCTGGAGGTGTTTTTTGGGGAGGGCGCGAGAGCAATGTGGGGCAGTCCAGCAGTGAAAGGATCTTTAGCTCCGTTCCCTAAAGACATCCCAGCCTCTGCACAGTGGGAAAAACCTCGGCAGTGGGAGGAGAAAATTTGCCAGGAGCAAAAAATTGGGGATTCTGCCCCTTTCTGCAAGCCGTGGTGTATCTCTCTCTCATTCCCCACCTTTTCTCTTCTTTAATTCAGATTATTTTAAGTAGAATTTACAAAGATGGGCCAGCTTGCCCTGCTTCATGGATGATTTCTCCCAGGCTAATTGAGGACGCATCGTTAGGTGGTGAAGTGGCTGCCGGGTGGTTTCGCTGCTTCTTGAATATCAGCAGAGCACCAACAGCCACGTAAGGACGACCGGGTCAGTGTTGCAAATAAAGACCTGCCCCACTCTGTCAGCCTGGAGAGACGAGGGGGCTACTGCAGCCCATACGGAGGCAAATGTCATCCCTGCCGGCGGGTAACTCTTCAGCCCCATCCAGGATTTGCCAGCAACGTGACCCGTGCCAGCGACTTTGTGTGGGAGAAATGTCCCCAACCCACCCTGGCCCATCAGCCATGCTTACGAAGAAGGAACTTGTTAAATTAATACTTGGCTGAGCACCGGGGTGGGACCGAACTATTGGGTCGGGGTTTTTTTTTATTAATGTGGGAAGTAGGAAAAACTTCTTCACCTAAAGGGTTGTCAGGCTCTGGAATGGGCTGCCCAGGGAGGTGGTTGAGTCCCGATCCCTGGAGGGATTTAAAAGCAGGATAGATGAGGTGCTGAGGGCCAGGGTTTAGTGGTGGGATGGCAGGGTTAGGTTAAAGGTTGGACTCGATGGTCTTAAAGGTCTTTTCCAACCAAAGTGATTCTATGATTCTAAGTTATCAGCGAGAATAAGGAGCATTAAATTTGAGATTTAGGGGTTGGTTGGTTGTTTTTAAGGATTTAATTCTGTCCCTGCTTTGGAGCAAGGTGACTCTTGCATGCCGCAGGGATGCAGTTGGCTGCAGGATGGGGTCTGGCTCCTGCTTTGCCATGGCTGCGGCTCCATCTCCGGATGCTGAATTATAATGCCAGGTTGGAAAATGAAGCTCTCAGCCCAAATTGTCCTAAATGGAAGAGCAAATGAGCGCGCAGAGGAGCTGCCCCATCTTTACAGTGGAGGCGAATTTTCGGGGCGCTTGTCTGTATTAATTTATGAAAGAAGCTGGCATAACAAATGCCATCTACACCGAGCTCCGGTAAACATCGCTCATCTTGAGTGTGTCATAAAAATAATATACAGCTGCCTCTCGGCAGCTGCTGGCCAGGAGGAGAAGCCCCTTTGCCGGGGATCCCGCTGCCAGCACAACCCTCATCCCCGGCAAGAAATACCCGAAAGCGGCTCCCGGCACAAATAACCTTTGCAGTGCACCGAGAGGCTCTTCTTTATGGGTGAGGGAAAGTGCTTAAAATGCTTAGAGGGAATAAACAGCTTTTAATGAAGTTACATTGCCACATAATGGGTATCATAAAATTGCCTTCATAGTACAGGGTCCCAGGATGGCTTTTATTATCGACTGAGCAGGAATCCTGTCTGTAAAGCTCCGGCAGCTGCGGAGAGGAGAATGCAAAGTCTTCTTAAATTACCTGATTGAAATAACCGGCAAATATTCTGCTTTGCTGCTTTGTTGAAGGCAAAGCTGCCTTTGGGGTGGTCTGTCAGACCTGGTTTGCAGCTTCTGAAGAACACAGGAGTTTCATTGCAGCAAAACAGATGTTCATCTTGTTTCTCTATCGGCTGTTTGATGAGAAATTTATTGCTCTTCTGCTGGGCTGGAGCTCCTCTGCTGCGGAGTCTATTAGGCAGCCTGGGAGCTGGCGGGGAGCCAGGGAAGCCGCGTTTTGATGAAACCCATGAAAAAGCCTCGGCTTCGAAGGCGCCAGTAATAATGCATCGGCTAGACTCTTCGGATCGGGCAATTGATTGCCGTGATTTGATTTATTGATCAATACCCTCAAATTTGGCGTCTGAGAAGCTGAACTAATCTTTAACTGCTGTGAACATCTCTGCCTGGTGGAGAATTAGAGCTGATAAGGAATGTATGAAAGGAATCTGAGCTTATCTTAATCACACAGTGCCCCGGCGCTGCCTGTGCCGAGCGGGAGTGGATGTGTGCAGAACACAATCACCAGGCAGAACAGAGCAGATCTATAAATTGATGGAATTCAAAGCCTCCAGCATCGATTACCATTATAACAAACAGTGGCGCGCTGAATGTCTGATTATTTTTAGACAAAGATTCTGTGCTCTCAGCAGCAATTTTGCTGATGCTGTCACTGTGTCAGATGTCTGTTGTTGATTGCAATTAGATGCGATACAAAAAAAAAAAAATAAATTTAAAACTATCTCTGCCTATAGTTTTATTTCCACTTATTAAATCTCCTCCTTTGTTTGCCTCCTCCTAATGTCTGCAGCTGGATGAAATATTGCATTACCAGAAGAGATCTCTCATATTCAGTTGGGGATAATCACTTTACAGATCATTGGATTATATCTGATATGGTTCAGATAATCCTGGGGAAATGTGGGACATTTACTCTGCCTTGGTTAAATGCGCCCTGGTTTAGCGTTTTGAATGCGAATCTGCATAACATTTGGGTTTCTCAAACAGGTCTGCAACCCTCCCAATGATCTAATTCTATTAAAACACTGATCAATTCCCCGTGACGTCAGCCTGCTTCCCTGCCAGGGCCGGGCGTTAGGGCCAACGTGGATTTATCCTGTCCTTTTGAAATGGCTTTTGGAGCTGCCACGGCATTGGCTTTAATGGTGTAAGGAATGAATACCCTGGAGCGGCGGTGGGGCAGCGGGGAGCATGGCACGCCGGGTGCCGGGGTTCCCTGTGCTGGGATCCCTCTCTTGCCAAATGCATCCATTGGTTTGGTGCTTTCCAGTTTCTCTCCGGTGCCAGCGCATGGCTGAGCGGCTGCGTTTGGGATCGGTCGGTGCTGCGGGAATGACTCTGCCAGGGGAATGCGGCTGGCGAAGGGCAGTTTCTGAGATGGCTTTTCCCAATGGGGAAAGCTCTTTGGGAACCCTCCTTGAAGCCCAAATCCATGGAGGGGACCGCGGGTCCATGTAGGGAGGCAAAGGCATTGGGATTTGGGGGGTGTCCCTTGGGAGCCTGGTTGGACCCCCCTGGGTTTGTCCAGTGGGGTGCTGGACTGCCTCTCTGCACCCTACAGTGATGCTGGTACAAGGTATTGGGGGAATTTCACAGCTTTATTTCAACGCAGGCAGGGGGACGTGGGCTTTGCCGTGTGGCAAAGTGGTGGCCGTGGCCCTGGCCCTGACCTGGCCGCCGGGGGAGCGGGAGGTCTCCTCTTGAACGTGACCTCATCTTGCGCAGACACGTGCGGCTCCGGGGCTTGATGGAAAAATGCACCGCGGCGGAGGAGTTATGTGCTGCTGGCAGCTGGTGTTTTCTTTCTTTGGGAAATCTAATATATTGATTAGCTTTCTTCAGAACAGCATCAATAAAGCGTATAATGGCATGGCTGGTGCCTGCGGCGTCTCCTCCCCTGGTCTGAGCCCCCTTGGAGCCAGGAAGGACCTCGGCTGCTCCCCGCCCGGCCCCGCGTCGCGCCCGCC
>NW_009259038.1:207919-212210 GCF_000687185.1 Egretta garzetta | reverse complement strand
CCTGCCCTGCCCAGCAAACGTGCTTGGCCGGACACCCTGGTCCTCTGCAGGGAGGTTATCCCAGGCAGCCTTCCTCCTCCTCCTCCTCCTCTGCTGTGCCTCTGCGGTACAGCTGCCAACGGCAGCTTTAGCTCCGTCGGCTCCATCACGGGGCTGGTGCTTGGAGGCACTCAGCCAAACCCCAGCAAATATCTCCAGGGTCCAGCTACGCCGTGGGGCACGGCCATGATGTGCTCCTGCCCCGGCTGTCCCCAGCCCCCGGCAGCAAACGGCACTAGCAGAGCCACCGTCAGCCGAGGTGGTGGCACCGGTCACCAACAGTGACAGACTGGCACCGTGCCAGGGGTGCTTGTTGCCCCCCACTTGGGTTTTGGGTCCCATCCAGGAGCACATGGGTGCTCTGCCCGTGCCGTTGTGGTCCCCGGCGTGGGACAGACCCTCCCGGCTCCAGCCTGGCCCACGGCGCATGCGTTGCTGCTCCAGCCCCGCGGTCACAGCAGGGGCAGATGGAAGGAGATACCTTTGCCATTAAAGTGTCTGCGAGAGCTTAGAGGGTGGTTTGTTGTTGTTTTTGCGGTTGGGTGTTGTGTTTGGTTTTTTTTTTTTAAGCTGATTGATTGCAATAATGAATGGAGCCCAGAAATCAGCTGGAGCGGCGGCTCAAGGCCGGCTGCTGGATTTTAAAGTCCTGGTTGGCTTTGAACCCTCTCAACGATTTCAGCTTTCATCTGTAAAACACACAGAAAGCAAGCGGGATCTTATTTAGGGCTCTCCCCAGATCTGCCCTCGGATGCCAGTGTCTGTCGGAGCGGGTGCCTTGCGCTTGTCAGGAGCTGTGTTATATACTGCTGGCTTATTTATTTCTTCGTGGTTCGCCGGAGAGCAAATCCATACGGAGAGATGGCCTGTTCTACCATGAGGCACCTCGGCATCGGATGCTTTTATTTTTCTTTCAAGTCCAGTCCACTTATAAAAGGGCTGGAGGAGCATCGTGGTCCCCCACCGGCCTGGGATGGAGGTGACCGGGCTGCATCCCGCCAGCCGGGAGCCAGGAAGGTTTTTCCTCTCCTTCCCGAGCATCTTGCTCATTTCAGAGAGAGATTTTCAGGGCAAATTGACAGCTGATGACTATGGGAAGATGTTTTCAAAAGGAGAAACAATTTACAATAATTAGAAATTTATAAAATGTCTTTAAACATGGTGGTAATAGGGATAAGAAAACACTTGCTGCAATGTAATCAGTTATTAGCAGCTGATCATTTATCTCGATGGATAGTTGCTGCTGGTACATGAGACACGTAATAAAAGGACTCTTGATTAACTAATTTGAATATCTTTTGAGAACAAATTCTGAGTTCTCTTTTTTTTTCTCCATTGTAACGGATCCGTACATCTGCGAGATAAACACTGAATGAATATGGTAATGAATATTATTCTGGAAGTGTAGCCCTGGAACGCTACCGGCGCCGTCCCAGCCCTGGCCTTGGGAAGCCGCTGGAATGGATGTCATAAGGAAGAGACCTTAACGATGCCGGCCGGCAGGAGCCGAGGCTGTGGGATGTGGGAGAAGTGTGGCAGGGGGGGCTGCCAGGCCGGTTACGGGGATATGGGGGGCAGGACCAGGCTGGCCCCCTCCATCAGCCCCTCTTTGGCCTTCGGGATGGCAAAACGCCGGGCTGGTGGAGCTGCCCACAAGCAGCCACCAATACAACGCATTAGACAGCATCCCTTGATATATGTTGTTTTTTTTTTTTGTTTTTTTTTTTTAAAAACACAGCCTTTTCCTGTCTCCCCGGGAATGGAAATCTGATGTGCGGCTCAAATCTCTGCCCTCTGCGAGATCCCATTACGGTTCTTTTGATAACACGCTGTAAAGCCCGATTCCATTTTAGATGCCGAGACCTCGCAGCTTAGCATCTGTGCTGTGGGACCACGGGCCATCGGTGGCCCTGGGGTGACCGGTGGCAACAGCGGGGCTGATCCCTGCTCCCTCCTGGCCACTGTGCCCGCTTGCCGGTGCCGACGGATAAAGGATGCGGCCACATGTGCGCAAGCGCGGCACGGCCGGAGCGGCTGGGGAAGCACGACAAACTTGTATTTCTCATTCCTTGGGATGGCAGGGTTAGGTTAATGGTTGGACTTGATGATCTTAAAGGTCTTCTCCAACCTCGACGATTCTATGATTCTGTTGGTCTGAAGTTGCGCCAGGGCAGGTTTAGGTTGGACATTAGGAAAAATTTCTTCCCCGAAAGGGCTGTCAGGCTCTGGAATGGGCTGCCCAGGGAGGGGGGCAAGGCCCCATCCCTGGAAGGATTTAAAAGCAGGATAGATGAGGTGCTTAGGGACAGGGTTTAGTGGTGGGATGGGAGGGTTAGGGGAACGGTTGGACTTGATGATCTTAAAGGGCTTTTCCAACCTAGACGATTCCATGATTCTATGATTCCGGGCACAGTGGGCAAAGGGAGGAGGCGGCTGCTGGGTGGGTTAAGCGAGGTCTGGTCCCGGCCCCAGTTGGTTTCCCCGCCAGCTCCCGGCCCATCGTGCCAGCCATCCGAGACCTCGCTGGCAGCTCCGGAGCAGTTCCTGCTGCCTGCAAGTTATTCATTGTCCTCAGCCGCTAATGGACTCAATTCAAACCCTTCTCCCTCGTTGCCCCCTCCTGAATGTTATGATTCACATCGTGGCTGAAAGCAGATTCCTTTTGGCAGCAAGAGCCCCAGATATTTTATATTTACGTGTCATTTTCTTCCCAGGATCTCAGTTTTCCCTTTCTCTCATCTCCCCCTTCTCCTTTCAGCTCTGTCCCTGGCCAGGTCACACCGTGGCTCCATCTCCATCGCCCACCCTCCCCTCCCTGCGTGGCAGGCGATGCTGCTGAGGGCTGGGGGCTGGATGTAGCCCCTCCTGCAGGGACGGGGAGGAGATGCTCAGGGATGTTGGCACTGCTCCTGCTCAGCTGTATTTACTGCAGTGAGGAGCAAAGTCCACGTAGCTGTGGATGCAGTTTACAGGTAATTAAACTCAGCTTGGTGAGGATTTAAACATTAATATTGATGCTAAAGTTTTTAATAAAATATAGGTAGAGAGAGAGAGAAAGAGGTATCGATTCCTACAGGCTTTTTTTTTTTTTTCTTTTCTCCCACTTTTATTGTCGCGGGGAAGGGTTGATATATGAAATAAGGATGCCCTGTGCTGGCATGGGGGTCTGCAGATGAGGACAGATACAATCCCAGAAGGGCAAGGTGGAGAAAACTGCTAGGAAAATGCATTTGGGATCGATCCGTATGGCGAGACCATTCCTGACCTGACCCTCCTGGGCATCCTCTGTGGTGGGCACAGTCTCAGCCTCGGGGGCAGCACCGGCTTTTTGGGAATGGTGCTGAGCCTCCAAGGTTTCCACATCTGCTTCTGCATCCCACGTGTTGCTCTCCATCGCGGCCGGATCAAGAGGCAACCCGTTGGCCCACGCTGCCATCCGTGTGTCTGGGCTGCGCTGATGGCATCGCTCCCATTCCCAGCGTGGCCCTGGTGGGTCCAGGATGGGGGTCCCCGTGGTCCCCCCGGTCTCGCTGCCTCAAACCCCCTTCACAACCCGGGTTCCCATACTGCACCAAAGGCCGTTAAAAAGATGCTGACGGCCGTTTTTCACTCCCTGCTTCTCTGTATACACACAGGATTTGGGTTTATCTGCTTTCTCGCCAATATTTTTTTATATAACAGTGAAATATTTATATTGTCCAATAAAAGGCAGTAAGCTTGCAATCTCGCACAAATTCATTGGAGACCGGGAGCTTCGTTGTCTGAATTTTACACCCAGCAGTGACCCCTGGTAATTGGCTCCATACATCTTTAGCGTTGCGGATTTACATGAGGCGGAGGGGGGTGATTGATGGCCGGGGTCACCCCGCCTGCCCCATGGGCCATCTAGCAGGGGATGGTGGTGGCCACCCTGCACTATCTCTCCTCCTGTCCCACCGTGGCACAGCTGGGTGGGTTTTTGGTGACGCCAGTGGGAAGGGGAGGAAGGGCTCAGTCCCCCGTGGTTTGGGCAGTCGTGCTGAGGGGCAAGGCTGGCTCTATGCTGAGCGTGGTGGTCATGGTCCTGAGGTTTTGGTGGGATGTAAGGATGGAGCAAACCGCAGGTCCTCCCGCTGGGACCGGGTGCTGATCCTAGCGGTGGTGGCCTCTTCCATTGCAAACCCAATTTGCCCCAGAAGTGCCTGTTTTGGGAGTCGGTGGGGATGCTCGGGGCGGGCGAGTCAGGGATGGGATGTGCGTCGCTGGCTGGAGC
>NW_009259038.1:206854-207702 GCF_000687185.1 Egretta garzetta | reverse complement strand
GCCGACTGCAGGGCAGTAATTAGAGTCTCCCTAATGAGGTTTTCATGGCGGGGCTACGGTCTCTCGCCGTATCTCCCCATCAGACAAAGGCTTTGCCATGGTTTATGGTGCCAGCATAAATTTTCTCTGGCTGTTTTCACCGTGCTACAAGTCGGATAGGGACCGGGCTGTGCACTGGCACAGCCGGGCGGCCGGATTTACCGGGGAGCACTTGAGAGGTCGCTTTCGCATCCCATCAACCCCATCATTTTTTATTTTTTTTTATTCCCACACACACACACACACACACATTCCACCCAAATTAAAAAGCCATCTCTATCTTAAAAACCTTATTTATGAACACTTAAGCATAAGTAAGTCATCGTTGGATGGCTTCCCTCCCTGCTGATGGATGTAATCTGGCACCGGGGTGGACCGGGAGGGAAATCTGGCAATACAATATGCTGTGCTTGACTATTTTGACACTCGGAGTGCGATGTTTTTTTTACAGTTACTGATGAGCTTATGGCACTGCTCCTTTTGGAGAAGTGAGGAGGAGGCTGGGGCTGAGAATATTGATTAGCGAGCTCCTGATTATCTCAACAACCCTCTCGGCTTGCCTTTTCTTTTGTGGGGAATACAGAATTTCTTCAATTATTCATATAAACCTCCTTGTCGATATTGCCAACGCGCCGTGGCTGCGCGACGCAGAGCAAAATCAGTCCGGGGGAATTATATTCCTGCAATCTTAAAACCCAATGCTCCTAAACCACCTTTATTTTATTTTTTTTTTTCCCCTCCCTTTTTCCTTCTCCCCCCCCCCCCCTTTTTTTTTTTTTTTTTTTTTTTTACAATGATCTTTTGTTTTT
>NW_009259038.1:199244-200948 GCF_000687185.1 Egretta garzetta | reverse complement strand
GCCGACTGCAGGGCAGTAATTAGAGTCTCCCTAATGAGGTTTTCATGGCGGGGCTACGGTCTCTCGCCGTATCTCCCCATCAGACAAAGGCTTTGCCACGGTTTATGGTGCCAGCATAAATTTTCTCTGGCTGTTTTCACCGTGCTACAAGTCAGATAGGGACCGGGCTGTGCACTGGCACAGCCGGGCGGCCGGATTTACCGGGGAGCACTTGAGAGGTCGCTTTCGCATCCCATCAACCCCATCATTTTTTATTTTTTTTTATTCCCACACACACACACACACACACATTCCACCCAAATTAAAAAGCCATCTCTATCTTAAAAACCTTATTTATGAACACTTAAGCATAAGTAAGTCATCGTTGGATGGCTTCCCTCCCTGCTGATGGATGTAATCTGGCACCGGGGTGGACCGGGAGGGAAATCTGGCAATACAATATGCTGTGCTTGACTATTTTGACACTCGGAGTGCGATGTTTTTTTTACAGTTACTGATGAGCTTATGGCACTGCTCCTTTTGGAGAAGTGAGGAGGAGGCTGGGGCTGAGAATATTGATTAGCGAGCTCCTGATTATCTCAACAACCCTCTCGGCTTGCCTTTTCTTTTGTGGGGAATACAGAATTTCTTCAATTATTCATATAAACCTCCTTGTCGATATTGCCAACGCGCCGTGGCTGCGCGACGCAGAGCAAAATCAGTCCGGGGGAATTATATTCCTGCAATCTTAAAACCCAATGCTCCTAAACCACCTTTATTTTATTTTTTTTTTTCCCCTCCCTTTTTCCTTCTCCCCCCCCCCCTTTTTTTGTTTTTGTTTTGTTTCAGAAGGAGCTTAATTCTGCTGCTTCAGTGCTGGCAGCACGGCGGGGGGAAAGCGCGCAGTCTCATAAACATTTAATTGAACTCAGCCGGGAATTTAAGAAAAATGTACCTGAGGTACAGGAGATTTGCTGTTAGAGAATTAACTCGGCGGGATGGCGGCTTGCCCTCCCCGGCAACTAGGTTTTTGAGAACAGTAGATTTAAGTGACTAACAAGAAGGGAAGCTCATTAGCCACAAAGACAAATTATAGCCCCTAACCTTGGGGTACAGAGATTTCTTGCGCCCACCGCCTCCAGTAGCTCCTTTGGGTGGGCAGAGCTGGGTCCTGGGGTGGGGGACGGGTGCTTTGCGGGAGGGACACAGCATCTGCCTGGATGCATCCCGGCAGCGCGGGAGGAAACTTTGGGTTTTGAGGTGTTTATAAAAAGCAAGCGTTGAGCATTCGGTGACGAGATGCTGGCACCCAGCTCGCAGCCCAGATGGGGGGAGATGTGTTGTTTTTTTTTTTTAAAAATAAAATTTAAAAAGACAAGAAGGGGGGGGCGGGGAAAGAAAAAAAAGAGCAACTCTAAAATAGCTCTCCTCGGAGGCCGTGCGGGGAGGGGTGTTTTCTGCCTGCCTGGGTGGGAGGAAAAACTGGCAGTGTTGTAGGGGGATGCTCCAAGGGGAGGTGGGCAGGGGAGCAGGCAGGACCTGCTCTCACCCCCCGTGGTCCTGGGCATGATCCCAGCCCCTTCCCACCCCATCAGCTCTGGTGGGGTTGAAACGGGAAGGAGAGAGTCCTGGGAGGGACAGGCTGGACCCAGCTTGGTGTGGCCAAGGCACAGGGTCACTGTTGCCAAACTTCTGAGGGGGTTTTGCCGCCGATAAAATCCCGTT
>NW_009259038.1:197368-198164 GCF_000687185.1 Egretta garzetta | reverse complement strand
TTCGAGGTGTTTATAAAAAGCAAGCGTTGAGCATTCGGTGACGAGATGCTGGCACCCAGCTCGCAGCCCAGATGGGGGGAGATGTGTTGTTTTTTTTTTTTTAAAAATAAAATTTAAAAAGACAAGAAGGGGGGGGCGGGGAAAGAAAAAAAAGAGCAACTCTAAAATAGCTCTCCTCGGAGGCCGTGCGGGGAGGGGTGTTTTCTGCCTGCCTGGGTGGGAGGAAAAACTGGCAGTGTTGTAGGGGGATGCTCCAAGGGGAGGTGGGCAGGGGAGCAGGCAGGACCTGCTCTCACCCCCCGTGGTCCTGGGCATGATCCCAGCCCCTTCCCACCCCATCAGCTCTGGTGGGGTTGAAACGGGAAGGAGAGAGTCCTGGGAGGGACAGGCTGGACCCAGCTTGGTGTGGCCAAGGCACAGGGTCACTGTTGCCAAACTTCTGAGGGGTTTTTGCAGCCAATAAAATCCTGTTGCCTCCCTGGCCAGTACTGGGTGGTCCTCGTGCCACGCATGGGCAGGGCGGCGGGCAGGGCCCTGCTGCGGGCAAGTCCCCTGCAGGACACCAGGGGTGGTGGCCCTGCCCAGGGAGCTTCCAGGCAGGGAAGGAGCCATCACTGCTGGGAGGTGCTGTGGTGTGGCCAGGAGATGACACAATGTGGCCAGGAGGTGCCATGGCATGGCCAGGAGATGCCACAGTGTGGCCAGGAGGTGCCGTGGCATGGCCGGGAGGTGCCACAGTGTGAGCAGGAGATGCCGTGGTATGGCCAGGAGATGCCACGATGTGGCCGGGAGGTGC
>NW_009259038.1:194831-197329 GCF_000687185.1 Egretta garzetta | reverse complement strand
TGCTGGGAGGTGCTGTGGTGTGGCCAGGAGATGGCACGATGTGGCCAGGAGGTGCCGTGGCGTGGCCAGGAGATGGCACAGTGTGGCCGGGATGCTCCAGATGAGGTTGTGTTGGGTGATCTGAGGAGGAGCTGAGCACCCGGGTGGGACCATGTGGTCCCAGCCCATCACGTTGCTGCAGAAGGCATTCTCTGTGCTCCAGCCCGACCCAGGTGTTCACCAGCCTCATGCCCATACCACGTTCCTGGAGGCTCCGTGGATGCCTTGGCTTTGGTCCGCGATGCTGGCGAGAGACGTGTTGCACTTCAGGATACCTCTTCTTCTCCCCGTCTTTTTAATGCTCTCTCTTCGGGGGCTGCTTTCTCTGCTCCTCTAATGTGCTTCGATGGAAACCCCTGGAGAGCTGCCGGTACTCGGAGCTTGCCAGCAGCGACACATTAGGATCTGTCATCTGCTGAGCATTACCTGATTTTAAATCTGTCTCTTTGGAGCTACGGAACTGCATAAGAAAATATTAAAGTAAACAATAAGTGGATTTACACAAATGCGACTGATTTCCATATTTTTCATCACTTCATTTTATTACTGCGTTTACTGATATGCTCATTTATTTATAGGGCAATCCAGTATTGATTCATTCCGATGCACTATGCATAAACACATAAAAGAGAGTGATAACAATAGGAATACATTTTCAGTCTTTTAAATACTGCATTTTTTCCGATAGTCTTCATTAGACCCGCTACGAGGATATGAGCAATGTCCTTCAGGGAGCCAGGCCCTCTGCCCAAGTGGCTCTGGATTTATGGGGGTGCAAGGGAGACCAGGATGCGATTCCTGGCTGCTCCCCTGGCTCTGCCCCCTCCTCCCCTCCGGAGTCATTGGTTTTTTTTTTTCCATGGGAGGTTTTGGGGGGATTTTATCCCAAAAGGTGGATTCCACTCCCCTGCGATCGGGTTCCTGGGCTGTTCCAGTGCCAGGCAGTGCCGGACAGACACCAGAACACTGCCGCTCTCCTGCGCCAAGGCTCACGGGGGCCCTGAGGACTCTTTTTTTTCCCCCTCCTTTTTTCCCCCCATCTTTTCCCCCCCACCCTTTCCCCCTTTTTCCCCCCTCTTTTTCCCATTTTAAAAAATACTCCTTTAATACATTTTTCCCCCCACAAAGCGCACTTTTCAGCACTCCCCATGAATATTAACCAGGGCGAGCAGAGCGCTACATCATCTGCGTCATGGGAAGGAGCCCATAAAAGCGCCGTGATGAATGGCCAGCATTCCCCCTCCTCTCCTTCTTGGAAATGGGAAGGGAACAAGAAAAAAAAAATCATTTTGAAATATTAAGCCAGGTGGGGGCAGATGGGCTTTTCGGGCTGTTTCTTTCCCAAATACAACTCATACGCATTTAAGCTCCTATGTCCTTCCTATATAATTTTTTCCTCGAGGATTGGAGAACAGGGCCAGGAGAATAAATTGTACCCGCAGAGAATAAACCCGGCTTTTTTTTCCCCCCCCCCCGATTAGCAAAAGGGCAGTTTCTTTCTCTCACCGAAAGCCGCCCGCGACGGCGATTTAATGGCAACAGCTTGAGACGGACAAAGTTTGAATATCCTTGCGACTGAGAAAAGAGCAAAGCGAAAGCCCTGCTAATTACAAAAGTTGCTTTATGAAAGATAATTCAAAGCAATAATTTAGCAAACATAATCAAGTAGCGCAGATGGGGATTTTGATGAATAGTTTGCAACATGCAATTAGCAGCTCTTGCAGTTACATATCATTAACCCTCAGAGCACAAAAATTATTTTCTCATTATTAGATGAAAAGGTAAAATTAAGCTGACTAGACAGTAAAGGAACAAACTACAATTAATTACCTTCATTTATTACAGTCATTATTTTAAACTTATTTTTTTTTTACTCTGATAGATAGATGAAAACATCTAAATTAAAAGTTTTGTTCTGCTAAATGGGAGGTGAAACTTTGCAATGCTCGGGGTGCGCCCGCGCGCTGGGGGCAGCTCAGCTCCATCCCAGCTCCATCCCGACCCTGGGGGCCAGCGGGAACCCCCTCATCACCCCGCTTCATCCCCCAGCCCTGCCCATGCCCTCCGCCAACCTGGGCCGCTGCCGCCAGCCGCCCGGGGAGTTTCGCATCATTTTGCAGGAAAATATTTTGGCAGGAGAATAATTTTGTGGGTTTGCAAGCAACCCAGCCCCCCTGGGAATTAACCCGCCCGGGTGGCCCCTTCTCACGCCGACCGTCGGAAATCAGCCTGCTCCTTCGAGCCGCCTTGGGTTCGATGCTGAAGCCTTTCATTTCGGCGTGTGCGTCGGTAGCAGATGGTTTGGAGTTGCCAACTGTCAGCAAACGCGCTAAAAAAATAAATGAAGGGGAAAAAAAAAATATTAAGAAAAAACCCCAACTAAACCAGCCAGCGATAAAAAAAAAAAAAGGGTATTAAATGATGGTGGGGAGGGTGGGGAAATAAGCTTGAAATCTTTT
>NW_009259038.1:192962-194776 GCF_000687185.1 Egretta garzetta | reverse complement strand
GCTGCGGAAAAAAGGGGGAGAAAAAAAACCCCAACCTAATGAGCTGAACGTCTTCTGACTCTGCTCTCAGGAACTTTGCCAAAGCATCATTGAACTTGTCAGGAAGTATTACAACAAAATTAAGAACCAGCAGCAATTTTCTTGCATTCGGGATCCTATGCTTTATAAAGTAAATTATTAATGCATTTTTTTTCTCCGTTAAGCAGTTATTTGCAGCAGTCTTGGTATATTTCTCATTAGAAATAACATCATCTGAAGAACTTATATTGATTCTTTTTTTTTTTTTTAATCTCCGAATCATGAACGTGAACAACATATTTCTATGACGTTCCCTTTAACTAGAATTCTCAGGCTTTATTTTTATATTATTGATCTTTTTGACATGAATTGCTTTTTGGCCTCGTGAAAACATTGTGAGGCGCTTCTGCCTTTGGAGGAGTGGGCTGGGGGGGCAGCAGTGGAAGGAGTGGGAAGGGGGTGGGTGTGCGATGGATCTGTGGGTGCACGATGGGCTTGGGTGGGCACGCGATGGGTCTGTGATGGGTTTGGGTGTGTGTGTGATTGGTCGGTGGGTGCATGATGGGCTTCGGTGGATGTGCGATGGGTCTGTGCATGTGTACGATGGGTTTGGGTGGGTGTGCGATGGGTTTGGGTGGGTGTGCAGTGGGTCTGTGCATGTATACGATGGGTTTGGGTGGGTGCGCAATGGGTTTGGGTGGGTGTGCAATGGGTCTGTGCATGTGTACGATGGGTTTGGGTGGGTGCGCGATGGGTTTGGGTGGGTGTGCAACAAGTTTGGGTGGGTGTGCGATGGGTCTGTGTATGTATACAATGGGTTTGGGTGGGTAGGTGATGGGTCTGAGGGTATGTGGTGGATTTGGGTGGCTGTGCGATGGGCCTGTGCATATGCACGATGGCTTTGGGTGGGTGTGCGATGGGTCTGTGCATGTGTATGATGGGTCTGTGCAGGTGTGCGATGGGTCTGTGGGTGCGCAATGCATTTGTGCACGTGTGTGATGAGTTTAAGGAGTCAGTCGGACACAGGGCACCGGGAAGGCAGCAAAGGACCCCAGCATGAGGCGGGGGCTCCCCAGCACATGGCCAGTGCCGCATGGGGGGTCCAGCCCTCATCACCTGGAGCAATCCCCTGGGACAGCAGCTCCCTCCCAGGCTCTCCCCCCTCACCCCTCCACAGCCCTCCCGCTCTCTCCGACTTCTTTACACATCAGCAAAAAAAAAGCGAGGAAAATAGCGAAGGCTTGAATGTGGTTTTTCATCAGTTTTCTTCAACATTTGGGGTCTCTGCTGCCGCTTTCTCCCCCGACAGCTGTTCCTCTCCGCTGAAAAAGAGCTCATTTGTGGTTTACTGCCACCAGTATTTAGATGGAAATAACCCACTACTTATCCTGCACTTGATCTCATGGATATAAGAATAAACTCACCGCCGGTGCGATGCAAATCCCGCGCCTTTAGAGAGGAGATGCTCAGACAGTCAGTCCTTGCCGCCGTACCGGGAGGAGGACCGGCTGCGCCGGGGGAGGATTACCATTTTGTCAGTCAATTATAATAATATTTCTGCTTCCAAATGTTTAAAAAGTTGGCTTCGGAAGGTATAATCATGGCACAGAGGCCAGCCTGACAATAGTAATTAATTAGGCTATTACGCATTCTACAGTGATAATTGCTTTGCTGGAAAGTCACCAGCCATGAAAAGGACCCGGCGCGTAAATGTAATTCATCATGCGGCGGCGATCCCGTGCCGCTGCCGTGCCTCACCTTGAGCCCGTGGATGGTGCGGAGGGAGGTGGGGGGGG
>NW_009259038.1:189228-190780 GCF_000687185.1 Egretta garzetta | reverse complement strand
GCGCGATGGGTTTGGGTGGGTGTGCAATGGGTCTGTGCATGTGTACGATGGGTTTGGGTGGGTGCGCGATGGGTTTGGGTGGGTGTGCAACAAGTTTGGGTGGGTGTGCGATGGGTCTGTGTATGTATACAATGGGTTTGGGTGGGTAGGTGATGGGTCTGAGGGTATGTGGTGGATTTGGGTGGTTGTGCGATGGGCCTGTGCATATGCACGATGGCTTTGGGTGGGTGTGCGATGGGTCTGTGCGTGTGTATGATGGGTCTGTGCAGGTGTGCGATGGGTCTGTGGGTGCGCAATGCATTTGTGCACGTGTGTGATGAGTTTAAGGAGTCAGTCGGACACAGGGCACCGGGAAGGCAGCAAAGGACCCCAGCATGAGGCGGGGGCTGCCCAGCACATGGCCAGTGCTGCATGGGGGGTCCAGCCCTCATCACCCGGAGCAATCCCCTGGGACAGCAGCTCCCTCCCAGGCTCTCCCCCCTCACCCCTCCACAGCCCTCCCGCTCTCTCCGACTTCTTTACACATCAGCAAAAAAAAAGCGAGGAAAATAGCGAAGGCTTGAATGTGGTTTTTCATCAGTTTTCTTCAACATTTGGGGTCTCTGCTGCCGCTTTCTCCCCCGACAGCTGTTCCTCTCCGCTGAAAAAGAGCTCATTTGTGGTTTACTGCCACCAGTATTTAGATGGAAATAACCCACTACTTATCCTGCACTTGATCTCATGGATATAAGAATAAACTCACCGCCGGTGCAATGCAAATCCCGCGCCTTTAGAGAGGAGATGCTCAGACAGTCAGTCCTTGCCGCCGTACCGGGAGGAGGACCGGCTGCGCCGGGGGGGGATTACCCTTTTGTCAGTCAATTATAATAATATTTCTGCTTCCAAATGTTTAAAAAGTTGGCTTCGGAAGGTATAATCATGGCACAGAGGCCAGCCTGACAATAGTAATTAATTAGGCTATTACGCATTCTACAGTGATAATTGCTTTGCTGGAAAGTCACCAGCCATGAAAAGGACCCGGCGCGTAAATGTAATTCATCATGCGGCGGCGATCCCGTGCCGCTGCCGTGCCTCACCTTGAGCCCATGGATGCTGCGGAGGGAGACGGGAGGGGGGAAATAGGGAATTAATCCTGCGTCGATCCAGAATGCAGAGGCAGAGCTCGCTGCCAGCCGCCGAGGGCTTCGCGGGCAGAGAAAGAGCGTCTGGTGGCAGGTTTGTCGTCACCGGTGGGCATTGTGGTGATGCGGGGAGCGGGGGTGACGCCGTCCCGACCCCATCGCGCTGGGGCTGCTCCCGGGGACGTTCAGCTCCCCCATTTTTAGCCATTTTCCCCTCTATTTAGCAGGACGCAGGTGGCATCACCCTCTCCGATGGGGACACAGGGTTTGGCCCAGCTTCTGCCCCAAGGGAGCAAAGATTTACTTTTTTTATTTTTTCGACAAGCCCTTGATTTTAGGGCTGGCGTGGGCTTTTTCTGGGTGTTCATTCAGCCGTACGTGAGGAGGGACAGCGGTTTCAGGGTTGGGGTGAGCTGTGCTCGTGCTGCACG
>NW_009259038.1:188522-189130 GCF_000687185.1 Egretta garzetta | reverse complement strand
GGAGCCGGGGCTGATGAAATGCCCCCAAATGCCCTGGCTGATGAAATGCCCCCAGATGCCTCCTCACAAGCAAACCACGGGTCCTGCGGCTCCAGTGAAGATGCTGATGGTCGTTAGTGGGTGGAAAGGTGTTACGCCACGGCCATGGGTGCTCCCTGGGAGGGTGATGAACCAGGAGGAAACCTGGATCCATCCCCCTGTGCGCCTGTGGTGGGTGGCCATGGAGAGGCGAGGTCCACGGGACCATGGCGTGGGGATGCTGCAGGCTCCTGCCTGCCCCGGAGCCAACACGATCCTGGTGGGGGATGCTTGGATCTCCGTCAGGATTGCCGAAGAGAGGGAAAGGCTTCAAAGTTTCCCCTTGAAAAACATTTTGTCTCCATGATGTGAGTTCAGGAATAAAATTCAGCAGAAACAGCCCAATGTGGAGGTCTGGGCTGGCTCCTCCCTGCTGGCGCAGATTGGGGATGCACGGGGGAGCCAGCATGGGTGATGGGGAACCCACTTGGGCCGGCTCTTTGCTCTGCACCCTTTGGTTGATGCTATCCTAGGGGAAATGAAGCTCTTCAGAGCAGCTCAAGCAGGTCCAGGCGTCCCCACCACCCCGT
>NW_009259038.1:187942-188420 GCF_000687185.1 Egretta garzetta | reverse complement strand
GGGAGCATCTCGGGATGGCCCCCCCGGCGGGGCTCCCTGCGCCACCCCAGCGCCGCACGCTGCCGGCAAATTCGGCAGGCGCGATGCTGTCCTGCTGCGATACGCAGGCGGTGCCGCTCGCCGTCTGCTTGCTGCCTCCCCCCTCTCTTCCCTGCTTTATTATTATTATTATTATTTTAAAGCACCCCGAAGCCAAGCATTTTTGCAGAACGCTGAAGAAAAGCCCCCAAATTCCTCGTCTGCTGGAAACGCGGCGCTGAGAAAGTAGGTTTGTGTACGAGACGCTATAAAAAGCCGGGCTTATACAATTTTAACAATAGAAAAATGATCTTTGTGCTCCAGTGCCTGCGAGCATGGAAGGAGAAGGCGGTTTGCTCAGGTGGCTGCTGGATTACAAATGAGCAGTTTGCTTTGGGTTTGAATGACAAGTGAGAGCAATCCGGGCTGGCGGGGCGAGCCAGGAGCTCCGCCAGCACCG
>NW_009259038.1:181991-187834 GCF_000687185.1 Egretta garzetta | reverse complement strand
TTTAATTGCCTGGTCTGCTGTTGGTAAGAGCGTGTCTGCCGGCCTGGAATGCTAGGTGGGCGCCTCTTCCTCCATCACCAGTTGGCACAGGCACCCAGTTTGGATCAAACTGGGCATTTTCTGGCTGGGAATGGGTCACCTCCATCCCCAGCTCCTCCTGTCCCACCGCTGCAGGTGGGGCTGGACGCGCAGGGATAGCAAGGGGACCCTCAGCAAACAAAATGCACCAGAGCCCGGGGGGCAGCAGCCCCCGCCCCGAGGTGTCGTTGTGACTTGAAAAATTAAAGGGAGTAAATGATTCATGCTCATAAATGTTGGATGGGAGCACGCGGCAGATTAACATGTTGTTCAGTTATTAGCGATGCAGCGTGCCGGCTCCCAGCCGGCGCGAGTGTCACCAGCATCCCGACGGATGGGGGGCATGACGTCCCGGTCCTGGCACACGGAGCCAGGGCGAGCATCGCTCCGGTCCACGGCATCGCCCACAGGGAGGGTGGCCGGGGAGGGGACCATGTGCCGGATCCGGCCCAGCAAGCACAACAGGCAGGCTTCTTTATTTCTTATTTAAACGCCGACATTAAATTATAATTTTCATTTACTCAGAGCGCATCAATGATTTAGGGCGACGTGACATGGCAGCGGCACGGGGAGTTTGGCCGAAGGCAGTGAGCGGCTGCGCGGGGCATGAAGCGGGCACAGAGCCATGGCTGGGGGGCACCGGTCCTGGTGGCCCCGCAAAGCCGGATCCCTCCTCCCAGCCCCTCTCTCACCCCCTTTTTCCATCTCCCTGCAGGTGATTGCACTTAGTAAGAGAAGTAAGGAGGCTGAGACGGCTTTCCTGAGCGTTTACAAGCAATTAATCGAAGCTCCAGGTAAGCAACGCGGTGGCGACCTGGCTGCCTAACGAGTCGCGTGCCGGCGCCGGTGCCAAGAGGAGCCAGCGAGGACCGCGGCAGCGCTGCCGGCCCCGGCCCTGGCACGGCTGGCATCACCGACCTCTGCTTGCGCATGGTGCTCTGGAAATTCCGGCCGAAGAGAGGAGCGGAAACAGCTTTTGCCATCGCTGGGTTTCAGCCCCTGAGCCAAATGCATCTTGACATTAGGAAAGGAATACATTTGCTCAGCCCTTGTAATAACACTGCGGCTATCCCCAGTTGTCTTTTTGACGGTAAGTTAACCGAAATGACCGAGCGCCGGCTCGCAGCACGGCTCCTGGCACCAGCCGCAGCTCGGGGCCGGCTTTCCCCACTGTCCCGCTGGTGTAACCCCCCTGTCCAGGATGCCGCTTGAAGTCTTGGAAGGGGGAAACTGAGGCACAGGGCAGCCCTGAGGCTTGTGTTGGCAGAGTCAGTGCTAGGGCCGGGTGAGGGGCCGGGACCCTCCTCCCCCGCTGCTCCCTGCTCCCGGGGCTCTGCCGTGCTCCGAGCCGGGGGTGCCGGCTGCACCGGGCACGGCAGCGTGGAGCATCCCCTGGCCCGGCGAGCACAGAGAGCTGCAAACGGCTGAAGATGTGCAGAAGGGCTCCTGCAGGGCCACTAATTCATTTTCCAGACGTTTAGGAATAACAAAATGTTTTAATGATTTCTTAGGGGAATTAAGGAGACGTATTTTTGTCCTCATTAAATTTTCTCCTGTGCTACAAGAACCAAATGTCAGCTCGGTTTCCAGAACCCAGTTATCTTCCCTCCCCACCTTCCCGTGCTCACCCGCCGCACTCCTCCTGCTTGCACGCGTGCGCGCCTGCGGACAGACGGATGCCCGTGGATGCACACGCATGCACGCACGTCTACACACGCACCCACCTGCACACCCCAAAACTGCTCCCCTGTCATCTCTGCACCCTCCCTCCTCCTCCTCCCCTCTCTCTGCGCTCCCGCAGCATCCCCCTCTTGCTCCCCTCTCCCCTCCTGCCCCCCAAATCCTCCCGCCCGTTGTTCCGTCCCCGTCTGTTACATGTCCGTGTGTCTCTCGACAGGCGAACTCTTTGTGGAATACTTTACAAGCGCCACATAAGCCCTGATTCGACATTTTTTGCTTTGAATGGCTGCTGTCAACACAAATCTCTGGCAGAGACTGTAACGGAGCCTGATTGCTCAGCAAGTATTTTGATAAGTGAGCTGGCTGTGTGTCTGTAATTACGGGAGAAAACCGTAAATCTTTTGGATATTGTTCACACAGATGTGGCGTGAAGGGAAGGGGGGAAGCAGTAAAATGTGTTAAAAGCATAATTAATGTCATTGTTGTCGGGGCTGATTTGATTTAAGGCTGACTTTGACTCGGGGAGGGATTCGTAGGGCACCGGTGGATGTGTTTGAGCAGGTTGGGATGGGGTGGCAGAGGAGGTGCCACGCTAGGGGGAGAGGTGATGGCTCCGTGGGTTTGCCGTGGAGGTACCGCGGATGTGCCGTGGAGGTACCACGGATGTGCTGTGGAGGTACCGTGGATGCGCCGTGGAGGTACCATGGATGTGCCGTGGAGGTACCACGGATGTGCTGTGGAGGTACCGCGGATGTGGCGCAGATGTGCCGTGGAGGTACCGCGGATGTGCCGTGGAGGTACCGCGGATGTGGCGCAGATGTGCCGTGGAGGTACCGCAGATGCGCCGTGGAGGTACCGCAGATGCGCCGTGCACGCACACAGATGCAGTGCGGGTGCCCCATGGGTGCCCCGTGCTCCTCTTGGAGATGGATGGCAGCATCAGGCAGATGTCACCCTTCAGCCCATGGCATGGGGACCTCCACCAAAGGCCAGGCCAAGTGGCCAGGTCCTGGGATGGGGATGGGCTGCCGGTCACCAGGGACACGGGTGCTCCCTGGAGCTGTGCATACTCAGGAGGAGGTGCTGAGCACCTTGTGCCGCCTCCTGCCATCACACGGTGCCTTGAGCTGCTCCAGTGGCCCTGCGGTGGGGATCTCCTGGTGGCCCAGACCCCCTCCAGCGTGGAGAAAGGGCCCTGGCCCCGCTCTCCCATGCTGGGGCTGGGGACACCAGGAGGGACCCTTGCCCACCACCCGCCCCTGCTGCAGCGCTGCCAGTGCCACTAAAGGACAGGCAATAACGCCAGCTAGTGGCAGCACTGATTACGTATGTACACACACATACATCTGGGTGTATGTATACGGTGGGTGAGCGTGTGGAGCGAGAGATAAGCACGCCTGGGCAGCAGGTTCTGCTTTGCAGCAGGGACTGGCTGGCCCATGGGTCGCCGGCTGCGCCATCGGTGCCATCTCCTCTAACCTGTCCCGATGGGGGCCGTGGCCCAGGCAGGGGGGACCGTCCCCTGCGCCATGGGCAGCATCCTGAGCCCCCCCGCGTGGCTCAGAGTGCGATGGTGCGTGGCACCCGCGGTGCCTTGGCGTGAGCAGACAGCGTGCTTGGTTTTGAGCGCATCCTCTCTCCAGCCCTGCGGCGGAGGGTTTGTTCGCTGGCAGCACAAGTGCGGCATGAGCACGGTGTAAGCACGGCGCAAGCTTGGTGCAAGCACGGTGTGAGCACGGTGTAAGTGCGGCGTGAGCTTGGTGCAAGCACGGCGTGAGCATGGTGCAAGCATGGTGCAAGCGCAGCGTGAGCATGGTGCAAGCGCGGCTTGAGCTTGGTGCAAGCATGGTGCAAGCACAGCGTGAGCGTGGTGCAAGCATGGTGCAAGCGTGGCATGAGCGTGGTGCAAGCGCGGCGCAAGCTTGGTGCAAGCGTGGCACGAGTGTGGTGTAAGCTTGGCCTGAGCGTGGTGCAAGCCTGGCACGAGCATAGTGTAAGCCTGGCGTGAGCATGGTGCAAGCACAGCGTGAGCGTGGTGCAAGCATGGTGCAAGCGCGGCATGAGCGTGGTGCAAGCATGGCACGAGCGTGGTGCAAGCGCGGCGCGAGCTTGGTGCAAGCGCGGTGGGAGCATGGTGTAAGCTTGGCCTGAGAGTGGTGCAAGTGTGGCGCGAGCTTGGTGCAAGCGTGGTGCGAGCGTGGTGTAAGCTTGGCCTGAGCGTGGTGTAAGCTTGGCCTGAGCGTGGTGAAAGCACGGCATGAGCTTGGTGCAAGCGTGGCGTGAGCTTGGTGCAAGCGCGGCGTGAGCATGGTGCAAGCATGGCGTGAGCATAGTGTAAGCCTGGCGTGAGCATGATGCAAGCGCGGCGTGAGCCCCTTGCTGCGTCTGGACACCCCATGGGCAGCGGCAGGGGCAGCCCCGCAGCCAAGAGCAGCTCTTTCCCAGTGGATGGACTGTGGGTTTAGCACGATGTGATTAATCCAGCCGGGCGTTTTGCATCAGCGCCGCCCCAGCTGACACAGGGAGCGGACCCGAAGTGCCGCTTGCTCTTTTCCCTTCGAAAAGCTCCACTCGCGACCACATCGTCCCGGGATGTCGGCTCCGAATGGGGAGCTGGATCGTGCTGGCTGTATTTCAGTCACAGGGCTGTGTCTCACGGGAGGGAAAACGCTGACGCGAGGAAAATCCCTGGAGCTTTATCGCTTGGGCCGGTTCCTCCCATATTATTTCTCATCATGGAGGCGAGAGGAGTTGCCGGTGCGGATCAGACAGGGCCTGCCCCGGTGTTTATCCCTGTGGAGGCAGCTCGGGGGCTGGCAGGGAGCCCCCGGGGCTGGGGGACCGCAGAGGGGACCCCCAGCCCCCGCAGCCTGTGAGCTGGGGCCCTGGAGCACAGGGTTTAATTAGCCGTATCATTATCTCCTCTCGCGTACTTACGGGTGTTATTAATGGCTGTGAGAGCATCCAGTCTGGTTCAGGGCCGGGCCGCATTGCCACGACCCCCTTTGATGTTGCTCTCCCGCATCCTTGCTTGGGAATGAGCCCCAAGGATGCTGAGCCGCAGCTCCGGCGCTGCCCGAACACCATGAGCGGCCGGGGAGGGTCCCAGCCAGAGCCGAGCCCCCAATTCGGTGCCAAAGCCGGCAGCGTGCTCTGGGCACAAACCCCGCGAGGGCTCTGTGACACCCAGCAGCAAGCGGGGGGGATGTTCCCTGCGGAGAAGGGTGCTCTGGGGGCTTTCGGCGTTAGCCCGCTGGCCACCATGCTGTGGGAGGTGAGGGCAGTGGTGAGGCGGGGGACCCCCAAACTCCATCTCGGGGGGCACACGGCTTCACTCATTTGCAAGGAGCATCCATGCTGAGCTCTTGCAGGGAGGATCAGAGGCCAAATCCTGCGTCTTTCAGGGAGGTTCACCCCAAAGACGCCTGGTGCTGTGGTTGGGCTGTGCCGGTGCAGCCCCCGACGAGCCCGAATCCTGCGGCACAGCCACGGTGGCACCGGGCCCCCTTATCCCGCACCACTGCGGTCTCAGCCGAGGACTCACCGAGCTGACCCGCTCTGTTCCCCGTTCGGAGCAGAGGCGGCCGGTTGTTTGATTTTATTTTTTTTTCCCCATCACCATTATTATTTTTCACCCTTGGATGCGTGCCAGCATCCGTGCCGTACAGTAGCGCGTCCGGCTCCGTCCCACTTCCCTGTTTGCCTAACTTTTTGACCCTGGAGAATTTAAAATCTATTTTCTTTCCTCTCCTTTTCTAAAAAAAAAAAAAAAAAAAAACACCAAAAAAAAAACCCCACCAAACCAAACCTCAAACCTGTATTAACCTGGCTCAATAGGAGGCATTTTCTTGAACTTATTAAAAAATCCAGACTTGTAAATTAATTTGTTCATGTTGTACAATGGCAGTGCAGATGGACTCATTAGCATGCACACAACAAATAATTATAGATGAATTTTTAGCTGGCCTGCTTAATGGGCTTGCTGGGTTAATTATGTCAATGTATAATTACATCAGCCCTGGGAGACATAATGGCACACCCTGCTGAGCAGACACTGGCTAATGATGGTGTAATGATGACAGAGG
>NW_009259038.1:180091-181103 GCF_000687185.1 Egretta garzetta | reverse complement strand
CCGAGCCCCCGCTCTCCGGCGTCGACGGCAAAGCGCTGTGCCCAGAAACCTTGCTGCAGAGAAATGAGGCAGAAAAGCAAAAGTACGTGAGTACCGGGGATGGGGCTTCACACCCCGCAGCCGGGGTCGTTTTGGGGTGCTGGGGGCACACTGTGGCTCTGTCCCCGCTCCTGCACAGCGGGCGTCTGTCTGTCCTTCCCCCTCCTCCTTCCCTTTGCACCTCCTTTGCTGTCAGGGCTGAGAGCAGATGCATTCAGCTTGGGGACCTGACACACAGCCTCGGGCGCTCTCAGTGTCTGTCTGTCCATCCATCCCCTCTCCCAGGCAGTTTTTGGGCAGCGGTGGGCACAGGCAGAGCTGGGGCAGGTCCCTCCGGCCAGGCCCTCGCGCCGTCACCCTGGGACGTGGCTTTGCTCGGACAAATGGGTTAAATCCAGGTCGGCGGATGAACCTCATTAAATGGCCTTTTAATTTGGAGGCTCCCGGCTTTCCCGGTGCCTTCATTGTTATTCCTTAACACGCTGCACCGGGAAACAAATGAGGAATCTTTAAACCCTAAATTGCAGATCTCTGTGAGTAAGTTCCTGGCAAGTGCAGGCTATAAATAATGCAGAATAACTTTTCCCTGATTGCTTCCCCCCCTCCAATTAACTGCAGGCGGGGGTGGGCTGCCATCCCCCCCGCCCCGTCAGAGGGGTTTCAGCCACCGGGATCAGGACTATTTTCAGCCCAAAGTGAATTTTTTACACCTGAGGCAATAAGTCAGCGGGTGGCACAGCTTGAACAGGTCCCAGCGCCCAGCAGCAGGCATTCCCCCAGCATGGGCGAGCGATGGGGATGCAGGAAGGGGTCTCCATGCGCCCTTGGGGGGCTGCGGGGTGGGCACGCCAGGGCATTGCTGACACCCATCTCTCGCAGGGGGCTGCAGGAAGCACAGGTCACTTTGGCCGCGCGGCTGGGGGAGGCAGAGGAGAAGATCAAAGTGCTCCATGCAGGTAGGGGGGGGCAGGCT
>NW_009259038.1:177534-179783 GCF_000687185.1 Egretta garzetta | reverse complement strand
TGGCTGCTAAATGACTTGAGTAGCTGAGATACTTTAAGCGACCGCAGCAGCACCCCAAGTCACAGGGGCTCCCTAAACCTAAGGCGGGAGCCTTCACTGGCCACGGAGGGCTGTCCCTTGCCTCCGCGCCAGCTGATGCCTCTTGCTTTCTCGTCGCAGGGCAGATGAAGTAGCCATGATCATGACAAACCTCGAAAAAGCCAACCAGGTGAGCCTGGAGGTGCCTTTCCAGCCAACGCAGGGCACGTACAGCACTCTCCCCATGCCACACTCAGCCATGGCCCTCCGGGGCTGACGGGCTACAGCCCACAGAGCCCGGGTGCCGCAGCACCCCAAGCATCCATGTGGCGTGGATGTCTGTCCCTGAAAATAGTACAGGGTGGCCAGGCTCCAGGACTGGGAAGCCCTATAAAGGGGAGGTTCTGGTTTCCTTCACCTGGCGGCTCCTCGGAACCAGCCCGGTGGGACCTCCTGTCCTGTGCTGGGAGTCACTGGTGTGTTTGGGCTCCCGCTGGGCTCTGCTTCAGCTGCAGAAGGTGGCATTTGTCACCTCCAACCTCCCCTGGGTGTTTCAGGGCACGACCCGCACCAGCCTGGTGTTGATTTCTGGCGTAATTGCTTCTGGTCCTATCTATTCTATTCATTAGTTTTATTTAATTCTGAAAATGTAGGTACAAATAAACATCCATGGAAAATAAAAGAGGCTTAAAGAGCAATTTGCATGTAAATGTAGCCTTTTGGGTGGAAAAAGGCAGAGTCCTGGCGGTGGGCTGCTGGTGCCCCAGGGATGGGGACTGGGACCCCTGTTAAGATGCGGGGAGGTGAAATACATGGGGGTGCTTACAGCGACGGTGGTGGGAGCGGGGTGCTCAGGAGAGGCGTGGGTCAGTGGAGATTTCAGGGCCCTGCGTGGGGTGGGACGAGCTGCGGGGGCCCGGCCTGACGCACGTTCTGCTCTCTTGCAGCGAGCGGAGGCGGCGCAGAGGGAGGTGGAGAGCTTGCGGGAGCAGCTGGCGGCCGTGAACAGTTCCCTCCGCCTGGCCTGCTGCTCGTGGTGGGAGCGGGGTGCTCAGGAGAGGCGTGGGTCAGTGGAGATTTCAGGGCCCTGCGTGGGGTGGGACGAGCTGCGGGGGCCCGGCCTGACGCACGTTCTGCTCTCTTGCAGCGAGCGGAGGCGGCGCAGAGGGAGGTGGAGAGCTTGCGGGAGCAGCTGGCGGCCGTGAACAGTTCCCTCCGCCTGGCCTGCTGCTCCCCACCGGGCACCACCGGGGTGAGGGCACCCATCGGGGCCGGCAGCACCCATGGCTGCCGGCAGCATCCGTCGCAGCCGGGAGCATCCCATTGCCCTTAGGAGCACCCCATCGTAGCTAGGAGCACCCCATAGCAACAGGAGCACCCTAGCATGCTCAGGAGCACCCTGTTGTGTGCAAGAGCATCCCGTTGCCCTTAGGAGCACCCCGTCATAGCTAGGAGCACCCCATAGCAGCAGGAGCACCCTAGCATGTTCAGGAGCACCCTGTTGTGCGCAGGAGCATCCCGTTGCCCTTAGGAGCACCCCATTGCCCTTAGGAGCACCCCATTGCCCTTAGGAGCATCCCATCGTAGCTAGGAGCACCCCATAGCAGCAGGAGCACCCCATAGCAGCAGGAGCACCCTAGCGTGTTCAGGAGCACCCTAGCATGTTCAGGAGCACCCTGTTGTGCACAGGAGCATCCTGTTGCCTTCGGGAGCGCTCTTTTGCATTCGGGAGCACCCACCATGTTTGGGAGCATGCCTGAACTGCCCGTGACCAAGGCATTTTTCCACCATGGGGTGGTCATGTTGGCCATGCCCTACCTGCAGCCCCAGCCTCCTACAGGGAGGGGGGATGTGCACCCCATTAGCACCAAGCAGACATACGTAGGAGACCTGTAGGGGCAGAGGATGGGTCTGTCATTGCCCACCCAGGCTCCTCGTCCTGCAAGGCTGAGCCCTGGGCTTGCCTGCTCCCCCTGGGGACGTGTCTGACGGGGAGGGTGGCCCTTGTCCCCACCTTGGGCAGCCAGGAGCTGACGGTGTCCCCTCTCCCAGCAGGACAAAGTGAACTATTCCATGTGCTCAGGGTCGAGACTGGAGGCGGCTCTGGCTGCCAAGGACCGGGAGATCCTGCGGCTCCTGAAGGATGTGCAGCACCTCCAGAGCTCGCTGCAGGAGCTGGAGGAATCTTCTGCCAACCAGATCGCCGAGCTGGAGGGGCAGCTGGCCGCCAA
>NW_009259038.1:176058-176640 GCF_000687185.1 Egretta garzetta | reverse complement strand
AGGCAAGTGCCGTGGCCCGTGCGGGCGTGCTGGCCAGGCTGGGGCGCGCGTGGCCAGCCCTGTCGCCGCTGGCTCCGCCACCCTTTCCCATCTCGGCTTGGCTCCTTGCAGAGCATATCGAAGGCAGAGGAGGCCCTGCTGCTGGGGAAGGAGGCTTTCTACCCCTCCCAGAAGTACCTGCTGGAGAAGCCCAGCATGCTGGCAAGCACTGGTAGGCTCCCCGGGTCCCACGGCATCCCTAGTCCTGCTGGGAGCATCCCTGGGAACGTGGGTGGCCGGGATGGATCCTGCCTCCTGGCTGTGCAAAGGAGTCCGGAGCCAGCAGCAGGGTGGGGAGGCAGACAAGGGGTGGGATGCCACCTGGGGAAACTGAGGCAGGAGATGCTTCGCTGCGAGGCCGTGGCAGGGCCGCCAGCCGGGGGAACTCTAGTGCGTCTCCCTCTCTCTCGTTCATCTCTAGAGGAGGATCACTCCGAAGACGAGTCGGGGAAGGATTCGCTGGGCATGGAGCAGCCGTACCCATCCCCCCAGCACGCCCCGGCGGACGAACCCGCTTCCCCCCCCCCCCCCCCCCCCCTGCCC
>NW_009259038.1:174388-175976 GCF_000687185.1 Egretta garzetta | reverse complement strand
AGCGCCGGCAGCTCTGCCGAGGAGGAGCAGCTGGACACGGCCGAAATCGCCTTCCAGGTGAAGGAGCAGCTGCTGAAGCACAACATCGGGCAGAGGGTCTTCGGGCATTACGTGCTGGGGCTGTCGCAGGGCTCCGTCAGCGAGATCCTGGCCCGGCCCAAGCCCTGGCGCAAGCTGACGGTGAAGGGCAAGGAGCCGTTCATCAAGATGAAGCAGTTCCTCTCCGACGAGCAGAACGTGCTGGCCCTGAGGACTATCCAGGTGCGCCAGAGAGGTGAGTGGTTGGGGTGGCCCCAGCCAACGGGTCCTGCCCCCGGGCTGCTGCACACGGTGCTGTGGGATCCCCTCCCAACGCACCCCGGCAGCACCCCAGGGTGCCCTGTGCCACAGCGAGGATGCCCACCAGCCCTGCGATGTGCTGGCAAGACAGGCAGTGATGCCACACAGAGTCACCCGTGGCACTCTGGGGTTGTCCCTGGTGGTCCCCCCTGCTTGCCGCGGGGTGGGTTGGAGCCGGCCGCCGGGTGAGGTGGAACCCCAGCAAATGGTAGCAATTAACAACAACCCATCATGGAGGCTGCATCCCCGGACGTGCTTTACTCATTTATTCTGACAAGTGCCATTTAATTATTCATTAGGCTGTTATGTGGCCTATGAATCAATGTGCTCAGGAATATTTCGTTAAAATAACGAAGTCTTAATGTTGAGGGACCTCAGCGTGGTGTCAGCACCGCCGCGGTATGGTGACGCCGCACTGCCTGAGCACCCAGCTCCGGGAAGCGGCTCCTGGCCCCGTCTCAGCGGTGGCAGCCGCGGTGGCCGGTCACTCGTGTCCCTGTGGTGGCACTGAGATGGGGCGATGCTGGCCCAACCCCAAGGGCTCTGATTTATCCCCTGGATTCAAGTCAGCATTAACCCTTTGCCTGTGGGAGGGCACAGTGCTGGGGATGGGGGACGTGATCCCTGGGCCCATGTCTCCGCTCAGCACCCTGCACGCTGGTGGGGAATGGGTGCCCTTGGATGGGGTGAGCGAGGTGGCCGGGAGATGCCGTGCCGGAGGCAAGAGCTGGCAGCCGGGGCTACCGGGGCTCCCCGCGCTCTGGCTAGCGACTAATGGGGAGTGACGGTTGTCTTCAAGCCAGCATCCCTAAAAATAACTGAACATGAGGAGCAGTAAATGCTTCCTGACGTGCAAGCGGAGCTTGTAAAACCAGCACCAGTGACAAAGCTGTTATCCCGCCTCTTTGATCAGGCAGCATCACGCCGCGGATCAGGACGCCAGAGACCGGCTCTGACGACGCCATCAAAAGCATCCTGGAGCAGGCGAAGAAGGAGATAGAGTCGCAGAAGGGAAGTAGGTGCTGGCACCTCAGTTGGCCTGGGGGTGACCGAGCCCCGGTTCTGCCCCCCCGTGGGCACAGCACCCAGAGGGGTGCTGGCAGTTGGGTGCTGCATGGGTGCGGAACCCCATGGCATGCCAAAACCCCCGCAAATCCCACGGCGCCTGGCACAGGGGTCTCTGCCTCCCCTAGGAAACGTTGGCCGGCCCCTACCAACGCCGGCACTCACAGCACGGCCCTGGGCAGGG
>NW_009259038.1:173616-174373 GCF_000687185.1 Egretta garzetta | reverse complement strand
TGGGAGCTGGCACCCAGCATGGCCCAGCCCCAGCAGGGGGGTTTATATGGGGTTTATAAAAATGGGCCTTATATGGCATTTCTCCTTTCGTCCTGGAATTTCTACATCCGTAAAGATTTGGGGCGTGGTAGGAAGAAATGCTGGTAAATGCTGTAGGGATGGAAGACTCTCCATGCAGCGGCGTTTGTACCTGGGCTTTCAGAAAGTTTGGATCTACCCTTTCCTCCCCTCCCTGCCCCAAACCAGATGATTAAATGAGAATGCACGATCCAGCTGGCGTGAGGAATCATTAAAGCAGCTGCGCTCGCAGTCAATTACAAGAAATGAAATACATTAAACCAGGTAGTCTGCTGAGAAAGCAGAATCCCAGAGAATTAAATTAGACAGGAACGGTGGAAAAACAGACAGGGAAAACAAACATGTTTGTCTATTGCCATCGTTGGTAATGGGATTTGGTTTGCAGTTGTCAAAAAAGAAGCTTGTTTAGAGCTGGCGGTTGTCACAGCTTTTGCTTTGCGGGTGCTGCTGGTCCCTCTTCTGATCCGCACTCGCATCCACCTGATGGAGAGTTCTCCGAACCAGCTGGGGCTAAAATCCCTTTTTTCCTGCATTTTGAATTACGGCCATGTGGTAAAATGACACATGCTGCACCCGGGAGCTCCCCTCACCCCTTTTCTTTGCAGGTGAACCCAAAACGCCATCGGCATCGCAGGCGGTGGCCAACGGGGCGGGCGGCAGCAGCTCGGAGGACGCCATC
>NW_009259038.1:155506-158752 GCF_000687185.1 Egretta garzetta | reverse complement strand
ACAGAGCCGGCGGGCAGTGGTCGTCTCTCCTACTACCCCGCCTACGTGCCACGGACCCTGAAGCCCACCGTGCCACCATTGACACCGGAGCAGTACGAGATGTACATGTACAGGGAGGTGGACACGCTGGAGCTGACCCGGCAGGTCAAGGAGAAGTTGGCCAAGAACGGCATCTGCCAGAGGATCTTCGGAGAGAAGGTACCAGCCTGGGGAAGGGGGGGTCTGATGTCCCCTCTGCTCCGCGACCCAGAGCCCAGGGCTCATCAGGGGCCTCTGCCAGCTCCTTCCAGGGTCCCCGCTCTCCCCAGTGGGTTTCCCCTTGGAGGATGCTGAGTCCTCAGGGTCTGACCCAACCCCAAGCGGTCTCCCAGTGGCCACCACCAACTGGTTGGTGGCACCTCCCACCAAGAACACCCTGTCCTCTGTGCAGAGCCCTGCAGGGACTGTCCTCCCAGCCCTCTGGGTATCCCAGGGGGACCCACCACGATCCCAGCACCCCCAGCTGGGGCCAAGGGGACCGGCCGTGCCGTGGGGCCACGGGCATGGCAGCAGGCGGCAGCTTGCTTCCCCTCCCTTGACATGGGGACGGAGGGCAGGCAGCAGCCTGGGGCCGGGGGGAGCGTGCCCCAGCCCCGGCGGTGACGCCTGTGCGGTGCCTAGGTGCTGGGGCTGTCCCAGGGCAGCGTGAGTGACATGCTGTCGCGGCCCAAGCCGTGGAGCAAGCTGACGCAGAAGGGTCGGGAGCCCTTCATCCGCATGCAGCTCTGGCTGACCGACCAGCTGGGCCAAGGCATCAGCCAGCAGCCGACTCCCTCCCAGGGTAAGTGCCACCGCTGTCCCCGTGGTCCCCATGTGCCATCAGTGTCCCTGGCACTTCTGCATCTGCCCCGCGGATCCTACCCCCATCCCAGCGCTGGGGAGAGCTGCTCCCAGCACCCCTACTGCACCCTGATCCTGGGGAGCCCCTTTCATCCCCCTCTCCTCTGATGCATCCAACTCATTTCATGGAATCCTAGAATCCCAGGTTGGAGGGGACCTCAAGGACCATCTGGTCCAACCTTTCTAGGTAAGAGCACAGCCTAGAGAAGATGGCCCAGCACCCTGTCCAGCTGAGTCTTAGAAGTGTCCAATCCACCACATTAAGGGAACCCCCTTAATTAGTCACTTAGACAATTTAGGGCTGTTATCCAGAGCCTCAAATATTATTTTGTCAGAAATGGGGTTTGAAAGTCCTCGGCTTTGTGCCTGGCCTGAAGAAGTAACTGGGTTTTTTTTTTTATATCAGTGGTGTCTTCTGTCTAACTCTCCCACCTGCTCCTCCCTCTTTGCCACAGCCACCAGAAAAAACCTGGCTGGCATCCCCCCTCTCCGGAGGGCAGAGCGGTGGGCACCCCCAACACAGCCTTCCCGCTCGCGCCAGGTCCCCACCAAGCCCCCCTCCCGCCGTCACACCCAGGAGCAGGGCTGCCAGGAGCCCCTCACCCTGGCCTTGGAGAGCAGCAAAGAAAACCAGCAGCCCGAGAGCCGGTCGACACCCGCGCTGGGTGGGAAGACGTACCCCAACAGCCAGGGACCCGTGGGCATCCAAGAGATCGTCGCCATGTCCCCTGAGCTGGACACCTACTCCATCACCAAGAAGGTCAAGGAGGTCTTGACGGACAATAATTTAGGTGCGGACCCTTGCCCTGCCCAAGTTTTCAGGAGCTGCTGGTGAGGCTGCGTGGAGGCGTCACCCCAATTCCCGTAGCTGCAGACCCACTCTGGTTTGCAGTGGGCACTCGGGGGGATGCCGGCACACTGGGGAGGATGCTGGCCAGGAAACGGGGTGCACCCCGCTCCGTGGGGGGGACTGTAGCGCCTGCCCTGCTGCTCTGCCCCACTCTAACCACCTCTTCCTCCCCCAGGCCAGCGGCTGTTTGGGGAGAGCATCCTGGGCCTGACGCAGGGCTCGGTGTCCGATCTCCTCTCCAGGCCCAAGCCGTGGCACAAGCTGAGCCTGAAGGGGAGGGAGCCCTTCGTCCGCATGCAGCTCTGGCTCAACGACCCCCACAACGTGGAGAAGCTGCGTGATATGAAGAAACTGGAGAAGAAAGGTGAGGGTCAGGGTGATGCAGCCCCCAGCAGGTCCGGGGTGCTGGACAAGCTGGGGGGCTTCCCCGGGCCGGGGGGTGAGCGGTGCGCAGCTGGGTCTCCTCTCCTGAAGCCTACCTGAAACGTCGGTACGGGCTGATGAGCGCCGGCTCGGACAGCGAGTCCCCCAGCGCCCGCTCCGAGTGCACCAGCCCCAGCCTGCAGCCACAGGACCTCAGCCTCCTCCAGATCAAGAAGCCACGGGTCGTGCTGGCCCCAGAGGAGAAGGAAGCCCTGAAGAAAGCCTACCAGCTGGAGCCCTACCCCTCCCAGCAGACCATCGAGCTGCTCTCCTTCCAGCTCAATCTCAAGACCAACACCGTCATCAACTGGTTCCACAACTACAGGTATAGGCACTCCTGGGCTTCGGACATCTGATGGTGCGGTGCCACCATGGTGGCATTGCTGTTCCTCTTCCAGCCCCTTGCCTAGATGGGGAGGTGCAGACCCACGTGTGGTCACTGGAGGTCCCCAGGTGCAGGATTGCAGCCAAAACGCTGTGTGTGCCCACGCTGGTGGTTGGTCAAGAGGCGTTGACTACCTTGACCAAGTCATGTTGAGCATCTAAAGAGGTTACCATGCTCATGTCCACCTGCTGACCGGTGCAGGACACCACTCACCACTGAGCAGGAGTTCCGTGATGGGTGGGGGAAAGCCTTATGGAGGTTCGTGGGGCACAGGATCCGTCCCCACAGCAGCCCTGCCCTGGGGAGCAGCATGGGCTTCATCCTTGGCCAGTATTGCAGATGGACACGTGGCTCCTGAATCCTCCCCAGACCCACACCAAGAGCTGTCGGTGTCAGCAGCCCGGCTGATGGGTTGTGCCCTCTCGTCCTATATAAACCAGTATAAAAAGATGTATAAGTGCTTGCGTTGAGTCCATGGAGCCTCTGACTCCCCCCGGGGCAGCATGAAGTAGATGGTCAGTATTTATGGGAGCCAGCTGAGGTTTCTCGCAGGGAGCCATCGTGCGGGGAGTGTGGGGAAGAGCTTGAAAAATCAGGCTTTTTGGGGAAACACTGAGTAATGGGGTTTATAAACCCATGACCTTTCCCTCGTGTGGTTCCAGGAAAGCCCCTCATGCTCTCGATAAACACAACCACTCTACAACCAACC
>NW_009259038.1:153021-153774 GCF_000687185.1 Egretta garzetta | reverse complement strand
GGGCTTCATCCTTGGCCAGTATTGCAGATGGACACGTGGCTCCTGAATCCTCCCCAGACCCACACCAAGAGCTGTCGGTGTCAGCAGCCCGGCTGATGGGTTGTGCCCTCTCCTCCTATATAAACCAGTATAAAAAGATGTATAAGTGCTTGCGTTGAGTCCATGGAGCCTCTGACTCCCCCCGGGGCAGCATGAAGTAGATGGTCAGTATTTATGGGAGCCAGCTGAGGTTTCTCGCAGGGAGCCATCGTGCGGGGAGTGTGGGGAAGAGCTTGAAAAATCAGGCTTTTTGGGGAAACACTGAGTAATGGGGTTTATAAACCCATGACCTTTCCCTCGTGTGGTTCCAGGAAAGCCCCTCATGCTCTCGATAAACACAACCACCCTACAACCAACCTTTGAAAAATGTTATGTATTGAACAAAAATAGTACCAGAAAAAACCAGTACCGGAAAACACTTGCAAAACTGGGTCAGTTCGGCTGGAAACAGCCCAAAGTGTTGCAAAATCCCTTCCCCACATACAAGCGACAGTGATTTTCCCCCCCAGAAAAAATGTTTTGAAGGCCAACAAGGTGGGGTGTCACATCGTAAGCGATGTCGTCACATTTTTCTGGCTGGAAGTGCTTTTTCAAGACGCGCGGTGCCCACGACGCGGGGCAATGGGTGGCGGTGGCCAACGCTCCGCGGTTGTGTCCCGGCAGGTCGCGGATGCGCCGGGAGATGCTGGTGGAGGGCACGCAGGACAATGACAC
>NW_009259038.1:146780-152621 GCF_000687185.1 Egretta garzetta | reverse complement strand
TGGCCAACCTCAACAACATCATCCACCGCCTGGAGCGAGCTGCGAACCGCGAGGAGGCCCTGGAGTGGGAGTTCTGAGCGCCCCCCTCACCCCCCCGCCCTAAATATATATATACACACCTCCATATATATATTTATTTTGTTAAATGCAGCGCACACCAAGAGGCGACAGGCAGCCGGCGCAACGGAGGGAAGCGCCCATGGAAAAGGGGGGGGCCCCCTGCTACGAAGCCACCCCCCTGCTTTGTTTTAAATGTGAAAAACTGGGAACAATTTTAGAAAAGAAAAACAAAAACAAAAACAAAAAATATTTATAGACCTCTTTTAGATATTTTAATAAAAGGATACTTTGGAATTTATTAACAGCTTAAGCTGCTTTGATATTAAAGATAGCTATAAAATCAAGATGATGTAGCAGTCGTGTCATTAAATGTACACTGAAGTCTTGTAGTTTGCCACTGGATGAGATTAAAAAAAACCAACAAAAAAATAAAAAAAAAAAACACAGAAAAGACTTATTGAGCAAAGCCATCGAGAAGCACTATGAGACTGACCAAATTTAATAAACTTTTGCCGAGCAGTTTCCACCTCTGTCTGTAAGACACTGCATCGCTTCTGCCCCAGCCAGAGACTGCGCCATAGTCCCTGAAGACTCTAAAGTGAAAACCTTGACGCCATCGAGTATGTATTTAGTTCTGGTGGTTTATGTTTTTTGAAACCTTTGTAACACAAGAATGTCCCGTGCGGTTGTATATGTTGTAGAAATGTCTGCAATAGCCTTCTGGAACAAGATGTAGCATGGTCCGAACGCCGTCCCTCGCGCTTCCTCCAGCTGGCAACCGGTGGCAGCCCCGATACGGCACGGCACAGCCCCAACACGGCTCGGTGCAGCCCCTGCTAGCTCCCAAAGGAAGAGGAAAAAAAATAATGCAAAAGCAAAGACAGTAACCCATGCTCGCGATTTTGGGAGCGAGATGGGAAAGAGGTAACCGGGTGTGATGCTCGGGGACGGCTCCGGCTCGCTGGGGATGGACGTCCATGGGATCCCAGTTCCCCGCACTCTGTCGTCGTCCGTTTGGGAAAGGCAAAGAGATGGAGCCGCTGAACTTTGGCCTCTGGGGCACCAGTGCTTGGGGATGAGCACCCAAAAATCAGGAGCCGTGCGCTTGTGGGTGGCCAAACCCTGCTCGGGGCTGCTCCCAGCATCACAGCCAGTTCTTGCAGCTGAAGCACTTTTTTTTTTTGGGAGGGCACCTGGGCGGGAGGAGCATCCCCTTGCCGCAGCCCTGTCCCCAGGCGGTGGCTGCCAGTGGAGCCTGGGGTGTTGCGCCAGGCTCCTGCCTGAATTGGGCAAGCTCAGACCTGAAGTGGGCAAAGCACCATTCAGCTTTGGCTTTCCAGGGCTGACCCTGTGCAAAGGCGCGGGGGGTCAGTGGTGGCACCATCCCAGCGGGCTCCCTGCCACCTCCCTGACCCCACCACCGCCAGCCGGCCGCTGCTAACGAAATGCCTTGAAACAACACAGGGTGGCCCATGCTGGGCTGCTCTGCCCTGTCCCCTGCCCACACAGCATCAGCCGTCATCCACCAAGGCCACCGCCGTTGGGAGGGCTCCCCTGCCAGGCTCCGAGGCTATGCATTGACTCATTTTCCACTGTCTACATTTTTATCAGAATAGAAGGTATTTTTATATTCGGGTGGTAGTCGACGAGCGATGCTAAAAG
Source organism: Egretta garzetta (assembly GCF_000687185.1). Classification (NCBI taxonomy): domain Eukaryota; kingdom Metazoa; phylum Chordata; class Aves; order Pelecaniformes; family Ardeidae; genus Egretta; species Egretta garzetta. The sequence continues at coordinate 150,899 of NW_009259038.1, read as the reverse complement.
CGGCTCTGCGAAGGCATGGCTCTCCTCGCCCGCCTACCCTGCCCCGGCGAGCCCCAGCTTGCCCACGGCCGCTCTTTTCCCTGCCACCGAGCTGCAGAAGGTCGAGGCGCAACCGTTGGCTGCTCTTTTCCGTCGTGTGCTAGCGGGAGCTTTAGTGGAACGGGATTCGAGGAAGCACTTAGGATAGTCTCGAACACGGCAATCCTGTTGTATTAAAGCTAGCGGGACATACCGGTCACGTTTTTGTTAGGCTCATGTACTGTACTTCAAAAGTTTCTATGAGATCAATGAACTTTGTTTAACAATTTTGGAAGGAACAAGTTCTGTAAAGAGCCACTAAATACAGAAGTTGGATATGACTCCGGCCTTGAGGTGTGTTTTGTCTGGAGGCGGCTGGGATGGGAGCTCCTCTCGCCTTCGCCCGGCGCCTGGGTTGATGTTGGCTCCCTTGGAAGTCACAGCCTTGCTTTGGGTTTATGGCAAGAGCTGTCGCTGCCGTAAACACCTCCCGGTGATTTAGGGAAAAAAAAGAGGGTGTTAAATGAGGTTAGTCCAGCTCAGGCTATAATCCTGCTCCAGGAAAGTCCTGTGCTCATCCCTGGGGCAGCTTTGCTCTGGCTCCTGGGATAATTCGGCATCCTCCGGCGTGAGGTTCAGCTTGGCATTGCCTGATGGCACCGCACCCCGGCACGGCTCTTCTCCAGAGCTGGCCATCGCCGGGCAAGTTTGCAGCTCCCGACACAAGGCAGGGGTGTTTGCATTTGATGAATTAATAAATCCATATGTTGCGTATCTGTTTAAGCTTGTTTGTCGGCTAACATGTTGGGAAGGATTTATTTTTAATGAATATCCGAACGTCTGGAGAAGCTGGGCTGGCTGCCATGGAAACCAGAATCTTCCTCTGCAGCCAAGTGATGGGGCCGCGTTCACCGTCTGGATGCTGCGGGTGTAGCTGCACCCCGGCTGCTCTCAGCAGCACCTCTCCAAAAGCCAAAACACGTAGCGGGGCGCCGTGCCTGGCCAGGAGCAGGGCTCTACGCTCTACAGTGCTCTCAACGAGCAAGTGACCCTGGCTGGCTTCGTCCCTCAGTTTCCCCAAGAGGTGTCACCCCCCAACTTGCTGCAAGAGCTGGAGTCGTTCATGCGGGTGAGATGTTGTGGGCAGGGACACAGGGTCGCGTTGGCCACTTCCACAAGGGCAGGGCCCCCAGTCTCTGCATAGCACCAACACCGGCCCTGGCAAGGGGAGAGAGGTTTTGTCCCTGGCTAAGACCCCTTGACAGAGGGCCGGGGACATCCCACCGAGGGCACAGGGCCACCCAAACCTGGGTGGTGTCAGGCAGTGCTGCCTGTAACCCAGGGTTTGGAGGGATGGTTGTAACATCCCATCGTGCCTGTAACGCACCGGCAACTCACTCTGGGTCACCCAGTGCCATTTCCACCAGTGAAACTGTGGGACGGTTGTGCTCCCAGTCAGTCTCCCAGCTCTTCCAGTGCCCAAACCCCTGTGTTGGTCACCTGTGCCTGGCTGTTCAAGCCATCATGGAGGGCAGAACCATGCTGTCCCCACCATGGGACCACTCTAGTGCTGTGTGTCCTGATGTCCCCAGGGTGGTCCCATCCCATCCCATCCCATCCCATCCCATCCCATCCCATCCCTGTGGGCAGCTGTGGGGTGCCAGGGCACTGCGAGGCCGTGGCGTTGACCGTGTCCCACTTGGGCAACACAGTCTCTGTGCCCAGCCTCACGGACACGGTGGGGACAGGAAGGGGATTAAAATAGAGGATTAATTCCCACCTGGGCCCCCCCTCCCCAGGGGTTTAAAGGCACAAGCAAGAACTGGGGCCAGGAGGGAATTTCTGAAAGAACATTTATTATAGCAAAATCTTGTGCCTGTCCCAAGGGGGCAAAGGGAGCTGGAGCCACCCGGCCCAAACCTGGGGCACCCCATCTGCAACTCCCAGACCAGGGGCAGGTCACCCCACCTCCAGGCCAGCAGCTTTAGTGTCAATAAAATAGTGTAATAAAAGAGAAACACCGGCATGAGACACTGGCTTCGCTCCAGTTTGGCACATGAATCATTTGACACCCTCCACCGCTGACACATACGTTCCCATTCACCACCGCGAGCGATGCTTCCCCTTAGTGAGCCAGCCCGGAGATGATGCCCTGCCCCAAAATATCTGCCCGGCAAGGCGGTGCCCACAGCCGCTGCATTCCCCTCGGGTCTGCCCCCACCGCGGGTTCACCGCTGGACTGCAAGCAGCAATCACCCTGGGTGAAATGCCCGGGGCTGGGTGTCACCAGCCCCAGGTGGCCAGGGTGCACGGTGCTGCTGCCATTAAGGAAGGGCTGCACTCACTGATAATTTCATTTTCAAACCACATCCTGCTGGAGCAGAGGGATCCGGTGGAGCTTGGCCGACCTCAGCCAGTTGCTTGTGCTGGGCAGGGAGGGGAAGGCGGTAGCAGGCTCCCCAGCTGTGAAACACCCATGCAAGGGCTCAGGCAGGCGAGATCCCATCAAAATCCTCCTCCAAAAGCAGTTGGTGCATGGCCCCTGCTGCAAGAGCATCGAGAGGCCCCACCAGACCCAACACAGTGGTCGATTCCCAGGAGGCAACAACCAGCAAGTGGGTTGCAGCTTGCTTGCGCTGGATGGACCACCCTGCACCCGCGCCCGGGCACAGCTGGAGGGGTGCACCCATGCGGGGAGCACTCGCTGCCTGGCACAAGATGCCCAAGAACCTGGCAGCCCCAAGAGCCCGGGGCCTTCACGCCTGGCTGGCAGCATGCTCAGCCCAGCTGCCATCGGTGCTGGGCTGGTGTTCAGCCATCACGGAGCAACACTGGTGTCCCTCGGCACTGGGCCCTTGGTGGCACCATCAGCAGGTGTCCATCACCGCCACAGACAGGGCTGCACATCCTGGGGTGCGGTGGGAACCGAGGCGGCACCAAGGATGACATTTCCTCCCTACCTCGGGTCCTGGCAGATCCCCATGGCTCAGCCACCTTCGGGCAGCCGGTCCACTCCTGGTGTGTTGTTCCACACTGCGCAGCCATTCTCCTTCGATGGGATGGCAGGAAGAGCCGGCAACCGCTCCGGGGATCGCTCCAGCCCCACGGGTTTCGGCTTCCAGGAGCCAGGTGACTGCCGGCAGCCTGCGTATCCACCAGCCGGCCCCCAGCGCATCTCCTCCAGCTGCTTCTCCAGCTCCCGCACCACCAGGCGCATGTAGTCAAAGCTGGCTCGTGAGAGCGACTTCACCCACGACTCCATGGCAGCCTGGCTCTCGGCCGCCAGCACGTAGGTGCGAGACTTGGCGCCGCCGAAGCGGATGGCGAAGGCGAATTCCTCCGCTGAATCGCAGAGCTCCACGGTGCAGCCCTCCAGCACGATGACGCCTACCGGTTCCCGGCTCTCCCGCTCCTCGAAGTAGAAGAGCATGTTGCCCTTCAGCACGAACCAGCGGCGATGGTATGCCGTGTGCCGCTCGCCGCGCTTGTAGAGGAAGCCGGCGTTGTCAGCAGGGGAGTCGCAAGTGGCGTAAAAGGCCAGGCTGCGCTCGTTCAGCTTCATGGCTCTGCACCCTGCAGGGACAGAGGGTGCTCAGGCTCCTGCTCACGTGCAGGGAATGGCAGCACCTTAATTGCACAGTAATCAGCTGTCAGGTTTTTGTTCCCAGCAGCGCTGGCCCTGGCACCCAGGAAGTGGAGCCGGTGAATAAACAGCCCCGTGATCGCAGCTGGGATAACCCTGCTCCCAGCCAAGGTGCTGTGTCCGGTGGGTGCCGGGTGTGGCAGGGCTCCCCGGGCCCCCCTGGGGAGGGGGTTTCCCCCTCAGCCAAATGTTTTCCCACAGAGGAACCCAGGACAGGGCTCGTCCCAGTGCCCCACGTCACCCGGTGCAGGTGACCTTACCGCCGGCGCCGTGTTTGCCCTGCGTCACGGCGTTCCTCCCCAGATCTGGAGAGCCGTGGCCATGGACTGGGTCACCTGGGCAAGACCACCTCTCGCCTTAGCCCCTAACCACCGGTGGCCTTGCTGTGCCAGGCTTTCCACCTACCTGGACTCTGCCTCTAGCTCCGATCCTGGGCGGCCGCCAGCATCAGCGCTGCA
>NW_009259038.1:134283-136609 GCF_000687185.1 Egretta garzetta | reverse complement strand
CCTGGTAACAGGTGATAGGACGAGGGGAAATGGTTTGAAGTTGCACCAGGGCAGGTTTAGGCTAGACATTAGGAAAAACTTCTTCACCGAAAGAGTTGTCAGGCTCTGGAATGGGCTGCCCAGGGAGGTGGTCGAGTCCCCATCCCTGGGGGGATTTAAAAGCAGGATAGATGAGGGGCTTAGGGCCAGGGTTTAGTGGTGGGATGGGAGGGTTAGGGGAACGGTTGGACTTGATGATCTTAAAGGTCTTTTCCAACCAAAGTGATTCTATGATTCTATAAGGTGACAACTGGGGCTAGAAAGCAGGGGGTGATGAGCCCTTAGCTGGGTGCTGGAGCTGCTGGGCGTTGTGCAACCGCGTGGGCAGAGATCGCAGCCCCCTCGCTCCTTCCTGACTGTGGAGGTCGTGTGGCACTGGAGCCGCTGATGCGCTTTGGGTCAAGTGGCCAGCACTTGCCCCACCTGGGCCAGGGGTGAGCAGGTCCGGTGGTGCTGAGCACTGCCTGGGGCTGGGGCTGGATTTCCCGCTGCTGCTACCCACGTCTCAGGGCAACCATAAACCTTTCAGCTGGGGGAAGCCTCCAGGCTGACTTCTGCTCCTGGTTGGCCTTCCACACCGAAAGTGTCACCAGCCTAAGGACCACCTCAGCAGCGCTGCCATCCTCACCATGTCCCAGTAAATACCAGTATCAAGGATTTGCTCTCCTTATCACTCTCCCTTTCCTCCAGTTTCTTTGTTCCCCCGCTCAGCTGCACGGCAATGCGTATATTTTAGCAAACGAGGCGCTGGCACTCATTTTGCAGGCCCTCAACTAAGAAATCCTGCCGTCAGGGACGCCCGCCGCGACTCGCAGGTCGTGGTCCTCACTGCTCCCTGCCCCGTCCCCCCATAGATGCTCCCACCACCCTACCCAGCTGCTCAGGGCTTTGCAATCTTCTCCTTGCGGCAGTGGTTTTCCAGTTCACGGAGGCTTCCCCCTATCACCTGCAGACTTTCTCTTTCAGACTATAAAAAGGGATTTAAACCAGCACTAAAACCATCTGGGCTTTATCTTCCCTCCTGAGCAGGGCGGCTCTGTTCAAGGCCGCTGGTGGGAAGCCTTGGGTCTCTCCGCACCGCTTATCTCCCTGCCTTGCTGAGAGGTGCCCTTTCACATGGCAAGATTAGGAGGGGGAAGGACCACGGGGAGAAGCAATATCTTTATTAGACCAGCTGCGGTAATTGAAAAAAAAAGGTGGCTGCACTCCCAGCTCTGCCTTCCTTTGCTGGGGCTCCAAAACTGCTCCTCACAGCCCCATCGGCCGCTTTAGGAGAGGTTGTTCCTCCACTGCAGCTGCTTCCTGGGGAGCCTTTTGGAAGCTGCTTTGGAGAATCGTCCCCCATTCCTCAAAATCCACCAGCAAAATTCCCCTGTGGGTTTTTGCTTCCCATTGAGGCACCCTTGGGACGGTTGCGTGTCGCTGCACACGCTCCAGCACTTCCCCTTCTGAGTGGCCCCATGATATTTTCCCTGTTGTCCCCATCAGCGAGGAGCCCAGAGCCCATGCCTCAGTTTCCCTGGCAAGATCTTGCTAGGAAAAATGGGAAAATGAATTCCCGTGCTGAGCTTGACTGAGAGCAGGGAAAAATGGGAGAAAAAAAGGGTCTGAAAGGAGGCAGCCGAGCGATGTTTAGGACGTGGGCTGCCCTTGGCCTCCGCTTCCTGCTGCTCCCATGACTGGTGACTTGGCGGTGCGGTTACGCAGTGGCGGGTGCTCGGCAGCTCAGCGAGGTGACCCAGGGAGCTCTGAATCCCCGCCAGCGCTGGCTCAGTGGGGGCCGTTCCTGGAAATTTGGGGGTGCTGAGGGGGGACCGAGGGGCTGTTGGACACCCAGCGCTGCGCGTGTCCCCAGCCGGCCCAGGGAGGAGAAGGGGTGAGGGTCTCCATCATGACCAGCAGCGAACGGTCCCCAGGGACCCCAAATGGACCCAGAAGCCGTGCCCCGAGGTGAGCGAGTCGTGAGGGCCACAGGATCCCCAGTGCAGGGCTGGCACCACCCTCCCCGGTGCATTTTGGGGTGCGGGCGCCCCTGTCCGGCTCCGGGCCCACGCGAGGTTCACCGTCCCACGCAGGCTCCAGCCCGGGGGTCGGGGCTGCGCTGCCCGGGCAGCGGGGAGGGCGAGGCAATCCTGGCTAAAAAGGTAAGATTACACTTGATTATGTATTCCAAATGAGTAGCAGCATATACCAAAATCAAAGTTGGTATGTGACATATGCGATATGTCATGAGGAGGTGTTTATCGATTGATGATTGATTGATAGATAGATAGATAGATAGATAGAT
>NW_009259038.1:133153-134185 GCF_000687185.1 Egretta garzetta | reverse complement strand
CATCGCCATCCTCCCCATCGCCATCCTCCCCATCATCGCCATCCTCCCCATCATCGCCATCCTCCCCATCACCCCCCTGCCCATCGCCATCCTCCCCATCATCACCATCCTCCCCATCACAACCCTGCCCTCTGAAGGGGTGCATGAAAGCCAAGCTGAGATTTTTTTTTTTTTTTTGGTGTGTGGGGGCATCACCAGCTTAGCACAGAACCCCATAACCAAGCATTTCCAGATGTCACCCCCCCAGGCACCCCCTGGGTAGAGAGGGGACAACACCGTCATCCAACTGTGGGATGGCAGAGGTCACCCGCAGCCGCTCACATCCCACCCCAGGAAATGCCAACGTGCCACTCGCTCCCAAACCACCCCACGCATCCTGAAAACGAAGCGGGCCAGAGGGTGGGAGTTAAAGAGAAAAGTGGGAAGGACAGTTGGAAGCTGGTGACAGCTTTTACAGGAGAAGAAAGCAGCAATGGTTAAAAGCTGAGCCCAACGCAGAGCGGAAGGGAAGCGGCAGCGTGTGTGTGTGTGTGTGTGTGTGTGTGCATGTACAAGGGCATCTGCGCAGCTCTGCTTAAACAAACAGAAAAAAGCAGAAGTCGGTGGTAGTGAATTAGCAGTTAGGGACTGTAGAAAATCCATACAGGAAGCAAAACAAAAGAGAAATCTCAGGCCACGGGGGCTGAGGACGCTGAGAGGGCGCTTGTGAAATAGATGAAGCTCATAAAGAAAAGTGTGCAATAGCTGTGAGCTGGGGCAGCTGCCCGTGGGAAGGAGGGCAGGCACCGGGCTCCTCCGACCACTCGTCCGTGCTCAGAAAAAAAGCCAGAAGGTGCAATTATGCATGAAGCAACGGTGGGAGGAATTAAAAAGCAGCTTTTAAGGTAAGATTTTATCACATCAGCTGCTCCCAGCCACTTCCCTGTGGGGTTTGGGACGGGTTGGTTGGTTGCAGAATCGCCTGGCCCCCTGGAGCAGGCGATGCCCAAGGGAGCGGGGGGTTACAGCCCTGCAGGAAAGCTCTGCTCTGGT
>NW_009259038.1:130759-132585 GCF_000687185.1 Egretta garzetta | reverse complement strand
GAGCCCAACTCAGAGCGGAAGGGAAGCGGCAGCGTGTGTGTGTGTGTGTGTGTGTGTGTGCATGTACAAGGGCATCTGCGCAGCTCTGCTTAAACAAACAGAAAAAAGCAGAAGTCGGTGGTAGTGAATTAGCAGTTAGGGACTGTAGAAAATCCATACAGGAAGCAAAACAAAAGAGAAATCTCAGGCCACGGGGGCTGAGGACGCTGAGAGGGCGCTTGTGAAATAGATGAAGCTCATAAAGAAAAGTGTGCAATAGCTGCGAGCTGGGGCAGCTGCCCGTGGGAAGGAGGGCAGGCACCGGGCTCCTCCGACCACTCGTCCGTGCTCAGAAAAAAAGCCAGAAGGTGCAATTATGCATGAAGCAACGGTGGGAGGAATTAAAAAGCAGCTTTTAAGGTAAGATTTTATCACATCAGCTGCTCCCAGCCACTTCCCTGTGGGGTTTGGGACGGGTTGGTTGGTTGCAGAATCGCCTGGCCCCCTGGAGCAGGCGATGCCCAAGGGAGCGGGGGGTTACAGCCCTGCAGGAAAGCTCTGCTCTGGTCCGGGGGGGCAGCAGGGCTGGAGGGGGGCAGCGGGGCTGCGTCCACACCAGCAGCAGCTGAAGGCTCTGGTCTGGGGACATCCAGCCCCGGGGCACAGCACCAGCGGGGGGGTTCCCGTTTCAGTTTTTTCCCCATTGGAAGGGAAAGAATTGGGAGTAGATGGAGTGAGTGACTGGGGTGTGTTTTAAAACTTCACCGAGGATAGAGCCCACTGGTGGTAGCACACGGGTGCCCATTCACAAATGGCTCGGCGTGCCTCAGCCCGTTCCCCAAGGGCAAAATCCTGCAGCTTCCACCTTCCCAACACCCACAAATCGATTGCGTGGTGTCTGTAAAATCCCAGCTGCCACCTCCCCGGGTTTCCCCAGTTTGACGTGCTGGGCGAGCGCCAGCCCTGGGCAGGGCTGCTCTGCCATGGCTCCTGCATGCCCGGCTTGAGCAGCACCTGAGTGGGGGTCTGCAGGGCAAGGAGAGCCCCCCCGCCCCCGGCGCTGCTGCTGCCGTTCGGGGAGGACGAGGCCCCGGAGGAGCTCTCGGGACAGCTGGTGACGTGGGTGGGAGATGTCGATGGGCCTGATGTGAAGGTACAGACCACAGACCAGCCCTTTCCTGGGAAAAGGTGCAGTGAAAGTTTATTGTCCTCCTATTTCCCGTGACTCACAGGGTGGGCGGCCACAGCTCCGCCATGCCACCCCGGTTCCCTTGGGATGGGATGGCAGCAGTACAGCATCGGGACAGCCGAGCATGGCCTGCGTGCTTCCTCTCCAGTCCCCAGCCCTGGAGGGACACTGCAACTGCGCCATTTGTCACGGCTGAAGCCCTCACCCACGGTGTGGGAAAACCGCAGACCCTGGGGCCTGATCCGCTCCCATCGCGGGTGGGCAGTGCCCCGTGGTGCCGTTCACAGCAAGATAATTTCCTCGACCGAAAGGCAGAGGAAGATGATGAGAAATGGGGTTTGAGACGGCGTCTCGCCCACTGCCGTCACCGCAGAAGTCCCTTGGGCCCCAGCCTGCGGAGCCGTGGGAGGACGCAGCCAGGCAGGAACAGGAAAGCGGGGTGTTTTCCTGCACGCACCCCTCCCGAGCCCCCAAATGACCCCGCGCTCGGGCTCCCCCCAGATTCCGGAGGGGCAGAGACCAGGTTGGGGCCGAAGGGGAGGGGGTGGGACGTCCCCAAATCCACTGAGAAAAAAAATTGTAAAAGTCATACAAACTAAAAAAAAAACCAAAAACCCCCCCAACAAAAACCAAGAGCAAACCCCCACAACGCAACCCG
>NW_009259038.1:126992-130325 GCF_000687185.1 Egretta garzetta | reverse complement strand
GGGCGCTCCCCCCCCGCCCCGCCCCGGGCGCGGACCCCTCTCCTCCCGCGGAGTCCCAGCGCCCCCTGCTCCGGGAGCGTGGTCCCCTCCTGTGCCAGCCCCGAGCCCTCGGGCCGTTCCCCGCACCCCTTTTCTGCGGGAGGACGCTCCAACCCCGGGGCCTCTTCCTTTGGTTTCCTCCGTCCGGGGGCCACGGCCACCCCCGGGGACCCCCGTCCTCCCAGCACCCGTGTCCCCTGTGAGCGCTTCCTGCCCCGGGGGCCCTGTTCCCCCTGTGGGTGCCCCCAATCCTGGGGATGCCCAACTTCCCAGCACCCCTTTACCCCAGAGCACCCCTTCTTCTGGGATCCCTGTCCCCCTCGAGGTCCCCCATTGCCCAGCACCTCTATCCTGGGGACCCCAATCCAGGGATGCAGCCAGCCCTGCCCCTCTCCTCCTCCTGCCCCCAGACCCCTGGCATGTGGGTGGCCCCTCTTGGAGGGTGCAGACCCCTGCGGGGTGATGCCCACCCGTCCCAGCTGCCGTTGTGGGGTGCTGCGCTGCCCATGGGGGCCGTGCCCTGCCTGCCTGCTCTGCTCCCCCCTTCTCCTCTGCCCCCGTGCCCACTGCAAGTGCCAGGCAGAGGTGCCAGCCAGACCCTGCCAAGCCTCCAGCTTTCTGCTCCCTGCGGACTTTGTTGGCTCGTAGGTGCTGCCTGGCTTGGCAGGCGCGGGGGCTCGGAGCACGAGGCTGATGCACTGGCGGGCAGCATCCCGGCGGCCTCCCTGCGCCCTGTTGGCATGCCCAGTCCTGCTCGTGCCAAGCCCCGATGGGGTCACCCGCAGAGAGCCCGGACCTGCTGGCTCCGACAGCGGCAATAACGTGGTCATCGCTGCCCGGGCTGGGATTTACTGTCAAGGAAACCGGGGCGAGCTGTCGAGCTGCGATTTCGATATTGTTGTTGCAAATTGATTCAAGATGGGCTGGAGTTGTGGGCTGGTGGCCCGGGGACTTTTCTGATTGCTGTGCTTAGGTAGGAAAAGCAGGCGGGGGAAGAGGTGACCGGTGTGGGGACCTGGTGCTGCCTGCTCTCGCATGTCCCCGTCTGCCATCGGGCTTTGCTGGCAGGTTACGGGATTGGAGTTTAAAGGCCCATGACATTACTGGCAGGTTTCGCTTTGACTTGTTTGGGACCAGATCAACGCCTCCGATTTCTTTTTAACTTGCTTTTGGTGCAGAAGAGCCTTGTCCCTGTGCATTTCCCCCACCCCCAATACTGCTTTTATTTTCTCCTTTGCTTTTACGTATTTATTGCCTCTAAAAAAATCTGTTTTGGTTTCACTGGAGCCCACAGGGCAACGGGTCTGCCAGCACCATGTATCGCACCGGAGAGATTTGGGTGCGAGTGCCGGTGGCTTTTGAGGGGTTTTCTGTCCTCCTCGCCCAGAGCAAACCATCCCACCCATGGGACTGACCCTGGCACCGCAAAGACGTCGGGACAAATCCCAGCGGGTGTGATGAAGTGAAAGTGCAAGAGCTCGGCGCTGGTGGGGTTTGCGGTACCGCCAGCGCTGCCACAGCTCGGCAAGGACAAAGAGCCCGATCCAGCCCTGAGGGGGGCTGCGGTGGTGGGGAGGGAGAGCCAGGCTGGCGGGGAGCTGAGCTGCCAGCTGCTCCCCCCGGTCCCCATGGGCGAAGCCGGGGACCCCCAGCCAGCCGCTCCCCTGGGAGCGCTCCCTGCACCCGGCTTCTCCCACGCCTACACCGCAGCAATTCATTTCATGCAACAAAACAAACCCTGTCGAAAGAGGCCACCCCGCTGCTGGGCTTTTCCCCGCAGGCAGTGGGTGTAAGAGAGTGTGATGATGTAAACTGGGCTGCAGGGTGCCAGACGCCACAGTGATGGGTGCTCGGGTGAGCGGGAGCGGGCGGAGAGTCTTTGGGGAGCTGGGCTGGCCAGGGTGGCTCGTCCCAGCGAGCTCGTATGGGCCAAGCGAGCCTGGAGCTTGTGTTTGGCCCGAGGTGGGTTCGGGATAGGCTGTCTCCATCCCGACTGTCCCAGTGGAGCACTCAGGGGAAGCCAAATGGGTGGATTTCCCCTGGATTTGAAGTGCCGTAACATTGGCCACGTCCCCAGAGGTCTGCAGCACTGCTCAGCCCACGCAGAGCCGTAGATTAAGGCCAGCTCTGGCCTTTAATACAGCAAGCTGCGTAGTGCTGGGTGGTCAAATAAGGGGTGTGTATGTCCTGCGAGAAAGTGGGGAGAGGAGAGCAAAACCAGCCCCCCAAAACCTCCAGGCTTTAAACCCAATTTCCTAAGGAAACATAGCCTATGTGAGCATGCGGCGGGGTCTCTCCGACCTGCTCCTCTGTTGCTTTTGAGTTTGTTGGTTTGGCTCTGCTGAAGGAGAGGGAGGGAAGGTCCCAAGACCCCCCCAGACCCCCCTGGGGTCCTCCAGCTTCTGTGGAAACAGCCGGCGGTGGGTCGCAGTGGGCGGTGGCGCTCAGAGCTGTGGTGCTCTGCCATCACTACGAGACCCCAGAGAATCCACACCGCCGCAGGGGGCTGCTCCCAGAGGGAAGAGCAGGACAGCGCCGGGCTGTTGGTGCCGTGGGTTGTGCTGGCCTGACGCACAAATGGCCTCTGCTGTTTTATTGGTGATGCTGTAAATATGTGGGTGCTCTTTCAGGGGGGTGATGGGGCCCTGTCACCCCCCCTTGCCTCCCATGGAGTTGTTGTGTTGTGTCTTCTGCCCCCGCACTGGGGCTGCGCTGCCCTGGGTGCATGGGCTGGGGCTTTCTGTTCTGCTGGGGGGTAAATCAGCAATATTTACCCCGCTGGTAAAAGCGGGCTGCTGGAAGGGAGGAGGCCAGGCCAAAGGGCAGCCATAAAACTTCATGGGGCTTTCCGTGTGTGCAGAGTTGGGGCTGCTTTCCACGGCTGTGTTTGCTCCGCAGCGAGCGTGCCCAGGGCTGGGGAATTGCCCTGAACACGTCGCATCATGACCCAGCTTGGAGGAGAGCGAAATCAGGGTGCTGTCCTCCATTGCCCCCCCCTTATCCTGCATCGGGAGGCTGCAGCCAGACCCTTTCCTCCCTCTCCCCCCGCACCAGACCCCCCTGCCTCCCTGAGCAGCTGCGTCTCGGTGCCTGTCCCCAAATGGCCTCGTCACCCCGCTTGTCCTCCTCTGCTCTCAACCCAGGGTCACATCCAGCTGGTCCTCCAGTGCCCGCAGCCCCAGTCCATGGGGGATCAGGATGCGGAGAGGGGCTGCAGGGCTGCTCCGGCACCATCCCAGGGGGATGCTCCACACCACCCAGCCCTTGCGAGCCCACCCCCGGCAGGCTGACACC
>NW_009259038.1:125984-126972 GCF_000687185.1 Egretta garzetta | reverse complement strand
GAAAAGTGCTGTTCATTGTAACCCAGCCTTTTATAGCTGCCTCGCGAGCGGGCTGCGGGGCTGTGCCAAGAAAGGCTGCTGCCGGCTCAGAATAGCTCTTTTCATGGAGGACATCCTGGGAAGGAACAATGTTCCTGCTCTTGGGATTGTGGGAACTTTGTATTTCTGCCATTCGGGATGCCGGGAGCTGCAGGGCTGGCGAGGGCGGCTCCCAGCCCCTCGTTTCACTCCCTCCTGAAAATAGTCCTTGGGGTGAACTTTGAATAACGTTGTGCTTATAAAAAGGGAGCCGAAAATACCACCGGCCACTTTTTCCTCCGGTTGGGGAACAGTTGTTTCTGGGAGAGCCGGCGTATAAATCAAATTTCCTATTTACATTTTTTTTTCCTGGCGTGGAGAGTAGCGGCAAGGAGTCGGGGCCGGTTTCATTTTCAGATCGCGGCACGCTGGCTGCGCTGCACATGCTCCGGGGCCGCCTGTGGACGCATGTGTGTGAGCATGCCTCGCCGGGCACAGCAATGCTGGCTCTGCTCCGTAACGTGTCCCTTCGAGGCCAGGTTTGTGGCGCTGGGTGCTGGAGGGTGCCCTTCCCCAGCAGCCACAGCCCCCCTGCCTGGCTGTTTTGTGGTGGGAAGGTGGCAGGATGGATCCTGCAGCCCCTCGGTGGGAATGCTGTCCAGCCGGCTCCGATCCGCTCATCCTCCGGGAGCGGGTGGCAGAGCTGCGGCGCTGGCTCCTGGTGCTGCCCTGGCACCGCTCGGTGCTGCGGGCTCCTCTGGGTGCAATTAAACAACAAATGCATTTACTAGGAGTTTTGCCACCAGGAAGGCACAAATTGCTGGATCCAAGCTATGGCCTCGGGTTACCGTCCCGGCCGGTGCCAGCACTCGCTGCTGCCGTGGCACTCGCCAGGTTGGGCAAGAGTTTAATGAAATCTCCCGGGGGCGGCTCGGCTGCAGGGCTGGGTCCTGTGCAAGCCGGGGCTCGC
>NW_009259038.1:124992-125845 GCF_000687185.1 Egretta garzetta | reverse complement strand
GTCGGGGTGGGACGGGACGTTAGCCCCCCATCCCAACCAGCCCGTGGTGTGTCCGAGGGTGGGCTGGATTCTCCGCTCGGTGCAAATTAAAGCAATTAGCTGTTGTGACAAGTCCTTTAGCTCGGTGCTGACCCGCAGGATGGCTGGGAGCCCCTCGTAGGAACGTACGGGGTATAAGGGATGCGGATGTAAAGTCTGCCTGCCTTAAAGCCACCGGCTGCTGAATTCTGGCATCGTGGAGCGTGGCGGGCTGGAGCAAGGAGAAGCCCATGTGGCAGAGGGCACATCCCTGCCAAAACCCAGGGCCAGGCCTTGGAGCGGGATGCTGCTGCGGTAGCTCAAGCATGGATTCAGCTGGGATAGCCATTCCCATGAGAGAAGTGCGCCAGGCAGGAGCAGGGAGGACGGGCGTCGTGGTTTGTGCCGGCAGGAGGAAGCGCTGGGGGGGTATTTCCCAGTATTGCGCCAGTTGGAAAATGCACGTTGCTCCCGGAGATGGACTTTGGCTGCTTCCCGCAGGTGGAGCCCGGCTTTTCCCGCGCTGCAAACCTCTCCCGAAGCCGTCGCAGAGTGAGCCCGAAAAACTTGGAAGGCAAATTCCCTGTCCTGGGAATCTCCCGCTTGTCTGAGTAGCTGTCTGCACGGGTGCCCCGCTTCCTTCTGCATTTTTGGGGGAGCATCCGGCTGAGCGTGCCGGCAGTGCTGGCGGTCACGGCAGCAATTCCCGGGTGCCGGGAGGAAGCGGGAGCGCAGCCGGAGGATGCTGAGTCATGGGCAGGCTGGCGGTGCTGATAGAGGGGGGGGCCCCGACGGGGGGTTCGGCTGGGTCACGGGCGGGCGCACGCCCGGCACC
>NW_009259038.1:123453-123776 GCF_000687185.1 Egretta garzetta | reverse complement strand
CGCTGCCGGTGTGCTCTGTCTTGCAGCGCGGCCGCCTCACTGGAGCCACGGCAATGAATGGGCACGCTCTGCCAGCCGGCACGCCAGCACATCCCCGGGGCTGGCATGAGTTCTGCGAGCTGCACGCCATCAGCACCGCCAAGGAGCTGGCACGGCACTACCTGCGCTTTGCCACCGAGCACCCCCACCATGACCTCCTGGCTGCCGAGAACTTCTCGGTGCAGTTCACCGACCTCTTCCAGCAGTACTTCTGCCATGAGGTGAAGGAGGGCTTTGCCATGAACCAGCTCCGCATCCTGCCCGCCGGCCCGGCGCGGGATTAC
>NW_009259038.1:121044-122508 GCF_000687185.1 Egretta garzetta | reverse complement strand
TCTCAAGCCGGGACTGAGCAAGCGCATCCTGCCATGGGGGCTGTCACGAGAGCAGCCCCATGAGGTGCGCAAGGAGGGGGTCCTCAAGTATGGGCTGCTGGACGAGACCTTCCTGGACAGCGGGACGCGCTGGCAGCGCTGCCGTCTGGTGCTGCGGCGAGCGGGGACGCCCGACGGTGAGGAGTATGTGCTGGAGCTCTTCGACCCGCCCAAGGTAAGGACCTGCTGGCTCTTGCACCTTTCGGCCGGGTGATGCTGCGGGTCCCTCGGCAGCAGCTTGGGGACAACGCCAGGGTGCCAGCACATCCCGTGGGGAGGATGGGGGGCCATGGTGTGTCCCCGATCGTGAGGGTTTCTCACCATGAGTGGTGTCTGGGTACAAGCCTGGGACCCGGGAGGGTTTGCTCTGCCACTGCTCTCCTTCTGCTGCAGCTGCACCAGGCTGCACCCTGTTTATTTAAGACCTTTGAGAAGGAGAGCTTTTGGGGGGTGAAAGATGCTGTGACCACGTGCCCAGGGTGATGTACGTGCTAATTATTGCAGTCGGTCAAGTTTCTCCCTACTGGGACCCCAAACCTGGGTTTTCCAGCCAGAAGCAAAGCGCCTGCCTTGTGAGGATAGAGGCTGGTGGCCCCTGTCCCACTCATCCCCAGCCCCATGGACCCATCCCAGCAGGATCGGGGGGTCACCAGGGCTGGAGAACCCCAAACTCGCCCTGTCCTTGCTGTGCTGTTGCTTCACCAGCCTGGACATCTGCTTGCCCAGGCAAGCTGGGACAGGAAAGAGAAAACAGAAATCAGGTTCTGTGCCTTCCTCTGCTCCCTGTGGGACCTGTAAGGGACTTGAATTTTATTTTTGTAAGTACTTTTGTGGCTAGAAATTCAGATCTCGGCTACCCCGGGGAGCTCCCGTGGTGCTTAGACGCTGGCTGGAGCGGAGATGATGCAGGATGTGAGCGAACGGGGGGCGATGCGGGGGGAGCCGTGGTGTTTAATCTTTAAAAAGCCAGTTCCTCCACATGGCAGGTCTTACGCAGGCCTGATGGGCTGGGTGTTCTCTTTCTTTTTCCTTTTTTTTTTTTTTTTTTGGTGCTCGTTTAACTTTGATGCTTAACTTGTGCTTCGGAAGGAGGAAGCCTCGGGTAGAGCCGGAACCTTGTCCCTGCCTTCGGGCTGTGTTTGCTGCTCACCGTGGCACTGAGCCAGGGAGCAGCTGGCTAAATTCCTGCTATTTCTGTCAAACAACCCCAATATTAAATATTTAAAAAGAAAAAAAAAAAAAAAAAACCACATCAGAATTGTAAAATCTGAAAGTAAAAGCCGCTTTTGCTCTGTCGGGTCAGGGGTTGCCACTGTTTGTCCCTGCGGGAATGTGTGTCCCAGGGCCACGGGAAGGTCTGGCTCCCAACAGCAGCGCTTTGGGGCTCTTGGAGGCTCCTCGGGCAGCTCCGCTGGGGGCCAGCGG
>NW_009259038.1:112487-120347 GCF_000687185.1 Egretta garzetta | reverse complement strand
GGGGATGTTCCTCACTGGATTTCGCGAGTCTCCGGAGTAAATTGCTTCCTGTGCAAATATTCTCAGGGCGGGTCCTTCCTGTCTAATTAACTGGGCCGGGGCCAGATCCTGTCTCCTTCACAGCAGAATCAATCCAGCCCCTTTCCCAGTCACGGCGGTTGAATTCAGGGGGAGTTGGAAAGCCCCCCCACAGAGCTGGTGGGTCCCAAACGCAGCAAGGGGGCAAACCACAGAGCAGTGGGAACAGAACAGCTTGTTGGTGGTTTATTTTTTTTCCCTTTAAAATAACTAAATAATAATTAATAACTCCCCAGAGAAGGCTGGGGGGACCCCCCTCCCCTCCATCCTCCTGCCCTGGGATGCTCACAGGACTTTGCCTCTGCCTTTTGCCCATGTCATGGATCTGGTCCTGATTTGAAGATGCTGATGGTCGTGGTGGAAGACTGATAGGTTTAAATAAGCAACTGTAAAACCTTGCTTTTGGCCCCCAATGGTCTCTGGATCATTAGGCTTGGTCACCCTTGAGATCTCCCCAGAAGTGCCCTCCTCTTCTCCCTTTCTACCCTTTAAATAATACGCTGGAAATGGAAATTCAGCCCAGCCTCCCAGCTTTACAGCATCAAGCCCAAGCCCCCAGATATTCAGCACCTTGCAATGACCTTGGAAAGGCAGGGTGCTTAGGGAAAGGGGGTGGCCCCATGCATGCCCCAACATGGCTTGGCCATTGCTCCCTTGCTCTGCTTTTGGCAGCTCTTATCTTATTTTCCCCTCTACTTTCCCCCTGGTGCGCTCCAACGGGGCCTCTCAGCCTAATCCCGTAACGTGCCCGGCATCAAAGGGAGCAGGGCGCTTTGAAGAGCCCTAATCCCATTAATTGCTTGGGTGGCTGCAGCCTGCGCTGGGCTGGGCGATGGGGTGCTGGGCTGGGCAATGGGGTGCTGGGCTGGGCGATGGGGTGCGTGTCGGCGAGCCATGCTGGAGCTGCCGGCAGGCCCTGCGGCGCTGCCTGGTGTGGGCATCCCATCCCCCAAGGGATGTGTCGGTCTCGCGGGAGCTTCAGCCGGATGAGCTGGGGCTTCCCATGCTTGCAGCCGCTGCTGGGTTGGTTTTGGCATCGCTCCTTCCTCCCTCAAGCACTGGAAAAATGATGTTGCAAGGGAGGGATTTGGAGACGATCGGATCCGGAGCTCTCCCAGGAGCAGGTCACAGCGGGGCTGCAGGGCACCAGAGGGCTCAGGGCACCAGCGCAGGGCAGGGGGCACCCAGACCCCCACCCTGGGGACATGGCGGAGGGTGCTGGTGTGCTGTGGAGAGGAGGGATGCGAGGATGTTGTCCCACTGACCGGTGCCAGGGTGAGGTGATGTGCTCCGTGGCACGAGGCTGCTGGGACTGGCCCCAGCACCAGTGGGGTCATCCTGATGTGCAGAGTGCCTGGAGCAGGGGGATATCAAGGAATCTATAACGCTTGTACATATGGGTGTATGTATACATGGGTGCAGGAAAACCAGTGGAACCCTGGTTATGGTCCTAAGTGTGCAGCCAGGTGGATTCTCTGGTGTCTTGTATGAGGGTGATGGGCGATGCTCGCCAGTCCTCCTTGCTTTCCATGGGGGCACTAAGGGCTTTCTCCTCTACCGTGCCATGTATTCTCCCATGACTGGTAGGATCAGGTAGCTCAGAGGCTTCTCCACCTTTATAAATTTAAGCCGAAGCTGGCAAAGCAGGTTTGCACGCTTTAGGGCAGCCCTGTGGGGGTTTGGGGCTGCCCTGTTCATCAGCTGAGCCCCAGACCTGAGCGCCTTTTACCCGCCCAGCTCCTGAACCCCATGAAAACCCTGACTTGCAACGGAAATGTCCCGAGCCGTTTCTGTTGACCAGATGTTTTTACAGGAAGGGGAAGGGAAATGGGATTTGCATTTGTGCTGGTTTCTTTATAGCATTTTAATGAAATCCAGCGCATCCCGTAAATTGATGGCATGCCGAGACAAGCCGGGAAGACTCTTTCCGCTGAAAACCCGTGGTGCCTGTGTCACAGCTCGTACGTCTTCAGCCGTGGCCACAGGAGGAGTAGTATTTTTATCTCTGCTCAGCGTGAGATTGCTTTGACTTCCTTTTTTTTTTTTTTTCTTTCTTTTTCCCCTTCCTTTCACCTGAAGCTGGTTTCTGAGAACTGCCACCTCCTGAGCAAGCAGGTCTCGCGCCCCTGGGCTCCGATTTTCGGTGCCTGGGTCTCTGCACAGCAGTCAGCCAGGCACGGGGTGGGGGACATCCCGGCATTGCGGTCCCCATGCCCATCCCGATTCCTCCTGGAGCTGCTTTGTACCTCCAGGGGCAACTGGGGCTGCTCAAACGTGGCCTTAAGTGACACAACCAAGGATATATGGTGAGGCAGTGGCAGAGGGGGGAGCTGCTGCTGGTCCCTGCCCGTAGGGATGGAGAGGCCACATTTTGGGAAGCCCTGACCCCAGCAGCAGCTGCATTTGCATCCGTATCCCAGGCAGGGACTCAAGCAAACTCCTTCTTTTGTGGCACAGCACTTTGCTTCAAATCCAAACCACCTTTCCTCTTATTTGTGTTTTATAATTATGCTTAAGAACTGGATGTGCCAAGCTGGATGCACAAATGCCCTCTTCAGCCCTGTGAGCTCCTCTATTCCTGCACAAAACGATGCAAAATGATCTTTTCTCCCCAGGGCCACCATGAGCAGGAGACCCCCATGCCCATGAGCTCCAGCAGACCCCTTCAGGGCTTGCTGGAGCCCGTGGGCAATGGGTGCCCCGCAAGAAGGAGTTTGCCCATGATGGGAAGCATCTCAGTGTCCCGTCGTCGCCCTGGCCTGGGGAAAGGCACATTTGTGTCAATCTGGATCCCATTTGGTGTCTTCCGTCCTGCGAGCCGGAGCAGGCTCGACTACGTGTGCTCCTGCCCTCGTCCCCGTGGTTCACCTAGGGGCAAGCTGGCTCGTGCCGCATTTTTTTTCCTCTCTTTGGTGCAATAAAAAATGTTAAACAATCCCAGGCTGGCGGGGGTTGCTGCCTTGATCCTCCAGCCAAGAGCAATCCTGTAGCATCATCCCTTGGCGGCTGGACAGCATGTGGCCGGAGAGCTGCATCCCTCTCCTGGCATCCCCTGGGCTTGTATCCTTCCCCCTGCATCCCTAGGGATCGCATCCCTCTCCTGGCATCCCCTGGGCTTGTATCGTTCCCCCTGCATCCTTAGGGACCATGTTCCTCTCCTGGCATCCCTTTCCCAGGATCACCAGGGATCGCATCTCTCTCCTGGCATCCCCAGAGGCTGCATCCCTCTTCTAGCATCCCTCTCCTGGCATCCCCAGGGCAGGAGCTGGGCAACCTGCCGTGGCGTAAGAGCCAGAGGGGTTTGGGTATACTGTGATTCCCTTGGGAGAGGTGAAACCATGTGCAAAGGTGCCTGGAGCCTCACTGAAACCCGCCCGCAGACTTTCACCGCCGAGCAGGGCGGGCGGCACATCCCCTCGCCGCTTCGCTTTCGGCGCTGCGCTGCTCGCTGTTCTTCGAAGGCGCGCGGGCCTGGGCGTCCTTTTGGCTTTTTTGAGATTTTGGTGGTGACTCTCTCTATTCCCCCTCTCCGCCCTCCCCCCCCCTCCCCGCTTTATTTTTTGGTATCGCAGGGTGAGGTCGCGTGGGGGGAGGGCGATGAGACAAAAGGTTATTTGTCATTTATTAACCACAACTTTTTCCATCCTTGGTCATGCACGGAAAAAAACCACTTTTAGCAGCGTAACCACAGCCCCGGCGTTAATTGCTGAAGAGCAGAGTTTCTTATTTTGGAAACTGTTGCTGGGATGGAGCTTGCCGGAGCTTGATTTGGTTGCGAGAGGAAGGGCGCGGGACAGAGCCCCAACCTGCCGCTTCCCCGGGTGCTGGGGTGCTTGGGCTTTGCAGGAGAGGGGCTCCGAAGGTTTCCTTTCTTTTTAACCCCATCCTTTTAAAATCCCCATCGCTGTGACCCCTCTGCTCATCACGGTGACGCTTCGCTGCCTGCCAGCGCGTGGCTGCTGAGGCTCGGGGCCGTCTCCTTCGCACGGGTGCTGCAGAGCTGCTGGCGTAGGAAAGCACCAGGGGCAAGCCGAGGCGCGAGCGGAAAATGGCGAGATTCAGTGAATCGCAGGAAAAGGGGCTGGGAAAGCTCTCAAGGACCACGCCGCTTCCCCCGAGCCTCCTGTAGCTGGGGGGGTGCGTGGGGCTGCGGGGTGTGGAGGGTGCTGGGTCCCACTCAGCCCCGGCAGCAGCTGTGAGATGCCCGGTGGTGTTTTTTGGGTGGTTGTCATCTTTTTTTTTTTTTTTACGGCCCAGGATGTGGTTGTTTCAAGGCTGAGTGCTGCTTCTTTCAAAGGTAAATATTTATGAGAGCCTGCACAGGCAACGCGGGGTCTGGAAGGATTCATCCCGGCAGCGGGGGCTCGGCCGGGGCTGGCCCCACTCCTCCCTGCCAGGCAGCCGGTCCCAGCTCCGACCGATGCCCGTGACGGGCATCGTGATGTTCAACATCATCCTGAGGTTATCTTAAAACCAAAGCATTTGGGGCAAGATCTGCTTCCTTCAGGCAGGGCGCAGCACCCGGTCCTTGCTTTGGGACTGAAATACCCACCTGGGCGAGCGAGTGCTCCGGCTTGGCAAAACCCCAGGGTGATGCAAAAATCCCAGAATGTCCTGGGGACCGCGGGGACCCTAAGGGGTCGGTGCTGGGCACCCTACAGCCCCCAGTCCTCCTGGGCCAGGCTTTGCAGTGACTCAGTCCCTGGCTGCAGCCAGGCTCCTGCTCGCATGCAGACACCTTGTTTACTTTCCATGCTCGTTGTTTATTCCAGGAAATTATTAAAGCAGCCCACGCTGGAAGCAAATTTGGCTTAAAATTAAAAAAAAAAAAAAAAAAAAAGGGAAAAAGGGGCTGGCGAACGCCGCCTGTTTACAGATCCTGTTTCTAGCTTCCGTCTTCCCAAACCCCACCGTGAACGTGAGCTGCTGGGCTCTCTGGTTTTTGGGGTGATTTGCAAGGTTTTGGGCAGGGAGCATTGACTCATTCGCGGGGATCTGGTGGCTGCTGAGGTTTGTCAATGCACAAAAGGGGCAGTCAGCCCCAAGGATGGGGTGGGGGGTTCTAGCCAGACACCCCCCCGCCCCCAAAATCCCTCCCCACAGATATGGATTTACCCGGCGGCTCTCGGGGCTGCGTTTCACAGCACCTTGGGTTTAATTTAATATAAGAAATAGGGGCTCGGTGGGTCAGCAGGGTTCCAGACTGTGTTTTCTCATGTCGCCGTTCGCCAGCGCTCGGCAGCCGCTCGGGATGGGAACAGAAGGTGCTTTGTGCCCCGGCCACCCCCGAGCCAGCGCTTCAGGCCGGCACAAGGGTGCCTCTTGTCACCACTGAGCCCAGTCCCCTTGGGGATGGCTCTGTCCCCTGCTGTGAGCTTTGGGGATGCTCAGAGACAGGGTGTCCTGGAAACTCTTTTGTCCCTCTGGGGTTGGTGGGTTGGGGGTGCTGGCCAGGGTTTGGGATGGGCAGAGAGGGGTTTTTGGGGAAGTGACGGCCACAGTCTGGGGGGGGCTCGAGCTCACACAGCAGCGTCACCATTTGTGTTTCTTTGCTTAAGAGAGGCAGGAAACCTCCTACGCCCAGTGCCCCAGTGAGAACCCCGTGATGACGCTCACTGCTGCTGTCAGTAGGTTTCAGAGTGAACAACCTCTGCGTGCAGAGAGGCCAATGTGTGCTGGGTCCCTCAAGTGACGGCCACAGTCTGGGGGGGGCTCGAGCTCACACAGCAGCGTCACCATTTGTGTTTCTTTGCTTAAGAGAGGCAGGAAACCTCCTACGCCCAGTGCCCCAGTGAGAACCCCGTGATGACGCTCACTGCTGCTGTCAGTAGGTTTCAGAGTGAACAACCTCTGCGTGCAGAGAGGCCAATGTGTGCTGGGTCCCTCCCTGGGAGCTGGGCTGGTGGTGGCTGCAGTGGACATGGGGTGCAGGAGGCACGTGGGAGGCTGGGGGGGTGCCTGAATCAGTGGGATCCCAGCCCCAGCACTGGCATTGGCAGGGGGCTGCCCGGGGCAGTCCTGTCCCTTTGGGATCAGCCATGGTGCAAACGCCCGAGGAGGAGCATTGGGATTAGCTGTGCTACCATGCCCCCGGAGCGCTGGGATTAGCTGCTGGAGGAGAGGCGCTGGAATCAGCTGCGCTGCAAACCTGTGATGTTGAGCACTGGGATTAGCCCTGGTGCAAATCCCAGAGGGTGAATGTTGGGATTAGCCGCGGTGCAAACAGCCAAGGACACAGGCTGGGATTATCTATGGGGCAAAGTCCTCCAGGATGAGGGCTGGGCTTAACCGTGGTGAAAACTCCCAAGGCCAAATGCTGGGATTAGCTGTGATGCAAAGTCCCTGAGGACAGATGCTGGGATTACCCATGGTGCAAACCCCTCAGGATGAGCGCTGGTGCGGCAGAGACCTTGCACCCTCGGGGTGCCCCCACGCCCCACAGGCCCCCCCCCCGTTGCCTCCCTGCTGCCCTGCACCGGGGCAATGGGAAGCATTTCCCCTCCAGTTCACCCAGCATCCCCCTGGGACGGGGCTGCGTGTCTCCGTGCTCCTGGGAAACTTCACAAAACTCCCCGAGGCCGTGGGTGCCGCGGGGTGGGTTTTTTATGCCAGCATAACCTGACACTCACACTGCTGCAGATCTCAGTGGCCTGTCTGTCCATCCGTCTGTCCTCCCACCAACAGCCTGGCGGGGCCGAGCCATGCCTGGGCGCGCTGCAGCTCTGGCTGAGCTTCATCCCATGTGTAAGGGGTACCCGGCGGGCTCCGTGATTTACGAGAAATGACAAATCACACCCATATTGGCCGGGGACTTTGCACAAGGGTGCTCTCCCGCGGCATGACTCAGAGTGGAAGCGAAAGGGCCGGCGTGCGGAAATCCCTGGTGCGTGGAGGGGCCGGTGGCAGCGCCCGCTGCTCTCGAAGGATTTGCTCTCTGCTCCGCACAGTCTCGGCTTGCCGGCCCTGCTGCCATGGCTGAGTCACTGCCATCACTGCCGTGCCACCACCATCGTCACCATGCCACCACCATCGTCACCGTGCCGCTGCCATCATCACTGTGCCACCGCCGTCATCACCGTGCTGCTGCCATCATCACTGTGCCACCGCCATCAGTGCCGTGCCACTGTCATCCTCACCATGCAACCGCTGTCATTGCTGTGTCACTGCCATCATCATGGTGCCACTGCCGTCATGGCCGTGCCACTATCGTCATCGCCATGCCACTATCGTCATTGCTGTGCCACTCTCATCATCGCCGTGCCACTATCGTCATCACCGTGCCACTATCATCATCGCTGTGCCACTATCGCCATCGCTGTGCCACCGCTGTCATCCTCGTGCCACCGCCGCCTTTGCCAGCAGGGGGCTGGGACCTGGCCGCATCCACTGGGAAGGCTGGGTGGCTCTGGCTCCCTCCCATGCCAACCAGTATTGCAGGTCGTGGCAGCATTTTGGGGACCTGGCAGAAAGCAGCTGAGCCCAGGGGTGCCTGGGTGGGCGGTGGGTGCCAGCACCCTGCTGGTGCGTGGGTGGTGCCATTGCTGGTTCAACCTAGAGATGCCCACGACTCCCCCGGCGGCGGGCAGTGTGGCAGTGTGATTTTGCTCTCATTCTTGGAAAGCCGGCTGCTTTCCTCTTCACCTGAACGAAAAAAAAGCTCTTCCAGCATCTGCAGCATCCCCTGGGCATCCATGCAGGGCGCGCTCCTCGCAGCAGCGGCTCAGAGCATCTCAGTGAGAGCTTTCCCGGCACGGGTGGGCGGGCTGGGAGGAGCCTTGCTTC
>NW_009259038.1:110532-112110 GCF_000687185.1 Egretta garzetta | reverse complement strand
GCACCCCGTGACACCCTCTGGGGACCCCCCAGGGGTCGGGGATGCAGGGACATGGGATGGGGGGGTGCAGTGGGGTGTCCCCCAGGTCGAGCCATGGGCTCCTGTGGGATGCTCTGGGCAGGGAGCAGGAGGGAGCTTCGCCCCGGGGGGCGTTTTCGTCCATCTTCCAGTTTGCCCCATGTCCCCCTGACATTGGGGACAGCTCTGGCCTGGCTGAAGCATCAGATTTTTAAATTCTAGAAAAATCCCCGGCAAAGAACAAAAATACAAATACTGGGGGGTCAGCAGGCCATAGACAGGAGGACACCGCTCTCCAGCACTAAATTTAGGTAGGCGCCGAGAGCCGGCGTGGCTCCTCTGTCCCCAGCCAAGACTGTCGTCCCCATCGGCAGCCGCGTGTCCCCCACAGCACCCAGCCACTGTCAGCCCCTGCAGGGAGAGGGGACCTGGGGGAGCCAGGCCAGATCCTGCTGCCACCAGCCCTGTGAGCCAGGGATCACCTGTGTGGCACCCCAGGACAGCCGGCTGGGCATGCCCGGAGTCAGGATCAGGGATGCCACGGCAAGGGCATGGTGGTGGCTGTGTCTGGGGGGCTTGGGAGCGCAGCTTTTTCGGGCATCGTGTCCCCAGGTGATTTTGGGGTGTGCTCAACCTTGTGTCCCCCATGTGTATGGGATCCTTTGGGAAGTGGTGGGGTGAAGTCTCCGGGCTGGGAGCTGATGCCGGTTGGGTTGGAGGCTGAGCTGGGGCAACATCCCAAGCACCCTGAGCATCCCATCCCATCCTGAGTGTCCCGAGCATCCCATCCCATCCCATCCCATCCCATCCCATCCTGAGTGTCCCGAACAACCCATCCCGTCCCATCCCATCCCATCCCATCCCATCCCATCCCGAGTGTCCCAAGCATCCCATCCCATCCTGAGTATCCCGAGCATCTCATCCCATCCCATCCCATCCCAAATGTCCTGAGCATCCCATCCCATCCCAACCACCGCGAGCATCCTGAGCATCCCAAGCCCGGCCACCAGTGGCGGGGGGGTTGGAGGGTCTCCAGCCCCACGATGCCGCCCTGGCACCTCTCTTGCCGAGAAGGAGCCCGTGGGCGCGGGGTGAGCACGTGGTGTGTTGAGTGTGCAGTTTTGGTTACTGAGAAATCCCTTTCTCGGTACCGGCCGCCATCGAGCAGGGCATCTTGTGGCGAGGTGCGGCAGTTCGGGGGGGGCGGGGGCACCGTGCCTGCGGTAGGCACTTCTCCGAAGCCAGACTGGTTTTTCGGGTGCCATATCTCTCTGCTGCATCATTTCCTTCTCCCTTTGCCCTCCCTGTCTGCCCTCTCCCCCGGGGAGGGACGCAGGGGGCTTCGCCGAACTCCTTTTTCCTGGAATTGCCTGCTTTTCTAGGAAAGCGGGAGGCTGATCCCGACACCGTGGTCGGGATGCGTGCCGATAACGCCCACCACTTCAGCGAGCTCAAGGCGGGGTGGGGGGGGACACACGCCGGGCATCACAACCCACGTGGGGGACAACAGCCGGCGTGGGGCAACCCCCTTTGCTTTGGCCCCACGGGGGTTTGCCCTGG
>NW_009259038.1:108285-109351 GCF_000687185.1 Egretta garzetta | reverse complement strand
CAGGACTCCCAGGTCCCTCTGGGCAGAGCTGCTTCCCAGCAGGTCAGCCCCCAGCCTGTACTGGTGCCTGGGGTTCAACCTCCCCAGGGGCAGCACTTGACCCTTGTTGAACTTCCTCAGGTTCCTCTTCGCCCAACTCTCCAGCCTGTCCAGGTCCCACCGAATGGCAGCGCAGCCTTCCAGCATATCAGCCACTCCTCCCAGTTTGGTGTCATCAGCGAACTTGCTGAGGGTACACTCTGTCCCCTCGTCCAGGTCATTAATGAATAAATTGAACAAGACTGGGCCAAGTACTGAGCCCTGGGGAACTCCACCAGCTACCGGCCTCCAACTGGACTCTGCCCCACCGATCAGAACCCTCTGAGCCCTGTCCTCAGCCAGTTCCCAATCTACCTCACTGTCCACTCATCCCACCTCCATTTCTTGAGCTTCCCTATGAGGCAGAGAGTATCAAAAGCCTTGCTGACGTCAAGGTAGACAACATCCACTGCTCTCCCCTCGTCTACCCAGCCGGTCATGCCATCGTAGGCGGCCATCAGATTGGTTAGACATGATTTCCCCTTGGTACAGGGGGTGGCAACTCAGCCCGTGGGCTGCTGAAGGTGCCGTATGAATCACGGCCGGCCAAAACTTTGTCACACTGCGCTGGCACCAATCCTGGCCTGGGTGGGCGAGCGTGCCCAGCACGCACCGGCGCTGGCTGGGCTTTGCTGCACGGTCTGGCCACAGGGATGAGCATGGAGGGGTCGGCTCCATCGCCCAGCACCAGTGCATGGTGAGGGGGGGTCCCTGGGGTGTTTTGCACCCAGAATGGTCCCCAGCACCCTGGATGCAGCCCGCTCCCGGTGGCGCCTGGGTGCGTGCCTCATTCCGCAGCCTCGCGGTGGTCAGTGGCTCGCTGGGCACCAGAGGAACCGAAAGCTGCCGGGAGGGGTATTATTAGCCTTTCTGGAAGTGTTTGCTCAGCGTTTTGTCATGTGCCTGTGTCAGCGCCAAACCAGCTGGGCGGCCGCGGGAAGCTCTCGGCACGCCACCGCCGAGCCCCCCGCCACCTCCCCCCCCCCCT
>NW_009259038.1:106712-107964 GCF_000687185.1 Egretta garzetta | reverse complement strand
GGTATTTCCTTGCCACGGGGGGGTATTTCCCTGCCGGTGGAGTATTTCCCTGCAGAGCGGGGTATTTCCTTGCTGGCTGCTGTGTTTCGGGTGGCTCCCAGCAGGCTCAACCCCCCCACCCCCATCCTAGTGGAGCAGCGGGCTGTGGGGCAGCGTTTTGGGGTGTGGGGGTGCTAGGGCTCAGCTCAGCCGCTCTCCTCCCCCCCTGCAGGGCTCCAAGCCGAAGCTGCACGCCGCCTGCTCCGCCGTCCAGGAGGTGCGGAGGTGCACACGCCTCGAGATGCCCGATAACCTCCACACCTTCGTCCTCAAGGTAAGGTCCAGCCAAGGGGGTTCCACAGCCGGCCCTGAGGCCTTTCCCACCCTCCGGGGTGCACGTGGCTGCCGAAAGCTCCCGTGCCAAATTTCAGTTCCTCTTCCCAGCCAGGGAAGGGTTGCATGGGGGGGGAATGCGGCATTTGGCGGGGGGCAGGGGGATGCTCTGCCCCAGCTGGTGTCAGGGTTGGTCCCCGAGTGTGGGTGGGTGGGAAGGGGATGCAAATCTCTCTCTCTGAAGCCCCCTTGTCCCTCTCTGCTGTCCCCCAGGTCACCAATGCCACTGACGTCCTGTTCGAGGCAGGGGACGAGCAGCAGCTCAGCTCCTGGACGGCTGAGATCCGGGAGTGTGCGCGCAGGGGGTAAGCGCCCGGCGGGTGTCCCTGAGCCTGGGGACAGCGATGGGTGCCCTGGCAGGGGCGACGCCAGAGGGCCCGGGGGAGGCGGCGGGGCCGAAGCCGGAGCAGTTCCTCTCCTCCTGCCCCTGGTTCCACGGGCCCATCTCCCGCGTGAAGGCGGCTCAGCTGGTGCAGCTGCGGGGGCTGGAGGGCCATGGCGTCTTCCTGGTGCGGCAGAGCGAGACGCGCCGCGGCGAGTACGTGCTCACCTTCAGCTTCCAGGGCAGAGCAAAGGTACGGGCGGGAGAAGGGCTGGGGCGGGGGAAAAATCTCACAGGAGCCCTTTGGGCAGCCCCCGCGCTGCGGCACCGTCTCTGTCCCATTGCATCCCACCCCAGGGCGATGCTCTCCTTGCCCGGTCCCTGCCCCGATGCTTGCAGCGGGCTGGCAGCCCCAGCCCCACTCCTGGGGGCAAAACCCCCTGCAGCGAGCAGGGCACCGCGGGCTGGGGATGCAGCACCTCATGCTAAGGCCGTTTGTCCAACTCCCCACCCCACCCCCGAATATCCCCATGTCCCCCCATCATCTCCTCCACCAAG
>NW_009259038.1:105260-105816 GCF_000687185.1 Egretta garzetta | reverse complement strand
CCCACCGGGCGCCCCCGCCGGCCGAGCTGGTGCAGAGCCTGCGCCCCAGCGGGGCACCCCCGGCCCCCTGGCCCCGCGATTCGGACTACGAGGCGGAGGCGCCGGGCCGGGGCCACGTCCGCGCCATCGACAACCAGTACACGCCACTCTGACGGGTGCCACGCTGGCACCGGGATGCACTTTCGGGTGGAGAAATCCTAGAGACCTTCTGGGTATCCCATCGAGAGAATGTACCTAGTTTCTTCCTTCTGGTTAGGGACGATTATTATATTTTTGCAAGGAAGGGGGTCATTTTTCACTCCAGTACGGGTGTGCTCCCTCTCTTCGGCCTGTTAAAGGGCCTTTTATTTTTATTTTTGTTGTTATTATCAAAGCTTTCTCGTTACTGTTTACACACGCTGCTCTTGCCTGTGTCCCTGCCTGCCGAGCATTGCGCCGTCGAGCTCAGCCTCGTGCCCGTCCCTGACATGGTAGCACCCAGAGGAGGACCCAGGGTCTTGCATTACACCCATATAATTGGAGAAAGGAAAAAAAAAATGAAAGGGGGGGGGGAAAG
>NW_009259038.1:104731-105097 GCF_000687185.1 Egretta garzetta | reverse complement strand
GCTGACCTGGCAGAGCTGAGCTCCCACGTGGGGCGAAGATGACGATCCCGATCGGAATTCGGGCTTTATTTTTTAGATAAAGCAAAAACTGGCTTTCCTTGCTCTTTTTTATTTTATTTTATTTTTTTAACCTCACACAGTCGCGGTCACTCCCTGCGCCAGCCAGAGCAATACTTACTTACACCATTAGCCTTGCTAATTAAGCTGTGAACACTAACTAACTGCTCCATCATTAATAATGTCACTAGGTGAGAACGAACGCTGAGACTGACAGCAAACCACTCCTCCCGGAGATGGGGGCGTTTTAGCCCGGAGATGGGGGTGTTTTAGCCCGGAGATGGGGGCGTTTTAGCCCGGAGATGGGGG
>NW_009259038.1:89077-104288 GCF_000687185.1 Egretta garzetta | reverse complement strand
CGGTGCCGCTTTACCTGGGGCAGCTGGCGCGGCCGCGCTGAGAGAGGAACCGCTTCTTAGAAGCTGCCGTTATTTTAAGAATAAGGAAGGGCTGGAGCTGTTGCGACACGCGGGAGGGGATGTTCGCAGCATTCAACTTCCAGATTTCTCAGCGCAGCCCGCGTGGCGCTCCCCGGGATTTCGGGTGCAAAACTTGCCTTGAAATTGCCTTACAGGAAAGCCTTTTTGTTTCAACTTTTTTTTTTTTGCTTGAGGCGGGAGCCCTCAGGAGCGTTAACATTTAGGAATTAATTTGCAAGCAAACAAACAAAAAAGCCGCGTGGGGCTGAGTCAGGGAGTTTTGCAAAAAATAAAAAAAAATCCAGCCTCTAGGTTTTTGCCCTGAAGCCAACGCGTGGTGAGCCCGGGTGGCAAAGCCCGAGGAGCCAAGCTCTGCTCAAGGGCGGGAATCAAAGGGCAAGATCACGGCGCTGATGTGCTGGGCAGATGTAGCCCAGGCAGGGGCCAGGACCAGGCAGCGCCAAAACAGCCGGGGCCAAACGCGGGCCAGGGGCTGGCCATGACAGGCAACCTGGTTTTATAAGCAGTAGTCAAAGGATGAGGGCTGGGAGAAACTGGACACCATCAACTTGAGAAACCACTTCGGCTTTGCATTTTATGCTTCCTCATCCCTTGCCCCAGCCCTCTCCCGAGCTGTCTGTACATCCAGAGCAGGCGAGACCTTTCCCGCCCCCGCCCCCCCCTTATTTAAAACAACTTGAAAACGGGCGCACGGGGAGCAATCCGGTGCTTCAGCGGGGATCAGCGGTTCCCGGCGCTCAGCACACACCATCACACGCTTGCTCCTGAAACCAGAGCATTAAGAGCAAACAGCACTGGCCGGTCACACCTCCGGCACTGCCAAACCCGGCCGGGCTGCTGGAGAAACAAAGGCAGCCCTGTCCTCCTTGGCTGGAGCTTCTCAGCCGTATCCGCATCCCATTTTCCTCCCTGGACCGGCACAAAGGCTGCACCGAAGGGCAGGAGCATATAGCCGGGGCTGGCTTGTGCCAGGCAAGTCAGCTCCCTTCATTGCTAATAAATAATTCCCCATGCTCTTGGATTTATAGGGATGAAGGAGGGACGGGGAGGAAGCACAGCACAAGTTGTTGGCTCCTCCGCTTGCTCGGTGCGTAGTTCCCGGAGCGTTCACGCCTTGGAAAACACTTGCACATGCTACACCTTGCTAAGGGTCAAAGAGGTGATATTTTTTTATTTTTTTTTTTTAGCTCTGTTGAGCTCCAGGCAGCCACATTCCAAGGGGTCTTTCCCCAAAAGACGAGGTGGTCTCAACCCAAATCACCCTACGCTCCGAGCATCTGCAAGAAAGAACGGGCTGGGAAAAGGGATTGCAATTCACAGCCGGCGCAGCCCTTGCCAGAGAAATCAGAGGCTGCCGCTGCTGGGATGGGTTGTTTTGGCACGCCAGGGCTTATTGGGCGAGCGCCAACAACTAAACGTGCGCGCCTGTGTGGTATTTTTAACCTGCAGTTTAATTGCAAGGGGGTTCTCCATCGTTTAAATGGAAATTGCTGTGCTTGATGAGCAAAATATCTGTGGACTTCATTACTGCCCCGTCAGCCGCTTCCCCCGCGCAAACAAACTCCGGTGGATGCGAACTCCCGTTCTCCCCGCTGGCGAGCGGTGGGAAAGTCGCTCGGATTCTTTAATAGTTATTCCCATCTCAAACCCCGCAGCCAAGGGCTGCCCAGCCACCCAGCCCCACCATCTCCCCACCTCCGTCCTCTGTTCTGCCGCAGCGTGGGCCCGCTGTGGTCCCGACCCCAACGGCACTGGGACCCCAGGGGTGGGGTTTTGGGGGCTATTTCCCCAGCTCCTGGAGGGCCGAGTTGGAAATCCCGTTTCTCCTAGAAAGCATCCGGCTTGCGACACGGGTTGGAGCCTGACACACAGCCCTACCTCCGCTCCTGCCAGCACGCACTAATCCAGCCCCTACCGGTACTCCTTATCACGGCAGCGGGCAGAGAGCATCACGCCATTCCATTACAGGGAATACAAGCAACCTGAGGGAATGTTTATATTCTAAACTTGGGGAAAGAACCGAGGACGTAGCAGGTTTAGCTCCCCAGCCCACGTGGGCTTTTATCAGCCTCTATGAAGGATCAGCATCAAGTTTTGGGAGAAGGGGGAAGCCATGGGAAGAGCCCCCACAGGGACAGGCGCCTCCTGGGCTCCCACGGAGGAGAAAGAGCATTTCCTAGAGTTGAAATAAAGTTGGATGCGACCGCAGAGGACTCGGCTTGTGCCTTGGTCCTGGAGATGTGCAAGTGCAATGTGAGTTTGGATCCAACTTAACAAAGCCACAACCCCACCAGCAGCAACTCTCGGTGCCCACCGACCACTCGTGCAGCCCCCCCCCCCGAGAAGAGGGCCATTAGGGAGGGAAGCCCCATTAGACCCAGCTACTCAGGACAGCTCTTTTTTTGACAATAAAGACACAAAGCAGGCAATGCCTTTGCTCTCTCAGACAGCAGGGACCTGGCTTTGGGCGTAACCCAAGACTTGGGGCCAGCCAGGACGCCTCCCCCTCCTCTCCATCTCATGCTTTGGAAACCACTCGCCAGTTGCTGACAGACCCTCCCTAGCGGTGGTGTTTGCGTGTCTTTACGGATGACAGGTTCTGAAGAAGTTCATGACATGAAGCATTATTGAATCTCTCCCTCCCTCCCGCATCCCAGCCCCGAGGAACGGCACCAGCAATCCGGAGCAGGTTGCCAAACACCGACACCCCGCGTTGCCTCACCAATGGTTTTTGCATCAAAACTCTTCTGGGGCAAAACTTCTAGGAGAAGAGGTCCAGGGTGAGGCCAAAGCTTCTCATTTCTTACAGTCTCTGGCCCGCCGAGCACTGCTGTCATCCAGCCAGCGCAGTTTTACTCTAACACACGTATAAAGCCTCAAAACCTCGACTACCAGGTTTGAGTATTTCCAAATTTCCACTTAAGCTTGTTTGATGCAAACAGACCCGACCTTCACCAGCAGCTACCAGAGGTGGGGGAGGCGACTGCGCGTTCTCTAACTCAGCCCTTAACAGGATGATTAAAGCCAACAGTTTGTTGGCTGAAAAGAGTTATTATCTGAAAAATTCTACTTTTCACCTGCACAGAAGAGTTCTTCTTGTATAGTAGGTTTTTCTATGTATTGTTTCTGTATGTACTGTACAAGTAACTTATTCTTGAATAATGCAATTTTACCATAATATTAAAAAAAAAAAAAAAATCCTCCTCCTAATAAACTGTTTTTAGAACTTGTTTCTCACTTGTAGTCTTTAGGCTGATTCTCTCTGGGTGCCTGGGTGCTATTTTAGCAGATACTGAGTTAACGGCTGCTAAAAAGAGAGAAACCCTCCCTTAGAAATGAAAAGCGAGCCCCTGGCCCGTGGGACGAGCCCTTCCTTCTCAGCAGACTCATTCGAGGAGCCCTGCCCCAAGCCACCCTCGCTCGCCGCGACAGTCGCGTGCCCCCTGCTGCCCACCTGAACGTGGATTCATTCCCTTTTACTGCACCGCTGACCTGGGAGGATTAAGAGAGGAGCTGCGGCAGGATTTGCGTTCCCCTGCTTTTCACCAAGCCACAACGGGACGGAACCGCTGCCCGCGGAAGGTTGCACACACGGCAGCTTGCTTGTCCTGGCTCTGAAGGGCAGCTTACACCAGTTCAACCAGCATCGCCTTTTGGTCAGCCGCCATAGGATGCCCGTACAGGAGGGCTAGGAAGACCGCAGCGTGTTCCTGACGCAGGCGATAGTCCTACCCTTTCTCCTATCCCATTCTCCATCTTTTTACCAGTCCTTTAATGCTTACCCCCGTTTCTTCCTTTCCTTCTCCAGCAGCACCACCGCGTCTCACGGAGTTTTATCTCCTTGAGCCTCAAGCCCCAGCTGCGACGCCTTCTGCGGCACCGGCCAGAACAGGGTGTAAGGCTGAGGCTTTAGGGAACAGACCTGAACACAAGGAAAAGTGTTTACAACCTGTACCGAGCTTCTGATCTTGCAACCTTTTGACGTTGCGTTTGCGATGGCCCTGCAAGTCAAACACAAGCGATTCGGTTTCGGGGCGGGGGGGGGGCACGCACACAACACGGCAGCAGCAGACGACGCAACCCCACGGCAAAGCTTACCTGCTGCTAAACCCAACATTCACTCCAATTTGCATCAAAAGCTGGATAAAGTCAGATACTGGTAAAGCAAGACACAAACGCCAAGTGGGTCAGTTTTTAAAACTTTTTTTATTTTTTAATTTTTTTTTTAAGTTTTTATTTTATATTATCTACAAAGTAAAAGTTTTCTTAACTTAAAAGTTACATCACTGTCTCACGATAGTGATTATCTCATCAAACGTGATTTATAAATAATAATTCATCAGTTTGACGATTAGAATTTTTTTTTTTTTTACTGAACCTGTTTCAAGTTTAGTTAGAAGTAAAAGGGATCTCCAAGTCTTGATTTTTAGTGATAATAGCAGCAAGAATCACTCTTGTTACTTCTTTTGCTAGCTGATGAGTTCATAACTTTGAAGGGTCATTAAAAAATAAATAACTTCCAGTTTTCAGCAAGCAGAGTTGGGGCACTTGCAGGACTCAGATACAGTGCATGGAATTATGGAATAGCCCACAAGTTCCTAAATGCCTCTACTCAGTCCGAATCTCTCCCACTGCAAGATGAACTGTTAGCATTCCTAGTGGATGTTACAAGAAATCAATTTTTTTTTTTTTAAACAAAATAAAATGAAATTCTAGTTTTCTGTGCTTCCAGTTGGCAGAAGCAGTAGAAGGAGGGTATTTGGCCTACAAAAGGTATCCAGCCTTTCAGTTATTCCAGATGAGCCTTACAACTGCTGTTGGTGGTGGGCTTGTACTGTAAAAAAAAAGTTCAAATGTAAATAATAAATTGGCAAGCCACACAACAGTTTGCTAGTAAAGTGGTCACAGGACAACTACTGAGCTGAACTTCTTTTTCTTTTTCTCTTTCTTTTTTTTTTTGCCTTTTTTTTAATTTTTTTTTTTTTTTAAATGAACAAAACAAAACCCTGCATATCAAGATGTCCTTTGGATGTTTGTTTTTTTTCCCTACCAAACCCTTAGAAAGCAGCCTTGTTCTGTTCACACATTCCCCAAGAAACAAAATCAGGTATCTAGGTCACTACCAAAGTTTAGAGGCTGTTTGGAAACGAGTAACAATAAAGAAACCTAGGTAAAGTTAAATTTAAAGCAGAAAGAAGTCATACAGCACCTACTTTTCTCCAAAAGTAAAGCTGCAGAACGTTACTCTGAATTAAAGATTAGACTTCAGCTGTCACTTTACTTCAGTCATTAGAAGTCTAACAGCCCTACCCCCTAGCACCATTTTCACTCCTATCCTCACCAGCGATCACTTTAAATTTAATAAACCCCCAGATCATTATAAACAGGCTACACAGACAGTCCATCCCCCACGGCAAAACCACGGCAAACCCTGGAAGAACACAGTCCCGCAGTGCCAGTGCCTGCAGTTATCCGTTTCTCTACTTCAGCGAGAGAGAAGCAAAGTCTTTGCTAAATTAGCTAAATCTCGTACGCTTATCTAGGCTCGCATTCGGGCTGGCAAAGTGTAAATGCTAAACGCAGAAACAGTCTGCCTTCAGCCTGCCGCTCTACAAGGACATCTTAAGGTTTTTGGGTTTGGTTTTTCTTTTGTTGTTCTTTTTCCCCAACTCTGGTTCATTACAGTTCTCCTCACCGCTACGACCTGGCTCAGTTAAGGTGCAGGTCTCCCGGGCACACACTCCTCACCTGAAGGGTGCGTCATATAGGGGAAATGTGTTGTTGTCGAGACTGGAATGGGCTGTAGTGCACTTTGAGCGATGGCGGCTTGGGGACCACCAGGTGGCTGTGTCGTCATTAGCATCATTGGAGCATGGGCAGTTGGGTGAGAAGGAACCATTCCTGACTGTACATGAGCCTGAAACAAAGAGCTCTTTAGTATAATGGTCACAAGGAGGCATCACTCCTGGCCACATGACTATCAAGATTTCTCCGGCTGTACCAGTAAATCCAGAGATTTACTCCATTTTAACTAGATTAGCTATAGGGATTAAGTCAGAGACCTTAACACAAAAATAGTAACTTAAAAAAAAAGAAAAGAAGAAAAAAAAGAAAAAGGGCCCAAATCCTTACTGCTGGCTCTGACTCACATTCTCAATTTTAGCCATTTGGACAGCGAGCGCTGGGAAAAACTGCCAGTGTTAAACAGTGGTGGAATATTTAAAAACAAAAAACCAAAAAAAAAAAACCCAAAAAAAAAGAACACGGCAACAAATCTTCAAAACATTTCTGTTAGTAACTTAGATCAAAGCACTTCCTACGTAGAGAACGCACCGGGTACAGATAGGAACTTCACAGGCGCTGGGAGTCTGGCTCCCCCTCCTCAGCTGCTCGTTACACAACCCCACGTTCTCCCGCGGCTCCCTGCCCTGGAAACCACCCTCTCCAGTGACCTGTGCCCACGTTATCGTTCATCGAAGCGGTCATTCTAAGATGAGTGATTTCATCCCTTTATGCTGTTAGGTCAGCTTTGTTCTGTTTCCAGTTAAGCTCATCACAGTTCAGGTCCTTGTGTAATCTAAGCAATCATAGTTAAGTCTCAACGGAAAAAGGAGATTTATCTTTACGATGGCTGATCACCTTCTGGCAAACAAGTTCAGTAACTTGTCAGTTGGCTTCAGAACAGTTAATGACTCTAGAGGTCATCAATGTTTTCGTTCAAAATGCTAGTAAACACTAGTTTCTTAAAAGCACAAAACATTAAGGAAGTCTTGGAGCTCTCAGTGGGTCTCTCTTGGGGGGGGGGGAAAAAAAAAGCATTTGTATCTAAGGTTTGCTTTGTCCTTCTACCATATCCCATTAACAGAGCACTCCGGTGCAGTAACTGCAGCCTCCCAAGTTTCACATGCCAGTAAAGACAGATAGCAGGTAGTGGCTACAATTTTATTTCTTAAAGACAAAAGGGTTACTTGACTCATCACAGACGTTCCTCAAACTCTTTATCAGACTTGCACTGTATTAGTAGCACTCAAGAAGCCTTTAAAGGCAGGAACTGCAATTCAAATCTCACTCTTGCTCTAAAAAAGGCTTAGAAGATAAGGCCGTGAAACAGAAATACCTTTCAGGATCAGCACCATTTTTACTTTGACAAACATGCTATTATAGCAGCCATCACTATAAAGCAGCTATTCATATAGCAGCTGTACTCAATACACACACGGGATAAAAATTTTCTGCTGTGGCTCAAATGCTTTGCAAATTGGCAGCTGACAGGACTCTGTAATGAACTTTGAAGTACTGTTTCTCAAGTGAGATATCTAACAGCTCAAGGTTCATGTGATAATCTAAAGGGAAATTCAGCTGATCCCCCGTGTTAGCCTAACTGAAACTCCTACGACATGGCATTTCAGAATTGTGTTCAGAAGTTGGAAACGAGGCTGCTAAGAAACTCTTACATCCAGTGACTAGTTTCCCCGCCATGGAATAATTACATGTGTTTAAAATTTCTTACAGAACTGTAGTTATTCCTTCATTAGAGAGTGCTGAGGGAACTACTTCATTTTGAAAAGTCAGTTAGTTTGGTATAAATATCATGGATTATAGATTGTGGTTTTCATCCTAAAAAAATGACAGCAGAAGAGACTGCGTAAGTCAAAAATCAAGGGTAAGGCAGGCTTTGCCTGTGATTGCTAAAAAATCCTGACTGAGCAGTCAGTTCTGACTAAGTTACATTTGAACTGCTTTAGCAAGGTTTGCTTATTAAGTGCTTGGCACACAGAAAGGAAGGCAATGGTCGCATCCCACAGCGCAGGCACGGGCCCGGCCGTGACGTGTACAGAACAGCTCACGTCCAGTTTTACCTTTAAGCTGACCTTGAAACAAACATGTTTTGTGTTTCAAGGCACGGCATTGAACAGGCCGCTAACCCAGGAGCTTGCAGCAAGACCCTTCCGCAGGGTCGCACGCAAGGCACTCGAGAAGCTCTAACAACCTAGGCATTCACACCAGTGCTATCACACCAGAGCGGAGCAAGGGTCTTGCTTCTGGCAGAAGCCAGAGCCTGGGAGGACATGGCAAGATGCCACAGCAGTAGTCAAGTTCGGACATCTTCTCCTTATCCTCCCACAGTACAAAAGCAGAGAAATTAAAAAGCCTAACAGAATTAAAAAAGCTAAAAACTCAACATCAGTAAAACAGTTTCTAAATAACTATTCAATCATTGGCTTAACTGACTGTCCCAGGGACCAAAGCAAAGATTTTATCAGAATTCTGCAAGGGACCGGACACCTATCAGACTAACCTCCCTAATGACAGTTAGTCATGATATGCCAAGTACTGTTAACCTGTATGAGAAGGCGTAAGCCAGACACCAAGTACTTGGTCTGCAGAAGAAATTGTGCAGGCAAATTACTGATTAATTGTCCGTTCCTTGACAAAGCACACTAAATCCATGAGATTTAGTAAACATCAGAAAATCTTTCTAACGCTGCTTTACGCAGAGCTCTCCATTAATCAATCGTGTGCTTCCCTTCCCAAAATCCTTTCTTCAGTGAGCTGACCACAAGAGAGCAGTTAAATGGGTTTCTGATCCTGAAGCAAGGACTGTTGTTAAGTTGCCCAACAATCATCGGGGATCTCCTGCATAAGCAGTTCATTTAGAACACCACACAGACACATATACACACACACACACACACGCACACGTGGTTTTCTTTCAGCAAGGATTGTCTTGCAGTCATCTGAACTGAATCTCACCTATCTCCCATCGCAGCATTTTGCCACTCCCTAGTAATCCTGTGTAATATCCTTTATTGGATGTACTTGGATAAACTTGACTACAATGCAGAGCCTAGAACTGCCACCAAAAGCAGCAATTCAGCCTTCCTCCACTCAGCTCTCACCTCCAACCTTTCTGTATGCCAGCTCTTCCTGTGATCATGCAGTGAACCTGAGTAGTGAACTGATTTGACTGAGAAATAGCCTAAAATGGGGGTAGGGGAGGCACACTTCAGCTGAATCATGTCCCCAGTCTGGTTTGCTGCATGGCCAAACAGTTCTGTGAGCAGAATGGTGGGGCAGGACAAGGATGGGAGCCGGGAACTGGGAAGAGAGCTCAATTTCTTTCAGTAGCAGTGCCACCTTAAGATGTCTTCATTAAACTACAGTTGTAGATGTACTGGGTGTTGGAAGCTGAGGTCGAAATATCTTGTAAAATTCTAAAGGCAACGTACAGACAGAAACCTAAATAACACAACAGGTAGTCTGTGCTGAGAGGTGACAGAATGGAAATCACTTCAGCAGGCCCGACTGTCCTAACTTTGTGGCATTAAGACATTTAGTCTTGAAGGTTGTTAAACTGTGTTTACCTGGGGGACATGGGCCATGTGTGGCGGATTGGTATATGCAGGTTGAACATGGGAGGGATGAATGGTGAAGACTGTTTGTTGTGCTGTAGGAAAACTATTTTGTGGAGACTGCGTATTGGAGCCTGGCGTCATGGAAGGTGGGGTTGGAGCTAGACCTGCGTGGTAAATTGCCGACTGCTGTTGTGGGTTTGCCAGGTGGAGTGCCTGAGCAGCCTGGTGCTGATGATGCTGCAAAAAAAGACGGAAGATCATTTAGGTTACGGTCTAGAAGCGAGACACGTTTATTCTGTAAATGAGCGTAAGAAAGGTTTGCAAAACTGCTCTCGATAGTGAATCTTTTAAGTGGCAAATCTAAGGATCCCACACCTACGGTCACATGAGGAAACTCATTTCAATTCCACCAGGTTCACTTTCTCCTTGCACTAGAAAGGTATGTGAGCAAGAGCTAGGAAAACGGAACCTAGACTGACAGGTAAAAACAAGGAGACCCTGCAACCGTGGGGCCAGACATATTTCACAGTTGCACTTGGCAGCCCAAAGTTATTACCAGTAGGTAACTAGGGCATGCAGCACTATCACGAGGCCTATTTTGTTTTCAGCTGCTTGTCTTTGACGGAATACAATCAAACGCTTCTCAGCATTTATCTGCTATTTCCAGTTATACTTCCACTCATACCAAAGCTCTCACAAAATTATGATCCTTCCTTAATCATAACACAGAAACAAGCTAAGCCTCATCCCCTGTGAAGAGGGAGAAATGAACAGTTGGACTCTGATATTAGTCCTTACTAAGGAAAAGGGACTGCCACAAGTTTTTCTGCTAGCTTATCTAACAAGCTACATCATGAGCCTACCACCTTTGAGTCCTAGCCATTGCAAGCAGAGAAAACTTAGTTATATAGCTCTACTTCCTTCCTTCCAGAACACAGAGGGGAATCTAGAAAACTCCTGTAAGAGATCTGCTACACATAGTTCATTTGGGCAACTGCTACATCTTACCATTTTTCCTCTCAAAGAAATCAATATATCGATGTCAAGCATCAGACTGATGCGAGACCTTCCAGTAGAGCGTGTTAAATACAATTTAAAGACATTGACCCCCCTTGAGTTCTCTTACCTGCACGGGGCTAGGAGCAGGGTGGCTTCCAGCATGTTGGCTTTGCTGCTGGCCAGTTGGTGTGGCAGAAGGCTGAGGATGCGGAGGATGCGGATGCAGGGTAGCATTAGGGTGGGCATACTGCTGAGCAAGTGAGCCAGTGGAAACTAGGATGAAAAAGAAGAATGTTTAACAACGGATACAGAACATGCATCTCATCAAGTCACCGTCTGCACTTGAAGATTTTGCTATATCTCAAACATACTGTAAATATATTCCCTCCCCCTTCTAAAAAAAATATTTATCTTGCAAATAGCTGAGTATCTTACCTTGCTTTTGTGTAGTTTGGTTTTGCAGGAAAGTCTATAAATAACCATAATTAGACAGTTCATCTTCCCTAGTTTGACAATGTAACAGATACTACACAGAAAAAAAGCAGCATTTCATCTTTTGTTTTGTCAAACAGACCAGTTTAAAATATCAAATTTATCATTTTCATAAATTTAGTTTTTCCTGAAATATACTTTTCAAAAGGTGTTACAAGCCATTTTTATTTCCACCATCCAAAAAATTCTTTGGCCTTATACCTGGCTAACCTCACCATGCTACTCTTCTGGAAATTGCTCACAGTACAGTCAGTGTAAAGTATATACACTGCATGTATGCTTACGAGCTATAGGGACACACAGTATATATGTAACAGCTGAGAAAACTGAGGCTGCTTGAGCATCAAATTTTTGCTGAAGCCAGTATCTCGTACTAAAATAACAAATCTTTCCTCTCCCCTTAAGGGAGTCTTTTCTGGATCACCACCATTCTGTGAGCTTCTCCACATTACCATGAAATTCTTAATTCCCTGAAACAGTAGCAAATAAGGTACAAAATTCCAAAAAAGGAAAAACCTTAACAACATAAAACTTTCACAGCAGTGAAACTACATCTGTTGCTACAGCCATACCAGTCTCCAACAACAAACTTAATATCAACAAGTCCTTCCTTGAGGAGTCCTGCCCTGTTCTGCTTCAAAACAGGCCACACTAAACCGTTGTTGGATTTTTTTTAACTTCTGAGGCAATCTAACAAAGTATAAAAAGCCGTAACGACAGCAAGTCTTCCTTTAAACACAAAGCATGCAACCAGAAAGCAAGACCCTAACAAAATGAAGATGCTTTGCCTATTCCCCTCTACTGCTTTCAGATCTTGTATGACAACCAGCCCACGGTTTGCAACGTGCACTACGCTTTCCAATATTACAGCTTGTCAAGACTGAGGCTGGTTTTGCTGACAATAGTGCTAAAAGACAAATAGTCAAAGCAAATTATCAACCGGCTCCTGAATCTGTTCCCTGCAACTGTTCCTTACGTGTTCCGGTACCTTTTTGTCGTTCTGACAAGTCAATTACTGCTTGGAATCTACCAGGTTACAGCTTTTCTTAATGGGGTTTGTATTACATGAGAACTTGATGGCCAACGAAGGGCGTGCCTGTCTGCAGCACACCTTTAGAAGTGATGGGTTTTCTGGCGGTGTTTTCTTGCCCTAGTAAACCAAGCTGAAAAGCAGGGCACAGGGAGAAATGTGGAGCGCAACTGTTACGCTGCAACTACCTGCCCCGTGTATTCACGGCTGGTGGGGTGTGTTATCTCAATTCTGCAAGATACCGTCTTCTGCAGCTTCCGAAGAGCTTCACTGTGCTGGGCTCTTAAGTTCACGACTGCACAGAACTGCTTGAGCGTATATAAAGGATGAAAGACAAGATGGGTGGAGAAAACGGACAAAACTGTAGCTGCATCTGAAAGCCCACTACTATTCAGCAAAAGCAAGTCTCAGAAGGACACAGCAACCCCACTGTGCTCTATTAACTAGCCCTGACACGCTATTATCCTGCACAAGTACTTGTTTTCCTCCAGTTTGGTTTGCTACAAAGCTTACGAACGCTAGTTCTAAAATATTCCAAGTCAGTAGAATACATATAGACAGTATCTTTTTTGCCTAATTGAGATTTTTCTCCTCCGTACAGGCCATTATGAAGGTCTCTCATTTATAAAATAACTGCCTACCACATTTAACTTAACCCCACCCCGCTGTCTTGAAAGCTCTATCAGATGTTCACAGAGCAAATGGTCCAATAGTGATGTGTACTACAATTTCAGGCTATTAATGCCAATGAACTTCATATACATTTGTAACCCTAAATTCTTGCAATTTGAGTTGATCCTAACACACTTACGCATGAGCATGTAAGCGTACTTAAGGACGAGTGTACAAGCATGCTCATACATCATGAGCATTGCTGACACAGAGGGGTTTTGAAAACACCTCGGTATTTTCTATGCACACTGGCAAAACTACCAGTATCTTCTGCCATAGCATTTTGTTACGCTTTCAAATGCAAGAAAAGTCTTTTTTTTTCCGTATCACTACTGTAATTTATTTTGCAGCAGCATCTCAACCATGCCTCTATTTGACTTTCACCCGCCGCTCCTTCTTACAAGGACTACATGAAAATTATCAATGGCAACACTGATCATTTTTACACTATGAAGTTTACAGTTTCCTACAGTAGGAAAATTTCACAACCTCGTTATTCTACAACACTCTGAAGAAGGCCAGGAGTTATTATCACTGTCAGAGTAATAGAAATAAATTGCATAGAGGGATTGACTTGCTTGCCAAAGGGCATGCTACCAGCAATCTTCCTCAGCTCTCATCCCGCTGCCTCAGCCACAGAGCTGTCATGCCTGACTACAAATTAACTTCAACTCCATTCAAGAGGTTTGAAAATGTATGTGAAAATTAATTCCAAGTTGTAAGATATTCAAGGCTTCCCACATCCTGCCACATTACTTGTTAAGAGCCCCCAAAATAATGTGGTGCTCCCTTAAACCATTTGTGCAATTCATCTTTCAGTTCTTTATAGCCGAGAGAATAATAAACTAAGTTATTCTGAAGCAGATACATTATACAGTAAAACTCCACAATGAAGAATTTCTCTCTTAAGAAGCCAGTTAAACTGAGTAATAGTACCCTAAAGAACAGATACAGAAGCGGGAGGAGGATTGAGTTTTTGTCATAGTAGCAGCTCTTCCATAACCTAGTAGCTTTTATCCATAGCTTTGCATTTAAAGTACCAGACTTTTTATACTGAAGAATTATTTGCCTAGCTTCCTCTCTCCCCCATTTTGTCTTTAACAGATTACTCTAATAAGCTCCACCAGTTTGGTTAAAACTAGTTCAGATGCTGCTGCAAATTATGTTTTAATAATAATATTAAAAGTGTCTTTCAAAAAATTTTCTGTGGACACTTATCTAAATCCTGTACCCGTACTGCATACAAATCAAGAATGGTTCAGGATGAGTGGCAGTGAGTCTGAAATATGTGCACGGATCTTTGTTAGTTCAAACTTCAACTCTACAAACGTAAAACATTTTCCATGTTTAGCTGGTGCAATTAATGGATCCTGACAAACCAATCTATGAGACCAGCAAGCCTGTGAAAGAAGTCTTGCAGAACAGTCACAAGAAATACACCTCCTTAGCCATAATCAAAGCACTTCCACTGTGACTTCCAAGAATTTTTGACTGTTCATCAAAGCAGCTCACTATACACATCAAATAGCAAACGAGATAAGACAGGAGGTGGGGAAAAAAACCCAGAAAATATCACCAATTATCCAACATTTTTCCCCATTGCCAGTACTTTGGATTTTCCAACTGGCCATCTAGTATCCAACAGAGTGCTGAGAAATCTCTAGGAAAGGACAAAAAAGCTGTGCATATCTCCTTGCTGCAAGTAACCTGAGCTCATTCTGGCAGAAATACACTGGTTTTCTCACCCTTTATGCCTTATGTTCCTCTCCCCAAGAAATACTCCCCGAGCTAACCTGCTTCACTTCAGCATCTTTTTCATCAAGTTGTTTCCTATCATGCAATACTGAACTGCATGCACTAACCTTGCTGGG
Source organism: Egretta garzetta (assembly GCF_000687185.1). Classification (NCBI taxonomy): domain Eukaryota; kingdom Metazoa; phylum Chordata; class Aves; order Pelecaniformes; family Ardeidae; genus Egretta; species Egretta garzetta. The sequence goes on along the minus strand of NW_009259038.1, from coordinate 89,787 downwards.
ATACATAGTGGAGATAAGTGATTCAGTACTGAAGTGAGCAAAAATAACAGATGGATTGAATTACTGGATTCAACTCTACGATAGTGCAACCCATTTTCCTGAGAGGCAAACAAGTAGTAGTCAGCCACCAAAGCCACAGAAGGAGCTGAAATCAAAAGAGGTCAGAGCAGCAGAAATCAAGCAGAACTCCCAGCTACAAGGGCATATGCAAAAAACATATAATGTAATTTCACATTTTCCCTGGTAGGAATTTCAATGCTGCCAATGGTGGTCATCGGTGGTCATCGTCCAAAGATGCACTGAAGAGCCTATTTTCAAGAACTGACCAGTGAACAAACTTCAAAACTACTGCCAGATCCAGTAAGATGGTGAGGATAACTACATTTAAAAGACCTGAATGGTAGGAAGCAAAGAAATAGCAAATGTTTCTTTCATAATACAAACATTTAAAGACGTCATTTTACACAGGTAGAGTGGACTTCACTTAAAAGCTTATCCATGGAAGGAACGAGCTTATTAAAGTTATTTCAGTGCACCAAACCAAGACGCATGAAAACAGGACAGGTCAGCATCCTGCAACACTAGTTCAGGCAGAACCATTTCTGTACAGGAAACACAGGAAGTCTGTTCCAGAAGAGATTTTTGGAGAACAAGTGGTATTTCTCACATCCCTCTTGCATGAGCTAACTCGAAAAACCCCAGAAGAGCGT
>NW_009259038.1:82603-88624 GCF_000687185.1 Egretta garzetta | reverse complement strand
AGAGCGTCTGGCATAGGCTGCATGGACTTGCAGACAGACACAGCAACAAGTCTTACTGCAGGACAGGAGCATGCTCGAAAATACCCTGCCACTTCACTCCTCCTTCCCCATGTCTTGGGTGACAACTACAGCTCATCCTGCAACCATTCCACTTCCCCCCCTAACCCACCTTCCTCTAAGTGCTATGAACACCAACATACAAGGCAGTGTTTTTTCATTATCTGCCTTTCCCTGTATACGCACGCAACCGAAGTCTGTATTAACTGTTGTATACTGAGCGCAGGGAGAACAAGAGCCCCTCTCCCATCGCCTACGCTGATGTAGGTCACCAGCTCGGGCGAGCACCAGAGCCAGGTAACGTAACTGATAATGCTCATCTGCCAAGGAGAAAGCAGCATCTGATGCTCTACACGGGCAAGGAGCCCTCACCTAGTCACTCTCTTTACAAAAATGACAATTTGCGCTCCTTCTGTGACACCAAGTAATGCTATAGAAAGCTTCCTCGCCTCAGCTGCAACTCCCAGGGGCTCAGAACTTGAGCCACAGCTTTTAAAGAGATGAGGCACAAGATACTTCTCCTTTTAGGAAGCAGCTTAACTTGCCAAGATTTAAAATCCCATTTGGGCCATGAAAGAAAGGGAACGAGGCAGTTCACCTAGGCTTTAAGGAGAGGCTATCTACCCGCAGTGCTCACTTCTGGTTGCAAATGAAAAGATTGGGTAGTAAAGCTAGAGATTATTTGGCATGGAAAATGCATTTTAAAAGACTGACAAATCAGCTTCCTGTGATCATATAAATCTGTTCTACAGCTTCATTCCCCTGTCCATGGAAAGCAACCTTCCTGCGTTTTCCACATACTGGTTTGGTGCAAGGAAACTTGTTCCCTCAACACGTCCCATTCCTTTAACATCTGTTCTTTAGAAAGTGCTTTTCTGTACAATCAAAATTAGTACAAAAAACCCAACTCACTGGCAAAGTAGAAAGAAGGGCCTGTCTCCTTGCTGTATGGTATTTTGGGACATGCTGAATTTGGGAAATAGAAAGGTAAATTAGCCTCTTGCCACGTGCATACTTCCCGTCTTCTGGAAAGGTCAGCATCTTTTTTTTCTTTTTTTTTTTTTTTCTAAGATTGTAGAACCATGCAGATATTTTTATTTACTTAGGTGCTATTAGAGGTGGATATTTAGTTTTACAAATGAGTGGAGATGAAACAACACAAGTCTCGGGTAAGCCTTCCTTCTAAACTGTGACACTGAGGTCTTCAGTTCTTAATTAACACAAAAATAAACTCTAGGTCAATTAATGGTCTGTTACAGTCCACTGTAATTAGAAGGTTAAAACGTAATTACATTAAAACAGAAATTGGCCCCTTGCTTTTGCAGCTATATCACTGTCATTCTTAACAGTTCCAAGACACCTTTGGTGACTGGTTCACTCTTAGTCCCTGGAGAATCCTCTGAAGTTTATATTATATCCACCATTGTACTACCAGGGTAATAGAATTTACTCTACTGCTGAGACAGAAACCAGATAAAGTTAGAGACAACACCAGACCAGTAAAACATATGCAGAAGGGGAAAAGGGAAGGGAGAATGGGGACAGGAATGAGAGCACAAAAACCAGGAAACACATCTATATAAAACCAAGGTGTGGTTTTACACAAGTTTGGTTTTAAACACAAAAGTGAAGTTTTTCAGAGGACTCCAGTTATCTGCAAACACAGGCAATTCAGCTACATGGTAAAACTAACACAAGTTCATTGTCACAGGAATCAATATATCCACCCTCTACTTAGATAACCAAATCTTCTACTAACAGCACAAGACAAGTTTAGGTCTTTGTGCAACACAGACCAAGCACTCAAACTGAAAACCGTGGCCAGCAAACTCTACCAGCCCAGTGGTATCGGTATCAGGGAGATCACACAGAGCCAACACTTCCGAGACAGATGCTGTGTTCTGAAACCAGCGTGCGGTTAAGCGGGGTAAGAGCGACAACTCCGCGTTCAGGTACGTGCGTACGGCAGTTAAAGGTGCATGTACTGCTCTGCTGCAGCACTGCCTGCATTTCAAACTTCCCTTGATAAGGCCATCTAAGTGGCTCACGTCTCCAGAAGTTATGAGCTGAAGTGTGTAATAGACGTTTTTATCGTCTGGCTGGTAGACGGGAAGAAAGATAGTTGCTTGAACATTGTCCTTCCCAACTGTGTTTGGAGGGGAAAAACCCAATGATTTAAACACTCCTCCGTCATATCTTTAGATGGGTCTACTGGTGACCACGCAGCTCAGCTGCTCTGCTTCTCGTGAGCTCTTGTCAATACCAGGTTGCGAAACAGAAGCAGGACACTGTAATGACTGGCAAGGAAATCCCAGAAGTGCAGAAATATCCCATTAAACAGCATTAGACAAAAATACTTCTCTTTAAAATGGAAGAGCGCCTATCAACAAGTGTAGGCCACTGTATGTGTTTGGGATTCGGCTATCTCTTCACGAGACGGGAAGGAAAACAAAACCCAAACTTTGGCAGTGAGGGCAGTGCACTGAATGGATCAACAGGCATTTCTCTTCGCTGGCAGGCAGTTACTACTTGCCACAGACCTTCAACTTCTCCCAAACCATTAGTGAAGATGGAGTTTCAGATCTCACCAGAAAACATTTCACACCTTAAGAACACTTCATAAGCAGTGCCCCCCAACCCCCACGTCTCAGTGCGGTTGTCCTTGCAGACATCTTCTCTCTACCACATACGCAGGAAAAAAATGGAGTGAATTTTGCAAGAATTATCTCAAAGAAAGCACTAGTACCTTGAAGGATAAAAGGGCAGGATAGCCCGCTGAATCCTGATATCAGTGGGGGGGGAAAAAAATAATTAAAAAAAAAAAATTTAAAAATCAGACAGAAATTTTAAAGAGCCGAAAGGAAATCTGAGAACTTGTTTGAGCAAGTGCTCCAGAAATCAAAAGCAGCGGCGGTTGTTGTTTCTCAGGAGGTCGTTACTCTGTACTTTCAAATTAGTTTTAAGAGAGGACCAGAATCAAAGTGCAGTGGTATATTTAGTTCAAAGATACCGTGGGTAAATTTAAGATTCCCAAAATATGATACCGTAAGTTACGGATACTTTCTTATAGTCACTCATTCGGATGTGAATGATTCCAGCACGTTGTTCTTTAGCAATGTACTCCATAACCAGCTTATATTTATCACCTTAGGCATTTCTACATTTTTCCCAAGCGTTCCCACATCGACAAATGGAAGCTGAAGTGAATACGTTACAGATGGACACATTTTGAGGAAACACAATCCGTCTAGGCAAGGTCTTCAAGTACTCAGCACATGGAAGACTTGCAAAAATCTGAATTGAGACAGTGCTGCACTACATCAGAAGTCATTTCATGTGTAGCTAACTGTAAACTTTGTAGGTTAAGGGGACACTGGAGCCAATTCATGTTCACTAGGCAATAAACAAGTCTGCCCATGGCAAGAACATACTCTTTAAAAAAGCGTCTCATATGGAGTTCATGATCCAGCTGGGTTGAATGGTTTCAATAACAAGAGTTTCAAGCACTTGATCATTTACTGGGAAGGTGGGAGAATATTTAGAAGAGTCACCAAGCAGCTACTTGAAAGAACACAGGAGGACATGCAATTTCTGTTAAATTAGGTGCTCTTGGAAAAGTAGTATTTAATTACATGGCAGGAAATACCAAAGAATTCTCAAGTTTGACCCAACTTAGCTGTTTGGACTGGTAGGTAGTCACATACCTACAACAGAACGCTGCAAAACCAACACAAAATGAGATCTAACAGTTGTGGGTTAGAATATCAGCGAAAAAACTATACAGACATCTGATCAAAGCCAACCAAGGGAAGGGCTTGTACTTCAATGCTGTAGAACCCACTGGTTACAGAAGATAAGGATGGTGCACAATGGGAAATTGCTAGGAAGTCACATGCAACCATTCTGAATCAAATCTCAGATTATCTCATGTTTGGTTTTATTTTAATTAGGAGAGGAGAGTTTTCATCGATAAAGGTCTGAAAGCCTTTGATCATTCACTTTATCGGAATTCTATTTAATCTAATGAAAAAGCAAACAGAAGATCTGTTTACATGGACACCTCAAGCATAAGAGTTGAAAAGATCAAAGTAATACAATTAGCAAGGACCTGTGAGAGAAAGACTTAATCTCTACAAGTAACTTCCATTTCAGCTTCAGCACAAATGAGCTGAAATATTCTTCCTCCAAGCGTCAAAAAAGGTTTCTAGTTTTTTTTGTTGTTGTTGTTTCTTAGCTATGTTACCATACCACTGCAGAGATCTGAAAGGATGTTTTCAGATGGGTAAGACACAGACTTTTAAAATCATTATTAATTTCACACTAAACTTCAGATTCTTAGCCTTGTAAGTTTTCATGACACATCATGGAACTCCATCAAGTAGCAGTGTAAAACTAAGCACCGGAAAACATACAAAGATGTCTAAAGGTACAGAAAATCTTTTATTAGAATCTAAGTCAATAATATAAGTGACCCAATAAAAGTCTTCCTCAGATGCTATAACAAGTATTGAAATGCCACGTTTTCAAGAGACCATCTGCTGTTTTGACATTTTATGACAATTTCCAAGCCTTCTAGCAACCTTGATTCTACCTCTTTCAATAGCATGTTTTGCAGTGAATTTTTTCCTCTGAATTGGGCATTGATTTATCATACATTTATAACGCTTTAGAAGTTCTTTGACATTTTACGTTGTAACAAGGTAACCCACATTTTCAGCACTTCACTGTTAAGTGAAATACGCCCATCTGATAATGCTGGAGACTAACTGTCAAAGTCAGAGCAATTACATGAGCTGTTTCATATACTTATTCTTGACTTACCAAAAAAGAAAGGTAAGCAACACATGTTTTATTTTGCTTAAACAGCAGTGTTCATACTGTTAATAATGCTAGTAGTATCATAAAGACAGCATTTCACTAGTTGTCAGAACTAAAGTCAAGTTTTGAAACTGAGGTCATAGCCTTGCAATAAAACAAGTCCTAATTATAATCAAGAAACAATCAAGGGATGTTGTGTCAAGAGCATCAAGAGAACTTGAACAAACTTCTTTCAGCAGATATTCTTTAGCAGCTCCCAGGTTGAAATTTCATCTTGGTCACTGGCATCCTACTGAAATCAGCATACTTGAGTTTTCATTTTAACCAGGTGGCTCAGTTTTCAATGCTCTGCTGATCAGCTTATGAAATATAAACCACATCTACTGGTGTAATCTGAATGATACCCACGTTTGAAGCTTGAGATTAAATACATCCCTGCACAACATAAGAACTTAAAAAGTTACATATAACACAAAACGTTTCCTACCATACATAGCATGCGTCTGTTCATGCGCACCATACTGTGTTGCAGAAGAAGATACTAAACCAGGCTGTGCATGTGTTGGTGGTGCCATCATTCTAGCGTTGCCCTGTATTACAGGGCTATAAACATGAGGATGCTGCATGCGACAGAAATAAGAAAACAGACAGTTAATGGGAGGACCATTACAAAGAAAGTAGCATCATCTAATCAATAATTACGTATTTAGAAACAGTAATAGCTTGGCCTTACTGAAATGCAGAGCAAACTGGAGATTTCATACTATCACAATTATCCCAATTGTTTCTAAAAATTTAAGGGACGTTTTCTGCAGCGAGCTGAAAACTGACAAAAACTATTGGCATATCTAATTTTTGCCACTATAATAATGTAGTAAGCTTATGTATGTCATTATGTATTTATTCAATTACATGTCTATATTTAAAAGCCTTTGAAGTAAGAGGAGTACACCAAATAATTTATTTTTAGAACGCATAACTAGGAGGTGTCATGGCCATGACCTGAAAGGAATTGTTCGAAGAGCTAAAAAGGCAGCATTCACTAATAAATGCCAACTCCTAAACCGACCTTAAAATTTGTAACAGGCTTTGAAGCACATTACAACACCACCAAGTATGCTCCAGAACACAGAAACTGTTCAGGGT
>NW_009259038.1:51748-82585 GCF_000687185.1 Egretta garzetta | reverse complement strand
GAATTATTTCTGTTTTGACTTACCACATACGCTAAAGGGACTCTTACCTGAGATTGGTAGTGTGGCACATGCTGCACAAGAGGCTGATTAGGAAACTGTTGGGGACTATATGCAACATATTGTGTTGAATAAGCAGGTGGCGTAGCTACAATTGGAGGGCCTGCTGCTGAGGCAGGGTGCATCATGGTGCTCTGATGATGTTGGTCTTGCCGTTGCTGTGGCATATTTGGTACTACAAAGCAAAGAGGGACCCACATTAGACACACAGGACGAAGAATGCCCATCTTCCTGAAAGGTTTTACATTACAATGTCACTGTGACCAAGTGGAATATCCTCACCCCTCACCTTTAACCACATATTAGAGCTCTATCAAAAAGGAACAGCATGAAAATGAGTTCCTCCAAGAAACACTTTGTTTTCATCACTGCCTTTCAGCCATGTACCCAGCCACAAACCCAGGCCTGCTTTTTTGTGAAAGAAGGAAGGAAGGAAGGAGGAGAGAGAGAAAGACTGACAAGAATCAGTAAGAGAAGAGAAAGGTTATATCAGGATACCTACGTTATCAAATTTGATCCTGTCCCCTTCAAAAGGCTTAATTCACCCTCTACGGGAACTACTCAGCAACTGTTCCATCAACTGGAAAGCTGAGTCTGTTAAAATTACTTGTGCTTATGGCTGAGGAGAGCAGAATAAAGGTCTCCATGCAGCCACAATTTGAGGTATTCACATCTTTTAAGCTCTGGGCTACCCTGAAGATAGCAGAAAGCAACTTTTAGGTCACAATCAACACTGAAGGGGACAAGTCAACCTATAAGAAGAGAAGCAGTAGGAGTAATTAAGAGGAAAGAAAGGTTAAGAGAGCAGAGCACTGTAGTGTGGGACTACCTGAGCTATCCTGGTAAGACAACCAACCGAACCACAGCAGCAAGGCACTCAGAACAAACTAATTCAGCCTACTAAGCAACAGGGCATGAGAGTTCAAGGTGAGCTCCAGCTTGCTGCAGTGAGACTGTAACTAATAACTATGCTAACTCAGGCACCTGTAAACTCCACTGCAGTGTGCAATGTAGACAGACCCCTTAGAGAGAGGAAAGGAGGGAAATGTTGCAGATGTCAGTAAATGCACTCAGTGATGATTGTATTTACACTGCAAATCAACAATAGAAAAAAGTAAACACAGGACGGAACTTGAACAGCGTAAAGGCACTGAACTTTAACCCATGCAGCTCCTTCAGGACTACGCTGCACGCAGAATGGATATGCAGAAAATAATAAAACTTAAAAAAGGAATTCAGAACAGGAGAGCAGCCTCACACAGCAAGTGAGTACACAGCAATGTATTTCTGATTACAACAATCAGTGTTACCAACAAAAAGATTTCATGGGTCAGGCCACAGTAGAGTTAGCGTGTTTTAAAATCAAAATACATTGCAGGTTTTTGTCTTCCCTACATTCATAAAGGCTACTTGTTCATTTCTAAACAGCAGAACTGCTCTTTTAAACAATTTCCTCCTCCAGTGACTGGAGCTGCAGCACTGGAACCTATCATCATGAACCACTGTATAAAATTGCAAGAAAGCATGCACTGTGTAGAATTAGAGCATTATCTGAAATGTGACTATAAAAACAAGACCATCATTTTTCTGCTCCTTCGCTGCACTGCACAGAAGAGAGTGCATCTCGCCACACGTGTTCTTGTCTCCATAGCCACAGGTGTCACTTGTTAAAAACACAGTATTGTTAGTCCAGCTGTTCAGTTACTGTTGCAGAAGGAATGCAAAAGAACAAACTGGAACCAGCAGTAAGTTCTTTCCAGAAGAGTAGCATAGCATACTCTTTCTGAAGAAATAGCGATTTTGCTTGCTGACAACGAACCCCCTCTATAAAGCACCACTCAGGGCTCTGCTGTAAACCAGTACAGAAAGTTCCCTTTAAACAAACCCACAACATTTATGAAATATAGGAGACAATCAGCTTACCCTAGCGTTCCAAGTAACGGAGACATTTTCCCGTTTGTTAAATCAAATTCCAAACCAAGCAACTCCCCATTACTCAAACTTATCGTGTTTTGGCTGAATTAAGTTTATCTAGAAATGCATTAGTTATTTCCACTTACTTCCCTTTATTAAAAATAGCATTTAAAGTATCAGTCAAAACCATGTTAACATGGATTAGAAAACACACAAACATTTGTACTTTATTCATGCTGCATGCAGACTAAGAACCAAACAGGCAGTATTATTCTCACCTTTACCTGCTCTATATGTCTTGGCTTGGTTCACTGGCATGGGCGTCATGGGAATAGGATACAAAGGCTGAAACAGAAGGAAGAGTTGAAGTTATGATATTCCTTTAAAAAGTGAGCGTGTGTCTGGGTGGGGGCCGCACTCAGCTTTGATGTGTTTTACTCTGTTACGTTACATGGTTTAGTGAACTCTGCCTAACCTATGATATTTTCTTGGATCACTGTGATCAAGTCTGCATGTACAAACAACTAAGACCATATGGTTTGCAACAACCAGTCCAGCATTGCTACTACTGCTATTTCAAGCAATATACTAAATCAGACAACTTTGGAACAAGAGTTGTATTTGAAATCCTAGTAATCCCTGCAATGACCAGAAACTAGTGGGACATAGCTGGAAGTTAAAGATGAAGAAACAGTTGCTTAAAACTTAAAAAGAGTAAGACTATGCTTGGAGGACTGGGGACCTAAGTCTGCACAGATTAACAATAACCGTGAGTAAGAGCTGCTGGTATTTACAAGCGTTTGAGACCATTAGAACATCTAGGTCGAGGGACCACTGGGAAAAGTCAGTATTTACATAGCTAAAGCTTAGCAACAATGTAATTGTGCCCACATTGACAAGAGTAATACAAGCTGTACCATTTCCCTGTTTTAACTCAGACCTTCTAAGTCTCCTCAACTTGCTGACAACCATCTGAAAAGCATTAATGAGCTTGCAGCATATGCTGCACCTTACCTGCACGCCCGGACTCACTGGAACTGGGTACATCATATTTGGTGCAAAACAAACAGGCTGAGTGTACACTGGGGTTGGCTGCTGATGACCCACCATGGAGGGGCTAGGTTGAGCTTGCGGACGAGGGGAGGTTGGTGTAGTAGAAGGTTTCGGCTACAAACAGAAATGCATATGCAAGATTATCCTTCATGTAAAAGGTTTGCTTATAAAGATCTACTCAAAGGCAATGTTAAACAGTATCAAATAACTTACTTGAGCAAAGGATCGAGGGTTGAACTCTTTTGCATTAGGATTAAGTGTTGATTTTCTAACTTGCCTAAACAGAAAGAAAAAAAAAATGTGTTCAGCATTATTTTTTTACAAGCGTATCTTCAGAACTCCCTAACAATTGAGGTTAAATACCTCATTTCCATCTGTGAGTCAGATTTTTGAGAACTCAAACAACACATGGCATGCAAAAAGCCTGCTGACAGTATTTACTGACAGAACTCTTACTATACTTGTTCATAAAAAAGTTTTCTGCTGTTGATACTACAGCTCACGTGAACCAGGAGAACATTTAAATAAGCATTTAGATGTGGATTAGGCATCAGCAGGACCAGAGTTCTATATGCAGCTCTGCCACTGACTCATGAGATGACTTTCAGTACAGTCACCTCACCTGTCGTTTTCTCTGTGTAACAGAGAGAACTTATATCGGCCATAACAAACAGTAAAACATTACACACTCATAATAGCTTTTTCTACAAACAGCTAAATGCTAATAACAGACGTGCTTATTCCAAAAGGCATAATTACTCACTCAGAAGTATCTTTCTTCTCCTCTTTATCCTCTTTATCTTGTTTACTTCCAGGCCCAGATGTCTGTACACCTTGTGAAGTTACCTCAGGCCCTCGTTTTTGCTCAGAACTATTACTTATCGAAGGAGAAATACTTGGACTATTAGGTTTGCTACTGCCACCATTAGAGTTAGTATTACTGCCAGTTTCTATGATAGATTCTTTAGGGGTTGAGTCTGTCTTTTCTTTAACTACATCTCTTGATTTTTCACCTTCTCGGGTTTTGTTTAGCAGCTGATCCACTGCATCTGAAGAGGAACTTGACTGTAACTGAAAAAAACCCAAGGAATATATTCAGTAAATTGATATACAGAACTAGGGAGAGACAATTTAATGCTATCACAGACACAGAGTAAAATACAGTCCCATAGGCCTCAATCATCTGGAAATGACCTTTTAAAACATACACTTCCATTTCTACTAGAAAAGAAATCTATGAGCATTGACAATGTTTTAAGCCTACACTGTGAAAGAAGCTGTTCAGCGACTCAACTGACCTATATGTTGACTAGGAAGCGACAGGAAAGCTTAAGACAACCCTCCGGACTCATCTCCCTGGGTGATTTAACAGTAACACTTGAAAAGCTAACCTGATTTAATAAACCGTTATAACCAGGAAATAAGGAATATGAATTCATCTTCAATTTTCCTCAGCAAAACCCTTTACTTAATTTTGAAATAGCTCTTCCATATGGAGCATAAATGCGATAATTATTTGTACCTAATGATCAAACAGGTTTCACGTACTATTTTCAGTGTACAGTCAATATGCACATTTACATGTATTAGGCAATTGTACTAGCAAGTGTCAGCATTGATTTTATATTATCTAGCATGAATTCTTATAGATATTTTCATAAATTAAGCACAAGTCGTAAGGACTTGGGTTTCCTGTTAACACATGCAGTGTATTCAAGTCATTAAAATAATCTGGATGCACACGAGAACTATGATACCATTAAATTAACAGACAGACAAACTTACCCTAAAGTCATTCTTAAATTTCTTTAAATCATCAATCTGTTTTCTATGTTCTGAAACAATTGGAGATACACCTGCCAAACATAAGACCAACATTGTCCAAGCATTTCTAACACAAGTTTTATACACAAACACGTCACAAAGTTTGCAAAAAGGCAACGTTTGCATATCTAAAAAAATGAAACAGCGATATCATTTCACCTGTAACTTAGTATACTTCCATGAACTACGTGTATGAGCACACAAAAATACTCTGTGAAACCACATAACTGACGGATCTATAGTTCTAAAACATCACACCAAGACAGAAGCCCTGAGGTGCAGGGTCTGCAGAACTCAGCTGAACACAAAGAAGTATGCAACAAAACCCTCAAAACATTAACGCGCCAGCGTTTCAAGCCATAGCCAGTAAAGGTGAAACACTGATCAAGGTTAGGTTTACGATTGGACTTGATGATCTTAAAGACCTTTTCCAACCTAAATGATTCTATGATTCCAAGTTCAACAACATGGAAAGATTTTTTTGAGAACTGAATGAACAATGCTGCAGAGAAAGCCAAATTTAAAGCGTAACAGGAAGAAGTGCAGTTACAAAAAACGATGCTGACCATGATGCTCAGAAGTATGGCAAGCATAGCAGGTTTAGTGCTTGGAACTCCTACATTACTCAAGTATGTATGAAAGCTTTTGATACAAACCTTTGCTTTCAGTTTTAGGAAAACTAGGAGAAGTCTCACTTGGCTTTATATTCTCCTTGTTTCCAGCTGCAGAATTTTGCCTCTGGTCCTGAAGCCTAGTATCTTTAGCTAGAAAAGAAATTGTCAAAGTGATTCTCTTACACACAACTCAAACTGACCATAGAGAGTTAGCAAGATAGACACAGAGGAGACATTTAAACATGTTTAGTTTACAAAACACTAAGTTACACACTTTCTGCCGCCTCGTTAAGGCCTGGAGGGTTATCCTTCCCCCTTTCTCACCCCTACTGTCTTTTAAGCCAAATGAAAAAGCCCCAGTCAAACACATCCCTCTCATCACACACAGAACCTTGACTAAGCTGAAAAAACTATAAACTGAGAGCAAATTATTTTCAATAGTCCAAGGTCTTCATACAGAATGCTACAATGACTTGAGAGTTCTTAAACATTTGACTGTGCTCTTGAATGTTTTTTTCCCCCTTCCTTTCACTATGCTCAAAATATCCTTTGAAATCAGTGGCCTACGTTTCTTTACATTAGAAAACAGCCAGGTACTCAGTTTGAAAAAAATCCTCAATTAAGTCAAGCACCTATAGGCCCATGTTCTTCATAGGACAGAAGAAATTAAGCATACAGACTTATCAAAAAGCCCCTCTCCAACCTCAGTTTAAAGCTAGGATCATGAGAAAAGGGGAACTCACTACTCAGTGAAATTAAATGCATCAGAAGTTTTCCTGTCACTTTGAAAGCAGCTTTGCTCCTGTCTAGGCATATTCATTGTCAGGTATTAGGGAAAGGGAGCATTTGCAAGCTAGTGGGGCTAACTCACCTTCACTGGAAGGGGTAACTGCTCTGTTGGATGCAGGGCTGGCAGGTGTAGGAGAGGCAGCTGGAACAGGCATGGCAACAGATTCAGTGGGAATAGTACCAGGCTGAGGAGAAGGCAGAGCTGGTCCCGTGGGAGTGCTGCTCTGCCTCGGAGACCTAGGCCTGTGTGTTTTAGGAGATAATCTTGGAACTAGAAACAAACAGGAAAAAATAGTTATAGGATAAGTTTCCTCATCTGCTCAGCAGTTTGCTTATTTTTAAAATGACTAAGAACATGCTTTAAAATACTTAGTGGAACATTATATAGTAATTGAAAACCTGTTTACCTTTCAGGTACATCTCCTAGTTCTTTACAACGCAGCATTTCAGATAAGTGGTGTCATTTTTCTGCAGACTGTCCCCTACTGTATATCACTGCCCTGTAGTCCCACCATGAAACTGCAATATGCTCCCCAGCCCCCCAGTAGTACAACTACAACAGCTCACATTAACACAGTTTCAGGCAGAACAGAAAAGGTGGTCAGGTCTCCACACAAACAGATGAAAAACATTTTTTTTAAAGGGCTGAAAAAACACATCCATTTTACAGCGTCCTCTTTTGGAGGTTTGCCAGCTGGAAAAAAAACAACATATCCTATTGAAAGAAGATTATTTGATGGATATTTTTGCCCCTGTGTTAAAGCAGCAAGGAAAGTTGTATATTCTTTAAACGAAAGTTGTACCTCCTGCTTCCTGCTCATCCCACTGTGGCTAGTTAGTTGCTTTACATCATGTATTAACTTCAAGTGAGCGAGGAGAAAGAGAGATAAGTCGTTTAACAGTCCTACTTGCACATTAATAATATATTAAAGTGGGGAGTGGGGAGGGAAGATGAATCAGAGGTAATGCCAGAACAGAAGAGTTTAAAACTTTTCCACAAGGCAACAGGTCTATGGGGGTCTAATTCATACCTTCTTTCTGAAAAATGCATTCCTACTATGCTCCTCTAGAATTCTAGCACTGCCAAAAATTATCAGACTCTAAACTGTCACTCACTTGCCCTTCGACTCAAGAAAGCGCCCAGCTGCTGACAACTTACTAGAACATGGTCCCAACTACAAAAGACTAGGGCCTGTGTCACCAGACTGAGCTTGAAATTTCAAGTCAAATATTAAAAAAAGATGTTAACTGATTCAAAAAAGGAGAGACACTGACTATATCTGCTCCTACAGTACTTAGACCAACACAAAATGACCACTTAAAACCTACATTGTTTTTAAAGGAAAAATATATCCAACTTCACTTGAGTATCATTTCATCTTCTAACACCAGCCTTCCTCTATCCAAACACCTCCTTCATTTGTAGACCACAACTGAGTTACTCTGCCATTAACCAGATTCAGTGATGTAAAGGAACATATATAACTTTTCTTCTTTTCAACAACTTCCCTAAAAATTACTCCTTTCAAGAAGTAATTCCCACATTTTTCCTTCCTTTCTCTTCATACACCATCTGACCTAACCCTCTCTGCAGTTAAAACAATATTGCACTTGAAGGACCGACTCACCAACTATTTTACTAAGCTACCTGGGAACATCCTTCTCCCACTTCACCTAAGCAAGCTAAGTTAGCAGACCAGTGTTTATTCAGAGCCTGAGTTGTCTAGAAATGCAGTATTCTGCTTCGCATTCACACTCTAAAGTACCCCTGGCAAGCCGTCTGCGATAAGCCAAGCTTTACCTACCCCCACTGACAACTGATGACCACGTCCCACCTGAAGGGCTGCCTCGTGCCACTGCAGTAGTAGATGCTTCCCCTGGTGCATTATGAGATACAAATTCTAAGCCACTTGAAATTGTACCCCTACCAGTAGAGACTCTGTGACCTCGAGGGTGCCGTTGTGCCTTAGGAGACATCCGTGGAGGCCCTGAGAAAAAGAAGACAACCCCACACAATAAGTACTTAACGTCCATCACTAAGAGTACCCAAACATACTATCTGTTTTTAAAACTGCATTTAATCTAATAACCCTCAATAATGCAGTAATACAGTCAAGCGATTTACACTGACATTGACTAGAACCGGGGATCCACGAGGCTAAAAAGGCCAAGCCATTGGTCCAGCCAGACTACCAACACGCTCATCACCTTGCTATGACTGCTCATGTTCATTGATATTTAGAAGCTTTATCAGAATTGAAACAGGTATGCAAGTCCCGGATTTAAATTATTTGAATCCAAGTATCCAATATTGCTTACTGCAAGACAAGCCAAAAAGGTTAGTGGCCCAGCTCCCTCTGGATAAGCACAGCTCCAGGCTACCAAACACTTTCCAGAAAAGAAAAAATTTCCATCATTTTTGTCAGGTGGTCAGTGATACCAAACATTTATTTACAAGAGTAGTCACCACTGGCTGACCAATGCTCTTGGGGAATTTCAGCAGAGCATTCTGCACCGAGGCTAAATTGCCTGCAGCAGGTCACAATTCATTTACAAGTCAGCAGAACTGCAACTAAACAAGTTATTGTTATCCCAAGGTTCAAGTCATGCATGTTTAACACCAGAAGCTAAAGTCGTAAGTGAATACAGTAATTCTGAACAGCTTATACGGCTGCCACAGAATAGTTATGCTCAACTCTAAGCAGCGATACAGTTTCTACATCCTAATGAACATTTTCTTTACAAGATCAGACTCCAAAGTTGATACTTCAAAAGGAAAAACCGTGTATGAACAGAAGACAATCTGGCTGATTAGAGTTCATTTCTAATGTAGGTCAATAATAGAGAAAAGTTCAGATAATGGCTTTCTGGTTTCAGATAAGGTTCTAAAATATCAAGTACCTCTTCTGGTTACATAAATCTTTAAATGTCAGCCTCTATTTTAACCATGAATCTAAAGTACGCTTCAATCCAAATTATATACAGGCCAGTATTTTAAAGTATACACGCTTCCCAGCAACCCTCCTTTAGCAGCAGATTAAATGTTGCAGTAAGCAGCAGTTCACTGCATGCCTGACAAATCAATCGCAAGTGCTAAAAAATAAGTGAATTTGCATGTGGATTCTCAATATCTTACTACGTAAAAAAATCTCACATTGATAAATTGACAGCAGCACGCCGTACAGACAGGCCTACTAACATCCACTTTCTGGTTATGAACCATCTCGAGCGTTTATCAGGCAAGCTGCAGAACAGTGTTACCGATACAATCAGCGGGATGACTGTTCTCCCTCCTGTGGCTCCACTGGAGCCAGCTACAGCAGAGACTGCGAGTTTCCAGCGAGTTCAGTATAACCAGTTTGCATTTTTCCAGGCTTGCTAGACCATGCTGTGCAACCTAATTTTTAAGTGCACTTAAATAAAATAAAAATTTAAAAATGTGTTCCTTACTGTACCGTCAGAGGACAAACCAATTCAATTCAGATAATTCTGCATATGGTTACCAAAGACTCATGGCTTAGCCTTTCTCTGCATATTCCTGACTGCTAGGGAACTTACTGCTCTGCCTCAACACAAACAGATGTAAAGCTTTGTACAGATTCGCCTTTGAAGCAGCTTATCCTATCCCATTCCACAGTGCACTCCTCTGAATACAGCTTTTAAAATTATTATTATTATTATTATTATTTTTGTTGTTGGTTTTTTACAAAAGGTAATTCAATGATTTAGTTAAATTTGAAACTGCTTTTTGTGGAACAACTGTATTAAAATATTTGATATTTTATATAAATTTATATTCCTAAATGCCCTCTGAAGTTATCAGGTCCTGCATGTTGCTGTTGGTTAAGTTAAGACACTGAGCAGCGTTTACAAAGCTGAGTTTATTTCATACCAACTTGGGAAATTTCACAGCTTTATTTTGTTTTTGTAAAGTTCTTCAAATAAAAAGGTTAATAGAAATAGTCTGATAAACTAAAGTTAAACACAAATTATAGGTTAAGTAATGAAGAGGAAAAACAATTTTGTAATTAAACTCACAAAGGAGTTAAACAAAGACAAACAAAAACATGAACAAATCGTGGTATTGTACCTTCTGAAGACATGCGTTTAGGCATAGTAGAGACAGGAGCTGGAGAACCATGAGCAGAGGGGTGAGACGGGGGCCTGGAGGGCCGCGAGGGGGGCCTGGAGGGCGGCCGTGTAGGGGTGGCTGCCCGAGGTGGAAGAGAGTTGGGACCTGACTGGTAGCGAGAAGGTGGGCGAGAGGAAGGAGATGGGCAAGGCGATGGCCAGGGAACACCTGACAGAACAAATGATATGAAGGAAAGTATAAAAACTAAAGAAAAATTATGGGGAAAAAGGTCAACAGAAAAAAAAAAGTAAAATATGACAAAATGATTTTTCATGTTTAACCCTTTGGGGATAGATTAGTTTATTTCTGCAACCAATAAAATAGTCTCTGCAAGGTTATTTCCGCCACTTCAGGTCAAATTCAACATCTGAATGTCACAAACTCCCCAAAGGGTTAATTAGGGTCTACAAATACTACTAAGGAATAGACAGTAAAGTTTGATCTGTTAGCCTATCATATATATGTTCTACAGTACGCATCACTCTTGACAAGGTCCTTACACAGCTACCAGAGGTTCTCAAACAGCGGTTCACATATAGTGCTGACTATACAAACTGCTACTTTCAAACCAAATGAAGAGCAATTATCAATTCTAGGAACTGCATCTTTACAAAAAACAGCGGTGTTCAGTGTCTGAATCCTGACATTTATGCCTTTATCAGTTATCTGAAGTATTAATGTAGTATTTTAATCTAGGATATAGGGTTCATTGTTTCCAAAACAAAGAAATGGAATTCACAAGCCATTCTGAGTATTTTAGGTATATGATGTTCGTTCAGTAGAGTAATAGGATGACAGAAACCACGAATACTACGAACAAATGTCAAGGTTAGCATTGTTTGGGCGAGACTCAGTTGTACATCCTTTATACAGCTGACTCTGTATTTGAAAAGGAAGTCTCACTTACCTTTAGATGTTTCTCAGACTTCCTCTCCAGATAGAGGCACTTGAGTACTATACGTTTTTCATTTATTCACAGCAATCTCATATAATAGCATTTTTAACTTATAAAAATAATGCCTCAAGGATAGGCAACTGCTGAAATCCATCTCAAAAATGGTGTTTGGTTTATGAAACACCGATTCCTGCTATACGGTGCCCAGTGATGCCTGTTTATAAATATTACCCACGTGTATAGCAGAAAATACTCAAATAGCTGTTTGGAGAGAAGGCTTTGGATTCCTATTCCCCTAACACTTTTCTTACTTTCCCAGCGATGACTTTTTTCCCCCACATCATCGTAAAGTCAGTGAGTTGCTTTGGTTTTTTTAATGGGGAACAGAATTGATACATGCACCAGAAAGGAAGAGTGATGCTTCCTCGGCTGCCACCTCCCTTTCACTAGGTGTCAGCATTGCTACTCCTCCAGAGCTTAGCAGTAGTGATATATAATGCAATTTTTAATCTTTAAAACCGCATACTGCACCATCATCTAAGACAAAGGTTTTTGAGAAGGAAAGCAAGTGACATTTCAGCTTCACAAAGCTACATACAGTGCAGTCAAACGCTTATTCCATATGAGGAAGTTAAACCCAAATCAAAATCACAACCTCTGTCTTAAATGATGAATGCTACCCTAGCTTATGAAATACATATCCCTAAGACCACACCATATGCAGTTTCAACATAATTAGATAAATGACTGCAATTTTGTAAGGCACATTCGTTTAGACTTCAGATACTTGCCTCCGTTAACTACTCTCTGATCTGCTCCAGAGTTAGGACTGAATTCTGAAGTATGGGATCCAGACCTTGAAATTGGTGGGCCTGATCCAGACTGGCCCATCCTTGGTGAGTTTTGTCTTCCACTTCCCCAGGACAGGACATCTCTATTCCTCTGTCCAGGTGGAATGTATTTATTTTCTCTGAAACACAGCAAATTTCTATCAGTGTTAAGATAGAACTGAAAGACAATGAAAAGTACCCCATCAAATGTTCTGCTGATATTTTCTATCTTTCTCAAACCAAGCTACAGCAAAATTCTAAATACTATCAGATGTTGACCTAACATTCACCTCATAAATTGGCTTTTGATACTGACCACACAGTCCACTTTCTACGAGCCCAGAGGCACTGAATGATTTAGTACTAATGCCTGAAATTCTCCATGACCAACCGAAACCACTGCCCTTTCCTGTCATTTGGTGTGAATTCACCACAGTGACATATCAGAACGGGGAAGTCTGCTTCACTACAGAGATAATACAGGGCCAGGCAGAGGTGTACAATTTAGCATCAGTGCCAAAACCAGCACGTGGTTGTTTACGCAAGGTTCCCAACCTAATCAGCCCTGCTGAAAAAGAACAGTTTCAATGAGTAAATTGCTACTGGATCAAAATATGTACATCATTTAAATAAAAATACTATTCAGAGTGTATGCAAGTACCTAGTGTTCACACCATGTCCTTCTCGTTCATTAGCATTTCTCTGAACAGCAGTGTATTTTTCTTCTTCTGTTCTTTCATCATTTTCCAAGGCAACCCGAGCTTTGTATTGGGCACTTGATTCAATTTCCTCTGCTAATTGAGTTGCTCTGGCTTCCCGTTTTAAAAACTCTTCTGAATTATCTCTTTCTAATGGCACCCTAAAAGACAATGGAAAGGAAAAGACTCTCTGAAATGCATTCAAAAGCACAAAGGAGCGACAAAAATTACATAGTGTTAGTTCTAACCAAGTCAGAGTAAAAAACCTTGCTTTTAAGCCAGTAGACTTACCATCTTTTTTAGTATACATATGTCAATATTCCTGCACCGGTTTGATATTTTGTGCAAATTCACTGTCATTTACCTGTCTAGAGAGCTGAGGTCAGGGTGCAGAGTTTTTCCATATCACTTGCAAAATCCTCAGTCCCTAAAGCTACGCAAAGACTCCAACTTCTAACATGATTGAGTATATTAGTAATAAAAAGACTTTGTCTGTTGTTTAGATAGGAAACTACCATAATAGACCAAATTTGAATTTATTTAGTTATTTACACATTCCCAACAGACACAAGAGTCCCCAGTCCTACTGAAATTAAAGAGTTACATGCTTAATCCTTTGATAATTCCAGCCATAGAATTTCAGCTCTTCCTGTTACGAATTAACTACAGAAAAGATGAGTGCAATACATTAGAGCATGGGACCAGAAACCCATGACTCATTTGCCATGTCCTAGGACCTCAAAACCATTCATTCCGCATATCTATATTAGGTAATAGCATATTGCAAAAAGCATACGTAGCTCCCTTAGGAAAGCCACCAAGTAAGAATTCGATACACAGGCAATGAAATCCTCAAAGATGTAACTGGAGATGGTATCATACCTGGCACTTCCTCCTCTCCACCCACGGATTTGGTTTTTACCTGTTCCAATTTTTGTTGAAGTATCAGGTTTTATAAAACAACTTTGCACTTTGTCGCCAATTCTAATTTCCAAAAAGTTGTTTCATCCAACCTTACTATAGAATAAACTACATAAAAATACAGAATACAGTTGAGGCTTGGACCATGCTATGCTGGGCATTATATAATCACTACTGCACATATTTCGAATAATATAAAAAAGAACAAAGAAAGTAGGTGGAGATACAAGCCAAGTATGAAATAATATATGCAAGATTACTCAAGTGTTGGTGGCAGAACTAGGAAAACAAGTGGCTTTGCCAAATTCCAAGCCAGCACTCAACTACTGCATCACAAGTTTTTCCCCACACACACATTTTTGGCCAGTCGAGACACCTACCGGCCTTATCAATGGTAACTGCAAGAATATTAAATAAAAACCTCACCCTTCAGCGTAAAGCGTTGGCTCACATAAGATATGCATGAACACAATGCATACAAACCTGAAGTCACGGGCCTCGCTTACTCTGTATTAAATATACACACAAGAAAGAAGAACACCCAATACACCCTCATTTATTTAAAGTGACTGAAAAAAAAAAAGTGAAGGGATGTATACAGGAGCACTGATGGCAACCTAAACAAGTAAAAGAATGATTTTACATTTTCTAACGGGGAAAAGGCCATTAAAGATCAACCAAAGGGGATGGGCAAGATGACATTGTTCAGAACCCCAGTGATGAGAGAAGCATGTACAGAGCAGCTGATCACCATACTAAGGCAGTACACTTGTACCTTTATGCAGTTTGACAGACTCTACCTGCTAACGCTTAGCTCTAGGAAGAGAAAACAATCAAACAATAAATCCTTTACAGTCCTTCAGTTGCACGTATAAGCATTTAGCTACACTGTTGCCCATCACATGCTTGGGAAATCCGGAGAAGAGTCTCCCAGTTTAGCAGGCTGATAGGCAAAGCAAGCTGCTTGACTAGGAAACAATGGAATTTGTCTCTGGCAATTTAGAGCCACCTTCATGTTTTTAATCTGTTTCCATTAATACCCATAAAGCAGAAAGATGGAAGACTAAAGTTCAAAAGTACAAAAAGTACTTAGAGCAGTGAAGTATATGAAAGAACAGCTTCCCCAGGATTCAAATGTAAGCCGATTAAGACACTTTGATTATCACCACGTTACAAGTCTATTTTAACAAAACAGTAAAAATAAAGTTGTTGAACCAGAGGTCTGTAGACAAGTGCTCCAGTTCTGCATAAAAATCAAAATATTCACTGCAATTCCTTGACATTCAAAGATAAGTTTACGCTTTGGGGGTTAGAAGAGTGGGAAAATGTTAAAAGACATTTCACAATGGCTGTTGAACATCTGCAATTGATTGTGTTGCAGTCGCAGTTAACATTATAGCTTCAGACTATTGGCAACAGGTCCGCACTGCCAAAGTAGCCAGAGCAGGCTTTATACTACTTCTATATTCAAGTTGTTATTATATTGTAACTGGAACTAAAACCGGACAAGTCTGCTAAACCAGCCATCCACGGCACACAACCCCCCTTAGTTATCAGCAACGTTTCAACATTCCAATACCTACCGGATCAATTGTCTCAATAAAATTAGGAATTAGTCAACCTGTTCCGATAGGTTAAACACAAAGTATAGGTATAGCAGCTATGTAAAGACAGTTTCACAATTTGGTATTATCCACCCTATTCAGTTTTTCTAAGAAATAAGCATTATTGCATGCATAAATTCAGAAAATGTTGCAACGGGAATGAACTGTGCCCATTTAAGGGAATATATAATGATTACTAGATCTTAATTATTCACAGAACACTGGCAAGGTTTCTTAAGCACTAATCATGCATTGCTCTTTCAGTTTTCCATTCCACAACTTTAGAAAGTACGTAAAATTATCTTCAGAATAAAGTTTGTCAAACCAGGGAGAACATTAAATACAAATCTAATAACAAAATATTTTGGAACTTACGTATAAGAAGATAAACTGCTGTCGTAAGTGGATACTACACCATAATTTTCTTCATTGTAACGAAACATGTCATTGGGATCCCATCCATTAGACTAGAAGAAAATGATGCTTGTTTTTCAAAATGACACTGGAAACACATTCCCTTAAAATTAAGGGCTGATGGCGGAAGTTAAACCTTTTGCCCCCTTTCCTAGGCCTATGAATTCACTGTCCAGATAGCAAAGTTACTAAAGCTACAATTTATTTCAGGGAACTTTGTTCATCAGATGCGCAGATTTTACCTTCAAAAGCCAGGTTTTTGTTTGTAGTGTGTTATTTGTGCTGGTTTTATGAGGTTTTGGTTTTGGGTTTTAAGTACCCCGTACTAGGAAGATTACTGGCTAGCAAGAAATATTACATGAAGGCCTTTTCCAAAAAGTGAAAATTGACAAATTGACACTTGTGCACATTAGAAGCATCCCTTGCTGTGGTGGCAAGTGCTGAAACTTTTCGAATGCGCTACTACTGCAATTATCTGAGACGCACACACCACGGTAAGAAGACCCCTGTTGATCTGCACAACTTCCCCACTTTAGTAAAATTGCTATTACAGCACTCAAGCTCAATGATAGATGTTTTGAATGTTTTATAAAAGCACTGACACTATTAAATATTCTAGTAAATCCCAGCTGTACAATACGTACACTAAAATTGACCAGGTAACTGTGCTACTTGAAGTTAATACGCTCCATGGGTAGATTCTCCTCTAATTAGTAATGTTATCTCCTTTCTTTAACATACTGTAGTCCTCACTAAAAAGAATGCATGGTTGAGTAAAAGCTAACTGCTATGATATATAAAGAAACGTCATTTGAGACCATACTCTTCATCTAACGACTCATCATCTACTGAGACTGTATCTGTGCTTATTAAGTCATGGGTCAGACTTCCATCAATTTCCTTCATCTTAGCTCAGAGACAGTTAGCTAAGCACAATTTCACCATAATTTCCAAATGCAATGATAGCCAGACAGGAATGCTCTGATTAAACATAAATCACTTCAGTGTATTGCTGAATTTGAAGTCCTTAATAAAAGATCCTCTTTTCAGCCAGTCCGTGAGTCAAACATGTCCCTTACCACAGCAGCTGCCATTTGTCAATATTTGCCAAAAGTGGCATTTGAAATCCAGCTATTCTTGTTCAAACTGTAAAAATGTACTGTGGCAGCTGCTAGCAAAGACTGAACATACACCCATACAAGGTAGGCCAGCAATTTTAGTCAAAAGTTCATTACTAATTTAAAATTAAGGAATTGTTGCAAGGCATGTCCAGAGAAATAGCTTATTTTCTACAGACTGTCATAGAAGATAAAAAAGCGTTACTTACAACATCTGTCTCTAATGCCTCAAGCTCCTCAGTAGCGGTGGTCTCTCCTCCATCCCATGGTTCAAGATCCTTTTCCTTGTGTTCACCATTTACTTTAGCACTGATGGCTGAATCAGTAAAAGCATCTACAAGGGAGCGGGGAGGGATGGGGGTGAAATCAATCTGCTTAAGTACAGGAAGATGTACACACTAGTTTAGCTGAGGAACAACCAAATACAGCTGCATCGCAGGCACATTAAACATCATTCACCTTCTCTTGTAGTTGCTGTATTCAATAGGACTACATTAAAAAGGTGCCTACTTCATACTTAGAATAACTATGGAAGCACAGACTAACTTCTAACATGTTTACAAGGGGCTTTGCAAATTTACAAGGCAAGGCATCAAAGAATAGCAGTAATTACTTTCAGTTATTTCAAAATATTTTACACAAACATGTATGTTTTTGCTAACAAAAAAAAAAAAGAGACTACCTGAGGATCCCCGTTCCTCTAGAAAACCCAAGACACGTATAAGATGCTTTTCCAGACAGCCCGCACAACTGCACACTAGCAGATTATGCTAATATCAAAAAAGCATGAATGCAACCCAATCCCATTCCCTAAATAAATGGGCAGAATCCAAATTTCCCTTCAAATATCTGAGTTTCTTCTATTTCCACAACTCCTCAGCACACCAGCATGCACACACACACACGCTTTTACTCCCTTTGCAGTGTAACTCAATTATCGATTAGCTTGGTGCACCCCATCACTGTGACGTGAACGGAGATGTCCTCTTCCCTGCAAGAGCTTTTTCAAGCAGCAGCTTACCCGAATCACACAGCAAGATTCAGAAACTCTCTACCTCCTGTTCTCAACAATGTATGAACATAAATATACCATGAGGTGCACTAAGCAGTAAGGGTCCGCTATTGTTTCTATGAATTATAAAAACGTATATTAAAAAAACTAAAGACTGTGAGCTCTTATTTTCACTTGTTCATGTTTCATTCAAACCAGACTTAAGAAGGAATAATACTAGAATATTAAAGTGCTGTTAAAAAAAAAATTGTACAAAGCCATTCACCAAGGAAGCCAAGCTTTTATATTCGTTAGCAACTGAATCTCAGAGCTGCCTGCAAATTCTTAAATTACTTAAAACAGAAGGAACTTTAAAAAATAAAATAAGCTTGTTATACGTTTATAAATAATTAAATAAGCCTAAAATAAATAAGCTTTCAATCTAGAATTTCCTATTATTCTACTGATAAAATAAGGAGCAAACATTTCAAACCTTTAGAAAGAATGACATCAAACCACCAGGCAATGCCAGATATGGAAGAATGTGGCTTAAATTACCTTCTGGCAAGATCTGAAATCTTCCTAAGAAAAATGAACTTTAAAGCCATCGTGAAAAGAATTCACAACATATGAAGTTGGCCGCTGATGTTACAGTTTTTGAACAATTACTGAAGACTTTTTAGAGAGAGACTGCTGCCATAGCTTATTATTCCTCTTTTACCCAATTTCACAGTCAAGTTCTGTACATAAATTGGTATGATCTCTCATAAAAGTTAACCGTGCTTAGTCTCCCTAATAACATTCCGCACTATCTCATGAAATGCTTGCTCAACTCATACACAAAGACCAAAGGAACTACGGATAAGCAATTAAGCATTGTTAATAAGCATATATGAAACAAAATGTTACCGAAGATATATGAAAAATAAGACAAGTTTATTAGCTAAACATTCATTTCAAATACAAAAGAATCAGTAAAATAAGCCAAGAAAGCCAAATGAAAGAAAGACACCTAACCAGGCACACCACTGTTAGGGCTCATGTGAAACTGCCAAAACCTGCATCGATCCCCCTGTGAGACACCATAGTCTGGCAACCAAAGCTGTGACAGCACCTACGCAGCTGGAGGTTAACACTTTCACGTGAGATTGTATTTTAGCTCGTCACTAAATGCAATGCCCGGAGCAGGCACATTCTGGAATTACTTGTAAACTGTTCTGAAACAGAGTCATTTTATCCTTGTACGACCCACGAGCTGAGGCACAATTCCAATCGTTGCATTTTCAACTGTTCAGAATAGGTAAAAATCAAGAGTGAAAACAGAAGTCATCAACTAACTGCAAGGTACTCTAAATGATTCTGTGAAGTTATGCATGCATGTTTCATAGTGCCATAAATGTGCGAGCAAAGATATTAAGTTTCCGTTATATATTATGGTAACAAAAGCATTATGAAAGGCAAGATGCAGAGACATAGCGTGACTGCCAAAAAAGTTACCTGTTTCTGAAGGAACTACAACAGATGTGGAGAGAGAAAAAATTGGAAGACATCAGATACAAATACAGGCGGATTTTTTCACATTATATGGCTGAATTCAGGCAAAGCTAAACTCTTTCAGTCCCTCTCACAGACATATTCAAACTGATTATACATCTCCCACCCTGCAAAGATCATTGCCATAGCAAGACCTCAGCAACATTCCCACCTATTAACAGCCCCATGTATTTTCCCATTTTGCTTCACCAAAAAAAAACCCCAAAACCCCAACCTTCCAGCCTACAGATTTCTAAGGTGTACCAGCTTGAAAGAAAACATCTCAGTTTCCCTTCACACAAACAGCTTTTAAAATATACTATAAAAGAAGATATGCTTAAATGTCATCTGAAACGACACAGTAACACAGTGCTACCTCACTCCACAGTTAAGTAGTAACTACAGAGCATATTTAACAGGGAGGCAAAAGGCACTTGCATTTGGAAACTCTGCATTTACCTTATCAATACGTGGTAGCTAACGCTGCCGTAACCCAGACAGACCAGTGCTGCTTGTGTGCCAAACACCATTAATTCAGTGTTTCATCTTTCATCCTCTCAGATTGGACATTTTGCACCAAATGCAAGTTGGAGGCTGCTTACGTCACTTAAAACTGTGAAATTTCCTTCTACATTACTTCAGTGGGAGTAGAGGGAACTCTTCTCCCATGAGATTAGATAAATATGAGTTAGGAGGACTGATGACAGCACCTGACAGAGGTAATCTGCTGTATTTCAGAAGGGCGTTCCCTTAATTTCTATTAAATTACTTCAGACAAACTCCATGCACGACCGTGCCATTTTGGATACTGTGAATAAAATACTAGCTTAGCAAGACTCATCTACTCAACCCACTAATTTTCTTATTTAAAAAGCCACATAAACATTCAGCAGAGTGCTGTTAAAAATTATAATGATACAGATGAACTGGGGGAAAAAAAACCCCCAAAGTCAAAACAAAAACTCCACTATCTAACGAATGCTACAGATCTGAGTAAGATGTGTACAATCAATGCTAAATTTCCCGGTAGAATCCAGTGTATCATGAGGCACAGAAGCTTCACTGCTCTTCATTTCTCTCTCTCTTTGAATGGAAGTCACAAGTGAGACTGCAACATCAGTTTAACCTCTACAACTCAAAGAAAATCCAGAGTTAGGAGAAATTCAAGCTACAAAGGCAGACTTCTAGTCAGACGATATGGTCTCATGAGCATCCAGGCAAAGTTTAAATGTAGCAGAACGGTACCTCAAGGCACAGATCACTATTTTCCTGGAACAGACAGCTAGGCGGGCATACGGGACACCACGATTAAAAAACGGGGCAAGTCAAACAAGACATTACCAAAATTCATGTAGGTATGTAAATTAATGGAACATGTAAAAAATTATTTCCACAAATAATTGTTTCCGAAACAAAAATACTGCTCTTAAGATTCTTAGTAAAGTAGAAGCTAAAACATGAAGTGCTGCTACAAGTGCCGACTGGCAGAGTAAGAACAGACAAGATACTGACTGCACAGGCTCAGCCTCCCCCTTATCTGGTGCCTCATATCTCTGAGCTGTTGAATGAGCAATTCATGTGACACCTTGACATGGCCAAATTTTGAATCAATTCCTTTTCTACATGGTAAAACCCAAATTAAAGATCAAACAAAAAATCTGGTCAAACCAGGGTCTTGAGCTGTAACACTCAATTAGCCTCACTGCCTCTCTAACTGCTTAATGTGACATCTCCCAAGCAAAGAAGTTTGATATCAAAGACCTCGCTTCTTGTTTTAAAGCCTGCTAACTGGGAAAAAAAAAAATCCCAAGAACAATTCTATTCAACAGAAATTCACATTAAGTAAAGGCAAATTAAATATACACATTCTGAGAAAAACTCAGCTTGGGCAAGTTCTTAAAGTATGTGCTATTAAGTGAGTTAAAGAAAAAAATGCCAGAATAGAGCACTTAAGAGTCCAGGTTTAATTAATTTCAGTGTTTAACATGCTTGTTTTCGCAAACCTGTTGCGAGCTACTAATGGTGAAGAGCAGAAATATGCAATTAAGTGCAACTCTGCAGTTCAAATGTTATTAAACCAATCGGCATTACGTGCCGAAGGTGTTCGTGCTGCACACTGCAAGCTTTGATTGAGTTTAGCAGAGCCCAGAATAAACTGAGGTTTCACCTTAAAGGTTTCAACAGTAAACTCTCAGTTGTTTTGTAACTACTTACTACTGATTTGAAACATTAAAACCAGTTACCGCCAGCTTTGCAGAGCCAACATTTCCTTCCTTTGTTCCGACTATGCCTACTGCTATTCCCCTTGCAACACATTCTCTGGAAGGATGCCACTTACAGTGCTAATTCAAGGAAAAACTTAAATAACCAATTTTCTTCTGCCTTTTTTCATTGGATTCATAATATTTTTCTCAGAGTGCAGTAACGCTGCCAAAAAACCCAATAAAACCATTGTAGAAGCCTTTTACTTTAACAGTAGTTGTGATGAACTGTCTTGTCTTTAAAGAGAAGCCAAGAAGGCAACTCTGAGGCCCTACTCAAATTGGAATGATACACAAGCCAGCACTGTCGACCGATCAGTGTTTAGGACTACATGAAACACTGCTAGGAGCTTGTTCTGTAGAACACAGGAGAAATATACCCTCCTGTTTCAATCACGCAGCCCAAGTAATCTAGCAACGATGAGGTCTAGGCGCTTCCCCTCTGACTCAGAAGGTGAAGCAGAGAGACGTTACATGCTAACGTACAGCCAAGGATTCCAACTTGCACATCCCAGCAGATTTTTAGCAGCCGATTTTCCACTGCCACGTGCAGAAGACAGTGCTTGTCCCTCTTTAAATGCAGACAGAACAGTTTGAAAAGGGGATGTTGGATATAATACAATTTCACCTGAGTTTTCCAACGCATGTTTCATTCATCAGCCCGCCTGTACTGCAGAAAGCCCTAATTCCACAGTGAGAGGCCCTCAGGTGACTCCTTTCCATGCATCTTGAAGCCTAACAGGAATCTACATGAGTACAAAACTCTGTGCAGACTGACAGAGCTGCAAATAAGGGCCCAGGAAGGACAGATTTGTTTTTTAAACAGAAACTGTTAGAATGTCCCTATCCACACAGACCTACTACTTTTTCTCCCAACTCTTCTTCCAATTTCTACAATCTGGGCAGGCACCATACTTTCTCCACTGGTGTGTCTAAAGGTGCAATGTCATGCTTGGCACAAGCAAATCTAAGACTGCTGCATCCAAACGTGGTCGTTTCACCCACCCTAAGCCTGTTGTTACCTCCCCTGCACTCACACTACTGATGTAGCTGCAGGATGAATTATCAGCTCACTGCTTCAAACCTGCACAAGTATGATAGCGATGAAAGGTGCCCAGCAGACTATTTCAGACAGTTCTTTCAGAGACGACTCTATTTTCCACTCCTCTGGAAAAGAGAATCCATCCCATTCCCTTTCTCCCCACCTGCTGCCCTTTCCCAGTGCTCTTCCAGTCTCTTCTGTCTGACTTGGTCAGACAGGCTGACCACACAACTAACATCTCTGCTATTCAAGTCTGAGGGTGAGGCAGAAGATCAAGACCCACAGAGTCACGAGCACCATTTGTCCACATTCCTCCAGCTCAGCAAAGAAGCAAATGCCAGAATAAAAATCCGTAGAACTCCAGCTTCTTATACCAAACCAGGAAACCAGAATGCGCTAAAATTTCCAAAACAGTATCTTTTGTAAAAATTAAGTTTACTTCAAGGCCTCCTCAAGTCTAATAGTCTCCTAAGGGTTAGGAGAAACTACATACACACACCCCAACAAACCTCCAACAAACCTTACTCTAGGGTAAGCCTCTCCTATGGCAACAGAGTGCTTGTGACGTGCCCTTCCCTTTAACTACATTTTTAAAAGAAGTGAGAGCAAGCTGCCTTTCCAACCAAGTATGACCAAATTGTCTCCTAACTTGTCTGTGAAAGCCAAAAAACATTGAGGGCTAGGAAGTTTTAAAATATTTGTTTCTGGGTAAGTGCGACACTGTCAAACTTCTCTGGGCACCAGACAGTAACCATTCCCAATACAAACACAGCAAGGAGCACCATCTCCTCACCTAGGAGTTCAGACTTGGTTTTTACTGTGAGTCACACAGGCTTATCTGACTCGGTACCATGAAGATTTGCATTTATTTGTAAGAACAAAAGGCCAGTGGTTCCTGCAAGCATGTTCATATACTTCCATTCTTTTGAATCCTTGCTTATTTAATTTCCCAAGAAGCAGAAAGCCCTTCATTGCTCTAATTTGCAGGTGTGATCAGAGACTGACTTACACTTTCAAGTGTCATTTCAAGATAATACATTTTTGAGACAAAATGGAAAGCAGATAAATTTACCCACTACAAGTTATCGAGTTTTGCAGCCTTCCAGTTTATCTCGCTTCAATTCTCTATGGCTTTATTTCAGCTCCCCTCTCCAGCTACTTAGGAGATTTAGATTCAAAGACATTCCACCTAATAAAGCGAACTGAGTGACTGTTCAACCTGAAGCAGTAATTTTCTTGTAGAAAACTACCATTGAGTAAGTTTTCCTAGAAGTAGTAGTATATTCTTCATTCCGTCTGCTCAAAATCTATAAAGATTGGGTAATGGACAAGCCTGGTTTGCATTTATATTGAAGTGATGTTCATAGCAGACCCATTATAAAACAGCTCTTGTGTAACTTAAACTCAAAGTCCCATCCAGAACCTGGAACTTATCTGCATTTCAATTCTACATTTGCTCTGGCATTCTGCATCTTCTTCTGGGAAAAGCAAATTCCTTGAAACGACAAGCCTCTCATTCTGCAGCTTTAAATCAGGCAAGAACTTGTGCATGTACGCACGCAAGGTGAAAAGAGAAAGATCTCATTAAATGTGCACCGGTCCCTACACATCCCTAAGTCACTGGTACATGGAAATAAAGCATGAGTGTTACAATAACCAGTTAGCTCCCAGTGACAGTTGTTGATCAACCTTAAAATGTACACATGCATTTCACTCCATGACATAGAAAGATACGTATTTGCTTTTATTCCTTAGCCCAGCAAGTCAGGATCATAAGCACAAAACCCCTGAGATATGGCTGCCCCAACCAAAAAAAAAAAAAAAAATCTGCAAAGGAACTAGAGCTGTCTGACTTATGAACCTCTTAGGTTCCAGAAAAATAATTAGTGTCTTGGAGGTCAGACATTAAAAGAAGAAGTATGAAGACTGCCTGACTGCCTGTAAAATTGTTTAATTCTGATAGTTTCAAGTCATGTCTTGAGATTTTAAGACCACTTGCCTGCCCCCTCGCTGGGTTCTTCTGTATTTTGGAGAACCTTAACTACAAGTAGTAAAGCAGAAATTAAAAACACACATACTGGATTTTCCTAAAGAATTTTTAGCTCCATTTGCAGTAGTATTTTGAGCATATTTATATGAATGCATGTTTAGATACAAAAGTTACTTAACTAAATATAGAATTTATATATATACCAACTCTGAACAATGATCTTTTTATAAAGAATTTGTGTATTCACGGATTCTCATATAACACTGAACAGACTAATTTAGAAAGACATTTACAAAAAAACCCCCAACCTCCCACAAAATCTGTAAAATGTTTTGTAACACCACTAAGGATTTGCTTTCCAGATGCCAAGAACAGCCACTCAAAGCAAGAGTGCCCCCACAAAGGTTCTGCAACCCATTTTAAAAATGTTGATAAATTTCTCATTTCAGCAGGTGCTGAGCATCTGCTCTTTCCATTGACTTTAATGGGATACTTGGATGTTCAGCACTCATTAAGAATTGAAAGTCTAAATATGAACTTTAGTTTTTGGATCCTAAAGCATCTAGTTTGAACAATCTTGGCTTATGACCTTAAGATACAGACAACTTTAAAAACAAGTATACCTCTTCTCGCATAATTGGTATCCATATCCTTAAAATGCACCATAACAAAATCTGAAGACTTGAACAAGATACTCTCTAGTATGTCTTCACGTTTTGGCCCCAAACTGGATTCTGCAGTCTTCCGATGAGCAGCATCAAGCACTAAATCACACTATTAGAGATATAAAAAGAATATACTAATTTAATGCACAATAAGCTACTCAATACCATCACATACGTACAAAAACCAGACATTTATAATAGTTTGCAAAAATGAATCTGCTTGTGTGAACCTAGACATGAATAGTCAAAATAATTCGTAATAAATACTCAAATTTTAAATAAAACACTGATTATTCAGTATTAGGATCTTTTAAAATACGGTAGAGTCAAAATAAAAAAAATTACCTTAGGACTGTAGGTTTTAAAAACTCCTTCATATATACCACCATTTTTCACCTGTACTTCACATTTGGATCCCTAGAATGCAACAAGAATGAAAATACAGCTTTCTATCAGCCTGAAAAAAATGACATTTGAGTGGTTTTCTCAGACGTATTTTTTACATATGCACAATGTGTAAAAATACAGCTCAGTTTTTAGTTAAATCTTCTCATTCAATATTTGCCCATTTATAAATACGCCACTGTGTTCTGCAGATGCAAACAGCTGGGTGTCTACCAAAATTTGTTCTGAAGGGATTTAAAGATACTCACAAAAGCATATTTGGTACTCACAAGACTCTTGACCAGTTACGCACACAAACAAGTTTTTGTGCAAACCCCAAATCTGTGCATATGTATTGGTACAAAAAAGGATGAAGGCTTATCCTGGACTCTAGTGGATGTGGGACAGTCTGCCTTACTTAATTTTGGCGTGTCAGTACTTCCCTTAAAATTTGGGGAGAAAGATGCCTACTGTTTAATATTCGCTCTATTATATTACACTTAGTGGGCTAGTTAACAATTCTGTGTCACTATAGAAACCGTTTACCCTCCTTCCAAATATCAAGACTTACAACAACTGAAGTAAGTATGTGAACCATTCTCATGTTTGCATAGATGCCATCGAAAGAAATCTGAAAAATAAAAAAAGACATTGTCATGAATATAGGAGAAACACTTGTAACAATTCAAAAAGCCAGTGCGCCAAAAATAATGCAGGCTTTCATCATACCAGTACATGCTAAAACACATACATACTAGTACATTCCTAAAAACACTGGTCCAAAACCTTACTCAGTCCATATACATAGAACTTAGGTCATGTAAGATTTACAGAGGACCCTTACCCCTTCCTCTGATCAATTAAAGATCCAAACATCCTTCCAAACAAGGTAAACTTTACAGAGTGCCCCTCATGTCACTCAATAAGGAAATTCCTTTGCTGGCTGGCTGAAGCTCATACGCACAGACTCCTGACTGAGAAAGCCCTGCTAATATCCCTCTCTGGTTTAAGAGCCATCAACAGGATAAGGTACTTCAACTGCTGTAGAATTAAAAAGGTGCTTTCAGGGCCTGCTGAATTCTATCTTTTCATCTAACAGACCTGATTACTCGCATTAACAGAAGCTAAAGTCATCAAAATGTGGAGAGTCAAAGAGCTACAAAACGTACCATAAAATTAGTTAAAAGCAGTTCCCTGCAGTATCAGAATCTGAGATCCTGCACTAGGAGAGCTGACCAAGTGTCACCCAGGTTGCTAGATGACAAGCTCACATAAGCATACATGAAGCGGCGAGGATGTCCGTGTTTTGTTGCAACACCTCCTATCTCTCCCTGTCAACTTCAAGCTTGTGAAACAAGAGATGCTGAAACATGCAAGGACCTCACCGTATTTTGAACTTTTTAACTGACAATCTATCTTTTAGACTGTCAGCTACTTAATCCACGTACTCCTTGCCTGTTAGCCACGCTTCCTGGTCTGAAAAGATACGTTTAGGTCTCCTCACTCCATATGGAGGACGCAAAGACTGACACTTTTGTGATGTTTAGTGTTTGCGTATGACCTTTTTCACCACTCTTCCTCAAAGCTTCTTTATTTTTACTGAAGAGTCTTCATATCTTCAATAAACATTTATGTAAGTAAACTGTAGTCCTTTGAAACTTTCCTACTTCTGCCCCATTCCCCAAAATTAGTCATCCTTGAAAACCAGGCCAATAACAAATTAGCAAATATTTCATTAGTGCAGTTCAAAGATCCATTCTTTAAATCAAGACCCACATAAAAATAAATAAAAAAAAATTATAAAATCATGTTCTACAAGTCAAGCCATGCCTCTACTTCAACAGTATATCGCCTCGACGATAACTAAAGCTACACATTCAGGTTACTGATAATACTGGGTTAGCTATTTTACAGTAAAGCTAAACAAAATTGCTATTTTTATTTAACTAAATGCTGTCTTACTGTCATCTGTTTAAGGGAGAAGCCAATATTAGTCTTCAGAGAGGAACTAATTCAGAAGCATTGCTGTAAGTTAAATGTTATCTGTATCTACAACTATAATTGCAAGAAACTGCAGAGGCTTTATATTAGCGTAGTCAAAAGTTTAAGTGACCCTTCACCCTCCCAGGAGACTTAAAAGAATGCAAGATGCTACATCTTCAGAAAAGTATATCTCAGTCTAAAACGTTCATCAAGGTATCCAAAGGAAAAAATGGATAGAATATTCCGGTATCTGCTACTCTTACGTTGATATTTAGGTTCACTGTACATAAGTTGTTTCCTCATAGCTAGGAAGTGGTACGATGAGGAAAAAACATAAACTTACCATAGGCTGAGGCGGTCCTTTGCCACTGCTGCGACCTCTGAAATTAAATACATATACATGGGATATGAGTAAAAGAACAACTGCCAAAATTAACCAATTCCTTAACAAGTAAGAATTCAAAACCCCATCTTTTTAGCGTTGGCAATGGGATCAGAGAAAACCAGCACTCCCTTAGAGCAGAACTTGACAACTACAGGGCCCACAGCATTATCCTCCAAACTACTGACCTACAAGCAAGTAACACTGGTTAGTAGGCAAGAGGGTTACCTACAATAAATTAAAGGACAAAACAAAGAAGATACTAAGCCTATGTCATTACAAAAATCCAAAAATACTCTCTCTTAAGCAGAATCCTGTAACTAAAGCTGATTTCCCAAAATACTGGCACAGAAAACCAAGAACTGCCTTCAGGCCCAATCCCTACTTAGCACAGCGTCCCTTCTCC
Organism: Egretta garzetta; assembly: GCF_000687185.1. Lineage (NCBI taxonomy): Eukaryota > Metazoa > Chordata > Aves > Pelecaniformes > Ardeidae > Egretta > Egretta garzetta. Next base: position 54,085 of record NW_009259038.1, on the reverse strand, counting down.
AAGACCAGAGGCTCCGTACATCGTCACTGTCCATCTGGTTAAGGGCCACCCAAATAACCGACCCCTGCTGCAGGCTACAGAGGAGCCTTGAGTCTAAGGCCCTACCTAAGGAGCTTGCTTATCACCACTATCCCAAGCCAGCAAGTCAAACTAATTAAGTCTGTCCATCCCCTCAAAACCGCTAACTACTTTTAATGCAAATCTGTCAATGTGTAGCACTCGGGACACTTCAAAAAGCTTTTAAATTAACCACCATGCTCTTAATATTTTGCAAACTGAGATGTAACAGCCTGTGCCCTCCACCTCCCTAGCAAGTCCGCAACAGTGACAATTCTTCAACTTCACTGGTGTGCCTTATTTCAAAGTTACTTCCTTGTACCAAGAAGTCCTCGTGTCAAATATTTCTCATAGTGATTTAGATTTGTATCACAACTTCAGGAGCGCACACGGTAACGTAAGGCAAAATGAAGTCTTCTATAATTTTTTTTTAAAAATCAATTTTTTAAATGGACCCACCTTACAGATGCAGAACCATTTGAGAAGCCCAAAGAATCGCGTCTGCATTTGAAAATATCCAACCACCACTGAAATCTAAATCCAACTGAATGCCAACTGCAAACAATTGCTTTTGAAAACGCTATGCTGTGGTTGAATACAACCTTGCCCTCAAAACAACATGCCCTTACAAAGAGGGCTCAGGAGTTAGTCAAGAAATCAAAGGAACTTCTCCCAATGAACATAAAACCCCCTCCAATAAATTCTGCAGAAATAAGCAAGTCCATCAGAGAACCATGAAAGGCCTCAATAAGGAAAAAATTAAAAACCACTGAAGTATCACCTGACTCGTTTAAGTAAACAAGCTTCCGAAACAGAAACGTAGTCTCATACAGCCTCACGCACGCTGATGACATTTGCTGATTGGCAATAACTGCAGATTGCAGATGTCTAGCTGACTTTTTCAGAATACTTGCAGAGTACTAATCTCATTAAAAAAGCACCTAATGCAAATAGCCTTTATTTAATTACCTATCAGCCTTAACTTTCCATAAAGCAGAGTCACAACTTCAAGGCTTGCTCTGGAGACGAGCAAGTCTCACCATTTACCAAGTCTGCCATTTGTCAAATTGCTACCTACAGCACGGCGCTGAATTGAGCCCTTCGTGAACCTGGAACGTAATTTTTGCATAATATTCAGACGAATGATCCTCTTCTTTCCAAAAGCCATTTCACCAGATGTGAAACACCCAAATATGAGAGAGGTACAGTCCAGTTGTGATCTTTCCTTTTATTACAATCAAAAGCGTTGACAACACGGTCTTGCAAAGAACATGGCCGAAGTCAAACAATTTCACCAGTTCCCTCTGTTGGTCTCAAGGATTTTAGAAGATACTCTTTCCTACATCAGCTACAGAAATGGTCAAAAGTGAAAGAGTTTGGTGTCTCTGAAACAGAAAGCACTCCCATTTTTAGTGACAAGTATTCTTAGAACTTAAATAACTGGGTTGCTAGACTGGTCAGAAAGTTTGTATTCCCTTTAAGCATCACCCAAAGTGTTCTAGATTTTCCATCTCTTACGGCATTTCTAAAATTACTGTTCCTGCCCATATTCCTTTAAGAAACAATCTGATCGTGTGCATCCACGTTGGCAAGAGGTACTAACTTCTATATCAGACCAAGAGTTAAGCTAATTGTGGAAATTCTGTATGCTATTCTGATCAAACAGACCTCTTTATAGACCTGATCTCTTTTTTTCCAGCTACAACTGCTAAACACAAAACCCTCAGAAAAAAGACAGACATTCACCAATTCTGCCAATGCTACAATTCAACCAAAACTGTGCGTATCTTCTGCTAAAACCAAGGCCATCAACTGGAGGCTTATATTCCAACAGGTGAAAACTCAAGTTCAAACTGCCCTTTCATGCATCTTTGATGCATCACGTGAAAAAAAAAAATAGGACCTTTACAAAAGCAGAAAGTAGATGGTCTTTGCCAGAAGTTTACCACAATTTAAAACAGGAGAGTTAACACTAAGAAATGGGGTGGGGGAAACTAGAAGGGTCAGTAGCAATTTGGCACTGCCACCTAGAACCACCTCTTGATTACAGTAAGTATGGTAAATTAAAAATAAAAATATATTTTGTATCACAGCAATGTGGTTAAAGGTAAGCTCGGGAGAAGGTGCAGCAGCTTGGCAAATCCAACTTCTAAACCCTTTGCTTTGGGGTAGGAAAGTCACAAAGTCAGAAAAATGCTGCACCAGCCAAAGTAACGACCAAGCAATTAAACTGGGTAGCCAACTCATCGCAGGCCAGCAGTTACACCTTTGGAGTGAAAG
>NW_009259038.1:48278-51701 GCF_000687185.1 Egretta garzetta | reverse complement strand
CAACTTGCATTTTTTTTTCCTATTTTTATGAGCATTTACTATTGTATTCCTCAGCATCCCTCAACTCCCACCCTGATGTTTACATGCCAAGTAGAGCATTTGTACAAGCAAAACAAGGTCATGCATTTATATTTTTCCAGTTAAACGAAAAGTAATGCGAGGGACGCAAGTCTTTCCAGGATGTGAAGTCTCAAGTTTTCTCTCCAGCAGCATCTTCACTTTGAGAGTAAGAAACAAAGGCAACCATACTGCAACTAATGTCTAGAGCAGAAGTGCCAACTACAAAGACTGTTGCATTTAGCAGAGTGAATAGATGTTTCTGGAGCACTGGTTGACATTACTACAGTTCTGAAAACAGACTTACAGGATACTCTACAGAGCTTTCATTGCAAGCACAGAGGGCTGGTAAAGCTTTCTTCTATGGGAGAAACCAGAAGTATAAAGTTTTATTTAAGGGCAGTATTTGTCTATATAAGTCAAAGGAATCGAAGCTGTCAAATTAAGATTGTACAGGAAGTCCCGCAGCATTGTTTTCTGTAGTTTTTTCCCAATACTGACATTAATAATGTCAACCCCTGTCTTCTTACAAGGTAACAACTTCTGTAGCATCCAGATATGTTAAGTGACCTGACTGAAGCCTGACCTGGTGCACATCTGTAACCTGCTGATGGGCTGAGTCATTGAAGAACCGTCTTCATATACATTGCCGTGAATCAGGTGTTAAATTAAAACTTACTCAAAAGCTGGTACATAAGATGATATTGAAGTGGATGGACAGCCATAAGACAGACCAACCTGCAGGTTATCCATTCGTTTTGCTCAGCAGTTTAGCATGGTTGCTTTAAAACCGACACACACAAAGATGGAGAACAACCTAGAAAAACTCTGAATGGCACATGTGATCGAACCTCCAGAGCAGTCACTTCCATTATACCAGAGCACCTCAGCACTCAATATTCCAAATTACTTCTGTCTGAACAGAACGGACACCTATCTTCTGCCCTTTACTTAGCTTCTAGTTAGGCTAATAGAAAAGGCTGTGAAGGAAAAAGGAAAATAAAGAGTAGGCAAGAAGCGTTAAGTCTCAAAAGCAAGCTACGCAACATGGGGTCACTTCAGTTTTAACTTTCTAATGGGCAAAGCCATTTATCAAAGACAGTAACCTAAGGTATTCTTGAAGGACTCCCAAGTTGAGTTAGGCAAGAAAGTTACCAAATAAAAAGGGAAAGACCTCCTACCACAATTGTAACTAGACACATAACCATCCAAAACCTGAGTCTGAGGTGGTTTGCCTTCAGATGAAATAACAATGATGAAAAATTGATAACAAAAATGGATGCAGTGCTTGAAGGAATGCTGGGACAGATGCAACTTTCAATCCCAGGACAGCTAACCTTCTTGTGCTCGTGTAAGGGCAGAACTGAACTAAAGCACAAAAAGCAGATATTAGATAATGTTTTGACTAGCACAGCAGAACAGGTTCATGTATGAGGTCTACATTTTCTCCAATTACAGTTCAACGAGCTATTGGGATCTTCTGCTCCCCCCCAGCCCGATTTCCCATCTGCCATATTGCACGTGCAGTTGCTATTAAACAAACACAGCATTTCAATTTGTGCCTCTCTATAAAAAAAGGAATTAATCCTTCTTGTTTTTCTTAAACACCTTTAAACATACCTTCATTTGTGAATTTTTTTCCCCTTAGGTAAAAGAAATTAATAATATCATGAAAACAAATACCAGAATGTCTTATTTGTCCACACAAGATTCTACCTTGTCCAATATGAAATACATATATATCCATCACTATGAAACCACGGAAACAAAGGTAGTGACCAAAGCTGACCCTCCACTCGCTCTTGGCCGTAGAAGGACCAGGTGCTTAGCTCAATTAAGGCTTACAGTAATAAACACACAGCAGAAAATTAGGTCCAAGACTGTTAACTATCAGTGAGCTCTCTACCCAAACCTAAGCCTGGAAGAGCATCTTAGCCATGGAAAGTAACATTCTTTTGCATCTCAAGAAGATAAGAAAGAGAACACTGGCACTGCAGGGAAATGAGCTGCTAGGAAGAAAGTCTGGCATAAACTGGAGATGTTTAAGTTTCTATTAAATAATATAATGCTTCAAATTGAAACCAAGATGCAGGCCAGCTAAAAACAATTTGATTTTTCAAACAGAAAAGCCACTTAGCTTTTCATTTACATGAGCATGTTTGCAGCAAGAACCATCTTTGCATCTGTACTCCCAAAAAGACAACACTTTTCTTTAGGATAGCGATAGGAGAAGGTCTCTGAAGGTGTTCCATGAGGCTCCATCAGCCCAGGGACTGTGATTTTACAGACCCTTCATTCAGAAATAACTTGAAAAATTAATGAAAAAGAGACCGTGAACACCTCTGAGGGAACACATCAGTTGTTTAGCAGCCCCACTAGAACTCCCTAAGGAGTTCTGAAGTGGAATTTATCCAACAAAACTAGAAAGACAACACTGGAAGGAGAAATCCAGTGGTTTTCATCTTAAAACTTGGTAGAGAAATTGAAGCTCACATCCCCTAACCTACAGAGCCAAGTGCTCACCTTCATAGTAAATTTAAAAAAAAAAAAGCTGTAGGTTTTGTTGCCCTTCACGTTAACCTCTACAGTGCCACTGTGTGTTGGGAGGGATAACTGCCTAGCAAAGGCACAGTAAACATCATGCTCCATCTAAACGGCCATAAGTAAAAAGTAGTAAATCGTTGCAATGAAGTGCTGAGGGATTATTGTCATTATTTAAGTTTATTTTGTCCTTTTCAACCCTACCAAAGCTTTTCCACTTTCAGTTCCACAGACTGTTAGCAAAGTAAAACCCTATTCCCAGGGATGTCCAACAATGGAACCGCTGCAAATTCTCTTTTATTGCCAATGCACAAAACTAAGTAAGAATAGAAGTCCAGTTGAAGAGGAAGATGAATAAAACTTGAAATGAAACTGCTCTGAGTGACTATGACCTTCAAAACTGTTACTGTCCTGCTTTGTTTGTTATGACGCCCACAGCACTGGAAAAATTCACAACACTAGAAAGTTTATTTTTTTTTTTTTTCCTCCCCCCTTCTCTCTTTCAAATGTGTGTGAATTTGTAGGGCGAACGCTCCCCGGGCAGGAGCGGGATGGGTCTCCCAGAGGCGCTATGAGACAGCGGGGCCTCCGCAGCGGGCGTGGGGAGGGGGATCGCAGCCTCCTGCAAAGCCCCCATTCCTCGCCCCCCAAATCTGGGAAAAAGCGAGGTCGTGCTTGGAACCGCCATCCACCACCGAGGCCAACGAGCGCTCCCGCGGCCTCCCTTCCCGCGAGAATTTTATTGCGATTTAAATAAATATATATATATATTGAAATAAATAAAAATAAAGGCCAGTAAGCCGAAGGCGCTCCGCCGCAGGCGGG
>NW_009259038.1:23413-46760 GCF_000687185.1 Egretta garzetta | reverse complement strand
GGGGAGGGCGGCGGGCTGGGCCGGGCAGCGCATCGTTCAAAAGAAACCAGACGTCGAGAGAGGGCAAAACTGAGAAAAAATGGCCGAGCCGCCGACTAGCTGAGAAAGGCGAAATGGAGATCCCCAGCCCCCCCTGCGCTCGCTAGCAAAGCTGCAGACCGGCTCCTGCCTTTCACCACAGAGAAACGGAGCCATCGCCAGTAAACACTCGCATCCCACCGCCCTTCCGAAGCCAGCTGCAGGAAGGCAAGATGGGGCCGAAGGGATCGGCACATTCCTTGCTGGCAACCCTTAGGTATTACAGATTTCTGGGGTCTGCATCTGTGTCCCACCTTCCCCCCCCCCCCCAAAAAAAAAAAAAAAAAAAAATCTCTGCAGTCCAAAGAAATTAAAGTTTTCATTGCACTGACAGAACATCGGAGCCCGAGATGCTGGTGCTCCCGTGGCTTTTTGTTGTTACGTATCCGCCATCACCAGGCTTCCTGCAGAAATCCAAGGTGCAGCGACCATGGGGCTCTGCCACGTTCGTGGCACCTGCTTTATGCAGAGCAGTGGTGTCACCAACTCACACCAATACATAAAGATAAAAGTCTGGTCTGTCCTGTTAAAAAAAAATAATAATAAATCTATGTACATATAGGATTAGTAAGAGCAGATATAACTTGAAAACCAAGAGCTAAATTGATTTATAGCCATGGTTACTCAAAATGCTCAGAGTTTAATCTATTCATAGAAATGCCCTAGAAATCCCACAGGATTCAAATGTAATAAAAAGGAGCGGTGCTCTTAGGCAGGCATTATTTATACACCTAGCTTGTAGAGCAACGGCTTTCCCGTGCGGTTGAAAGAGTTGTGGGTGGCAACACGCAATGGTAAAAAGATAACAAATATTTAACAGCTCGCTTAAATTAGCATTTTCCCCTACGCTTTTGACTGTTGAACTCCTTGTTTTGTTTTACCTTACAGGCCCAAATAACCTTGTGGTTAACACGTTATTAGTTAGATGGCAGATACTAGCCAAAATGGGCTCAGCACAAAGAATTTTTCCATCAAAAAGGCTTGCCCTGAACAGAGCCAGCAGTTTTAAGGAAACTACATTTTTCAATCGCTTTCGGTGAACTCGCAAGACACTTTGCTATTTCGCAGCCACGGAACCGAGAGAGGAGGATATCGAGGAGTTCTGCGGCCCAAGGGTTTCTGCAGGAGACACTGGCACCTGCAGAGCTGAAGGCAGCTCGCGTTACCACTGACTCCAATTTTAGGACCAGTTACTGTAAAAGCAGAAGTCGTTCACTGCACACGATGGGATAATTACCATTACCTAAGAGAAGCTAAGAAAAGACCTTTTTTATATGTATATATATGCACACATGCACACATCACAGACATGTACACACGCATATATGTAAAATCAACTAGCGTGCAAACCCCTGCATTTAACCAAACTCTATTTCTAAGGTCTTCTCCATCTTTTGGTTGGTCCTACAGACCTCAAGCGAAGGGCCTCCAAGCGCTACTGCAACAGGGGACAACGCAGCAGGAAAGGAAGAGCCAAAATATGCCTTGAAACTCAAGTAAGCTACAGCTAGCAAGGATTACTGACTCAATAGTGTGTTTCATCATCACACTTTGCATTTTAAAAGGAAGATACCAAGGAAAAGCACAAGGAAGTCTGATAAGAGACTGAGTGTAACATACACAGGTCATTTAATAGTTGGGTTGGTTGGGTTTTTTTTAGGACATTATTTCAATGCCTTTTCAGCTAAGAATGTTTACAGTGCACAGCAATTAGTCACTATTTATGTGGCTAAAGGTTAAGAACTATTAAAGAGCCTGCAGTGTTTTGAAGTGGCAGCCGTGCTGTGGGGTCCCGCTGGTGAAGATGGAGCCCTTGATATTCAAGGATGACAGAAATAAGTTCCATGGTCAGAGGTGGTTTCTGAGACGTGGTGTGAACATACTAAACTACATTTTGGGGTAACGCTACGTGCTCGGAAAGCAGCGTATGAATGAGACTCGTGTTCACGTCTGCAGTAATGACTCGAGCGCGGTTGCAGTTTGACTTGTTTTCTCCTTCAATGTATTCTTTGTTTTGTTAAGCTCTGTTTGGCGTTCATTGTGCCCTCCCTTTTTTGTTTGTCAAGCATCTTCGTTAAAAAAAAAACAAACAAAAGCCCACATTAAAAGTAAATACAGAAGTGAACAAATTAAATTAGCTCTGGCAGTAACGACCACCACGGAACCTGCAGGTCAGTCTCTGAACCCAGAGGCGGCCGGATGCTTCAGTGGCCACCGGCGCAGACACCGCTCCTCACCTTTCTGTGGCGGGCACACATCTCCAACCAACTACCCAAACTTCAGGGTGTAATGGGATTATACCGCTGTTCTGGCACATCGGTCCCTTTGCTTCTACGCCATACGGCTCGTCTTTGCCCACCATTCCCATTTATTACTTTTTTGGGTCTACCAGTTTCTCCCTTTTTGGCTATTCCCTACCATTACAGCTACTCGTATGGTTGGAAAATGAGATGGTGACAGGGAACAGACAACAGGCAATGGATGCAGCGATCAAGCTGTAGAAGAGTTCAGCATTCGAAGTCACCTGCTGCATGGTCAAGAAAGAAAAGCAACTATTTTTGATGGAGCATACTATTTTCATTCAGATTTGTGACTACGTGTGCAGGCTGTATTTGCATACGAAGATGAATGAGTCTGATAATATCATTATTTAGCAGGAAGTGCTACGTGACATAACATTTCCTTGATCTAACCTGCTGTTAGGTGGTGTGCTCTCTTCCTTGAGCTACCCAGGGTGATCCTCAACAGCATGCAGCAAGATGAAACACGCATGCCTGCGGAGGGACGACCGACACCGGCGCTTGGCATTTATTTTAAGCAAAATCAGCTGCTAGAGAAGCTCACAGAACTGAGCGTTTCTACACATGCATTCTCTCCTCCTTAAAGACTGCTGTTATTTACTCCCATTATCCCTAACCCTCTTCTTGGAGGCTAAAGCCTTGTGAACAGGGATCTCCAAACACTGGGAAAGACATTAGGAAAACAAATCAGGTCTTGTAAGACACAAGAAGCACTTCCCAGGGAGAGACAATATTAGCTCGTCAGCAAAGCTGCCATCAGTTTTAACTGATGAACGCACTGCTGGCCAAACCAGGAGGAGGTACATGTGCAACAACGAGCAAAACCCAAGCCCAAGCTCCAAACCGACCAGGTGGGACAACTGCTGCCTACTTGTGCCTTCCCTCCCCACCCCAGTCACTGCGTAGTGTCACCTCATTGCCCGCAGCCCCTCGAGTTCACAGCTCGATTCCAAGCAGACACCAGCTCCCAGGTTTTGATCCACACTTGCCCTTTTATAGCTATTTCTTCCCAGTTTCTCTCAGCCCACCAGCATCCCCCTCCAGCTCAGCTCAGACAGGGCACGGATGCCAGACGTGCCTGCTGAGCCACGCGTGCCGGCTGCTTCTCCTGCAACCGGCAGGAGATGAAGGGTAACGCGAATGTCCACAGAGCTCAGGAGAGAGGTATGGAAGTGCCAGAGCTCGTTTTACCTATAACCAACGTTTTAATGAACCTTGCTCTCAATTTCCATTGACCTCGGACACAAGACAAGGGCATTTCCTTCCTCCGGCGGCAAAGCTCCAGGGCCTGTGCAGCGATGCTGTGGCTCCGTAGCAATTGTTTTGGGACAGAGCTGCAAACTGGGAGACACCAGCTCTGCCCAGCAAACTGCCAGGCAATCTTCAGCCAAGCACTTCACGCTTTTAGATTTCACATTTTTACAAAAAGGGAGGGGGGAACCCAGCCTCGCTCCTGCTAAGCAGCAGCAGCACACAAAGCAATCGTTATGCCAAGATTTAGCTCTTAAATCCCTCAAGAGCTGGTGCTCACAGAGCATAAACAACCTTTGCCTCACAGCCTCATCGAGCTGTACCTCCACATTTCCCAAGTGCCGCTACACAGACCCGCCAATACCCATCCTCTCCCCGTCCCTTCGCTGAGACAGGCGTGCCAACAAGAAAGCCAGTTGCCATGGCATTTTTTCCCCCTACAGACAGATGTCCATTAAAAACCAAGTCAGCCTCAGGTTTGCTTCACAGAGCAGCTTTCAGTTATTATTACCAGCCCGCAAGGAATTTCCACTGTGCCCCTTCACCTCCGATGTTTCAATGCACTTCAGTATTAATCCCTGGGGATTAGAAGGAAACTACTACAGAGCAGGCACAGGTACATTCAAAGGACGAATTTAGGATTATGATCTTGGTTTATGTTTTTGGCGGATGACTACCACATGACCGCATTTAGAAAGGGTTGCATTTGTTACCTCTGGCACTCTTCCTCTTGTTCGCTAGGACTCTGCGCTAAAATCATCAGGCAAATTGGAAGTGAGATGCGGAGCTTTTCCCCTCCTCCAACACATTACACCCAGGGCTCAGATCTGGGATTTTGGCTTCAGGAGGAACCTGCCCGCCCCAGCCTGGAGCATCATCAGAGCCTCCATCCGTGGAGAAAGGCCTCCCACCCCTCCACGCAGGAACCCCCGGCAGCCTCCGTGAGCAGGGCCGAGGGCTTCCAGCAAGCGCACGTGTGTCAAGGAGTGATGTCTTCTTCCTTGGTTACAAGACCACGTTTTTATTTAAGACTGGAAAAACAGCTTAATGGATTCCATACTCCCCCTCAGCCCATCCTGCCTGCGGTGAGGGCCAAGGGCTTGTCGGAGGTGTCCCTAGGGAAAAGCAGGGGAGGTTCCTGCTACAGCGCTGGCAGTGCATCACCAGCATCTCTGCAGGGTTGAGCTTCGGGGGAAACGGTCAGGTATTTTTATTTGGACGGCAACAGCACTAAATGCTTGAGAACTAGACGCTGAAACATAACTATACAGTGAAATCAGTTTTCCTTGCTAAAGCACTGCAGTGCTAAGACAACTGTTAAAGAAATCCTCTTGGTGATGTCCAAGGAGGGATCTCCCCTCTCACATCTGGGTCTAAACCGGGCAGGGCTTCTAACACATTCTTTGTTTAGGCTGTGGCACTTGGGAGACGTAGACCTTCTGCGTGGGAGCTGACATTTTGGAGACTTCATTGCAACTCGGAGCCCTGCATCCGGGCTGGCTCGCAGCGAGTTTTCCACAGGAGCCTGGGTCTTCAAGGGAGCCAAGCACCACTACTTCAGCTGTAGGAACAACAGCTCCTCGTAGCTCTGTCAAACAGCAGGGTCTGAGCACGTACCCAGATGCGGGGTCCCGAGGGAGCGCTCCCTTCCAGGCTCGGAGTCCCTTCCCAAGACGAAGCATTTGGATTTCTCCTCTTGGTTACAGCTAGTGCAGCTGCAAATATGATCAAAAATATCTAATCCTCTTAACTGCTTCTGCAGTTTGACTCCGATCGCCGCAGAGGAAAATGCCGTGATTTCAGCGCGCTGCCTGCATTCCCACGCGGCTGCCTATAAACCTTGGCTTTTACACCATTCTTCATTCCTCCCCGTTGATTTCTTGGAAGGAGGAGTAGGTGTTTGGCTCCTTGCGATGAAGCTGCAGGGGTATGTTAGCGAGGGGTGGAGGCCAGGAGCTCCCGGGTCTTGGGGCTTGCGCTCACTTTTGGTGCTCCTCCTGAGCAGGCAGGATCCAGTTGGGATTTCTTCGCTCCAGTGAAGCCAGAGCACGTTCGAAAGCTGCCAAGGAGAACTGCTTGGAAAAAGCCCTCTTTGCTCCTCATGCAACCCCTGCAGTTGCAGAGGGAAACTCTTGGCATGGCTGTGCTTGGACAGGACCGGTTGGCTCCCCCTCCGTTGGCACGGGGCTGCTGGCTGCAGCAGCATCCCTGTCCCCCATGGACAACACCAGCTCACCCGTCTCACTCGGCTGCATCTCCCACTCGGCTCCTCCAGCCCTCGCAGAAGGTTTTCCAACTGGGACTCCACACAGACCATGGATTCAAGCCAACAGCACTAGGAGTTTCTCCAGCCTACGTTAATTCTGCTTGGGCTAAGATTACCAGTATTGTAGAGGAATTGTTCTAGAAGATCTAGTCACGTTTTATATGCTAAACAGATTTACTGTGGTTTTAGTTTAGCTTTACAGAGCTCAGACACAAAGCTGCCTTGGAACCTCGCTCAGACCTGTAGTGGAGGCCTCCCCCACCCCAGCATGAAGGACCCCACCGTGGTGGCTTTGTTTCAGGCTCTGGAATGGGCTGCCCAGGGAGGTGGTCGGTCCCCATCCCTGGTACTTAAAAGAAGGGTAGACACGGTGCTTAGGGCCAGGGTTTAGCGGTGGGATGGCAGGGTTAGGGGAATGGTTGGACTTGATGATCTTAAAGGGCTTTTCCAACCTAGACGATTTCATGATTCTATGATTCTTTGTGCTTAAGGCCCTGTTTTACAGGGCGAGCACGTACCTTTCTTCACCTAACAGCACCACGCATCCGTAGAAACTAATAAATATCACAGTCACATATAAGTAGAGACACGAAGGAAGAGGGAGACCAGGAGGCAGAGGCATGGTAAAAGCTGTCAAGATCGTCAGTTCTGTATCCAGAAAACCAAGGCACATCCTACGCTGACATTGTCCTCCAAGGCCACTGCCACCGCATAGGGACACTGATAGTAGGCGAGAAAAACAGCTAAGTTGCAGTCTGCCTCCAGGAAAAGCCATCCTCAAATGCACGAAGGCGGCCTGACTGCTTAGTCTGGGGCAGCCAGGCGGGTTTTGTGAATGTTTTGCATCTCCATCAGCATTAGATGCAGCACCCATAGCTCCCTGCCCAGCGCAGGCTCCTGCACACCCCCAAGCACAGGCACGGGGGCTTTAACAGCTCAACTTAAGCACTTCTGAGAGCACAGCCCCTTCAGCAGCATGCGGGAGAGAAGCGCTGCCGCTGAAGTGCCACCTTCAGATGACAAGGAACACGCACGGCCCAGCGCCAGAGACCAGCACGGTCGCAGGGCTCTCAGGTTGGGAATAAGACACAGGCTTAACACGGCACAAGCAAGCCAACGGCTCATCCTCACCCCCCCGCCCTCCAGCCCACAAACCCGGGTAACCTCTACAACCACAAAATCATCGCGTTACTAAACCTGCACAAAAGACCAAAACCTCAGCCTCCCGGTGAGCTCCGGCGCATCCGCTCAGAGCACAGCTCCCACCAGCAAAGCTCCTCACCGCTTCCCAGCCTCGGTGCAGCTCAGGAAAGCTGAGCCCCCACCTACCCCAGCACCAGCAAGGCAGCAACCCCTCCAGGTGCAGCAGCTTTAGAGGAGCTCTTGACCCCAAAGAAGGTTCAACGGGGACTGGTTTCCTGGTGGGAACTGAGCATTGCCCTCTTGGAGGTGTTTGATGTTTTAAACCGGCTTGGGATGGCAGGAGTTTGACTCTCCCTGCGAGAAGGTGGAAGGAAACCATGCGAGTGTCTTGAGGTTTGTTGTCTAACGCAATTAACCAATTACTTCCAGGTCAAGAAGGGGCAAAGCTGTAAATGCTGCTTGCTGCTATAAATAATGTTTGCTCAAGGGTGGTGCAGGAGCAGGAAGCGTTAGGTGTGGGGTGGTAACTTGAGCCTGAAATGAAAGCAAATATCACAAATTGCTTCCTGCTCCAAGCAAACTTGCCGCTATTTTGCTGTTGCCCCTTGGAGGCTGAAGTGAATCGGTGCACAGAGCTGGCTCTTGCCCTGGGAAACGGGTACAGGACTTCAGGCTGGAGAATGAACACACAAATGTCCCTCCCGTGCTGCAAAACTTCAAACGCTGCTGACTGTCCTGGTGTAGGACCTGCAGTGGAGAGCTGGACCAGCAGGATGTGTCTGCCTTTAAAATACAGTTATTAAACCAAAATGGCCTTTTACGTAAAAAGAGGTGTGGGGGGGAGGAAGCCCAGAAGAAATTGATGTGAATTTCTCAGAGCTCAGACAAGAACAGGCAAGTCGATTGGTGCAGATCAAGGCAGGAATTTTCCACGGGGCCTTAGGGAATTGGGTGCTGGTGAAAAGGGTAAACGGAGCGGGGAGCGGGTGGTGGGATGGCAGCGCGTCCCTTTGGAGGGGCCCGGGCTGGCTGCGGCGCAGGGAGCACAGGGTGGCCATAGGGTGCTCCGGCTGCTCGGATGGACAGACAGACATCCATGGACCTTTGCCTGTGGGGTGACTCCGTGTCCGCTCTGCTAGTGGCACCCCGCGAGGTTTTTCTAGGGCAGAAACCAGAGAGACGTCACCTCACCTGGGACCTCAGCTCCTGAAAGAGCAGAACCTGTGTCATGGAGGGGATTAATTGGTGTTAAGGGACAGGTTTTTCTCAAGAGGCAAATTAGCCCACCGAAAAAATAACGAGTCCCTGGAACCGTGTGGAACAGAGAGACACCTGCCAGGCCTCTCACCCCAAACTGCGGTACCCACAGCCAGCCGGGCCAGCCCTGAAAGGGCTCATGGAAACCCAGCAGCAGAGAGCCCAGGGGGTGCTGGAGCTCGGGTGGCCGCAGGTCTCACGGGCGCTGTGAGACATACCAGCCCAGCAGACAATCCCAGCCCAGCAGATCCTGCTCGGAGCTTGGGCACGTACCCTGCGGGTGCTGGAGGCAGTGGGCAGGAAGGCCACCTCGCCATAGACCTGAGTCCCACCGAGCAGCGCTGCTTTGCCTCCGGCTAATCTGGACTTTGTCGTTTGCTTATAGGGAACATCCCCGGGGCGAAGCAGCAACAGCTGAGCCCCGGGCCCCAGCTCACCCCGAGCTGCCCTACATGTCCCTTCCAAGCAGGGGGACACGGCCCTTTCTGTCCCTGCCGTCCCTCCGGCTGCACGCGCTGCTCCTCCCAGCCGCCGAGAGGCCGTGCCAACCCGTCACCCCGTCTAACCGCCTCTCCCCGCCGCTCGCTCGGGAACAGCTGCCGGAGCGAAGCTTTTCAGCATCTTCAAAGCACGGAGGACTCTGCCAAGCTTCCTGCGACGTCTGGCTGTCACTCCGCTCCATCTGTGTTTGCCCCCGGCCATTTCAAATCCCGCAGCCTTTCCTGGGGTCCCCGATGACCCCCTCGCGTGAGGTGCTCTCGCCGCAGGGCTAGCAGCGGAGGCTTTTGGGCTGCCTTGGGCGTTTTTGCTGTTACCGTCCTGCCCACGTACGCAGAATCACGAGTCCTTTTGCTGTCCTGTTCCCTCTCTGCCAGCCTGAGAGTCAGGGACCTTTGGTGGAGAGGGAACAGCAGGATCCACTGAAGCTCACAGAACACGCTGGCGCCCAGCAGCCCTTTGTGGGAGAGCAGGTCCCCTGTTTCTCGCTCCTGCTAGAGCATCTCCTCTCCGTTACTGCCACGTAGCCCACGCGGCA
Organism: Egretta garzetta; assembly: GCF_000687185.1. Classification (NCBI taxonomy): domain Eukaryota; kingdom Metazoa; phylum Chordata; class Aves; order Pelecaniformes; family Ardeidae; genus Egretta; species Egretta garzetta. Next base: position 37,429 of record NW_009259038.1, on the reverse strand, counting down.
AGCGCCAAGGCAGGCTTGATCCCAGAGCTCTCTTTGATACCACTCCAGGCACCCGACACAGCACCAGCAGAGACAATAAAACCCCTTTGCTGTTTGTGCGGGGGTGTGTGTGTGTATCTTTCATGATTTAAAAAAAGTCTATTTTAAGGATTTTATTCATAGCAGGAGCTTGGCCAGTCTCAGCTGTCCGGTGCTTGGGGGAAGTTTTACGCTGCTGCAACCTTCCGCTGTGGCGACACTGAGTCATCGGCCACAAAGCTGACCTGTTGTTGGAATCACAGATGTCAAAATTTGACCGCAAGCTGGAGAGGTCTGAACGCCACCGCTTTTTCCAGGTACTCAGGTGTCGGGATGATGGGTAAGGAAGAGTCACAGACCGGCCTTCGCTGGGACGGCTCCCTTCGCCACGAGTGGGCTCAAGCCACACCAGCGCCGCTTCTGCCCAGCGGCCAGAGGGAGTGGGATCCCCCCCCATGGATCTACAGCAGTGAATAAACACCGGGATGGACACCACGGGTTGCTTTGCCACCTGGGGTGATTTTAGGGGAAGCTGGAGGGGACTCAAGGACTGGGGGTAACTCGCTTTAATGTAAAAGTATTCAATAACCCTTGCTTTTTCTTCAGTAACCTCTGCTTTTTCTGCCTGAGCTGCCCCATTCTCATCAGCCAGAGCTAATTACGCTGACTTATCAGCTCGTATCAGCTCAGCCGAACCAAACTTTCCCCTCAACCCAAAGATGATAAAGAGCTCGTTTGGACAGCGTTGCCTTCGAGTTAAAAAGTCGACGACTTCAAAAAGTCGCACTGTTCATCCTCCCTGCCATCTCCTCCCTCCACTTCCAGTTGAATACAGAAACAAAAATACCGCACGCTGTTTTAATTTTCAATCACGTTTTTTGAAAACGAGTTCCAAGATACAGTACAGCATCGTAGTGTTCTACACAAAGCAAGCTTTCAGCAAAAGGTCAGAGCATCTTAGATGGTGTAAAAATATATCTTAAATAAAATAGTTTCTATAGGAGAGCAAGCCGTGTTGTACATCTCTAGGTCCTTAGAATAATTTACAGAAGGCAGAGGCCTGGTTGTACAATCCACGCACTAGAAAAGAGTTCGCGTACATTCACGCTACAAAGGTAGAAAAGGTGAAGGGTTCCAGGTGATGGGGGCCGATCTCCAAACCCGAGCAGCGGATGCAATGAGTGCACCAACAAGCTCCCTGTATTTCAAAGTGAGGAAGTTCAACACTTCCAGACCCTGAAGTCAGGAAGCAGATTATAACGCATCACCTTCCAAGATTAATTCTATTTATTGTAACTCATCCCTTTCAGCTGGCCCAAAAGAACAAACTTCTAGCCATAAAGGACTAACTGGTTGATTTCTTTGTTCCAGCTTGGAGCTGGTAAATCAGAGCTGCATTTTCAGTGTTCCAGACCAAGACCAAGGTTGCTGTTCCTGCAGTTCAAACAACAGAAGAGGGATCATACTATGGTGTCCTTAGAATAATTTACAGAAGGCAGAGGCCTGGTTGTACAATCCACGCACTAGAAAAGAGTTCGCGTACATTCACGCTACAAAGGTAGAAAAGGTGAAGGGTTCCAGGTGATGGGGGCCGATCTCCAAACCCGAGCAGCGGATGCAATGAGTGCACCAACAAGCTCCCTGTATTTCAAAGTGAGGAAGTTCAACACTTCCAGACCCTGAAGTCAGGAAGCAGATTATAACGCATCACCTTCCAAGATTAATTCTATTTATTGTAACTCGTCCCTTTCAGCTGGCCCAAAAGAACAAACTTCTAGCCATAAAGGACTAACTGGTTGATTTCTTTGTTCCAGCTTGGAGCTGGTAACTCAGAGCTGCATTTTCAGTGTTACAGACCAAGACCAAGGCTGCTGTTCCTGCAGTTCAAACAACGGAAGAGGGATCATACTATGGTCTGAGGAGACAACTGCGGGCCCCCCCCAGCCATTTTTAATAAAGGCTTAGCCTTTAAACGCTCAGATTGCTGAGCACAACACAGCAACCAGGACAGTCGCTTCTCCAGCCAGGGTTAAAACTCTTCCCCACCCCAGAGCACCGAGCCTGGTGTATATTCTAAGTGAAAACCAACAACAACAAAAAAAACCCAACCCACAAACCAACCAGATTTATCCTTAAATTTCCCTTACGGGATCTGCATACCTTTGGGGCAAAGAACACAAAAGTTTTGCCAGCCGAGATTTTAGACAGAGCCACGTTTCAGAGCAGAACGGGCAGCGCTGAGTGGTCACGGTAACTGGATGCAACAGCCGCATCTAGCGGCGAGGGCCCAGTCGCAGGGCGGCGTGCTCAGCTCCACGGCAGCCCCGACCACCGCAGCCCCACGGGGAGGGGGCTGGCAGCAACCGCAAAGGCTGGGTACGGGCACAAAGGACGAGAGTTTTTAAAACACTGCGTTAGTCACTCTCCTCACCTCATTTCCAGGATGGCGGCACTGGAGCTCGTGCCAACAGACCCCCAGCGCAGCTTCACGGAGGGGATGCGCACGCACCCCGCTCCAGGAGGATCAGAACACCCCGGCAGCTGCGGATACGTAACGCGCACCACTCTTTGCAAAGATGGCTCTATTTAATTTGTAGAAAAGCCTGTAAAATAACCACGTCAAACAGCTTCCAGACTATAAAACTTTCACGCTTCCTGCCCCAGAGGCAGCAAACGCTGGCCCTTTCAAAGGCCACCTTTAAAATGAAGAAACAGATAGTAGCAGAGTCCCTTAAAGCGTTTAATATCCTAGATCACAAGCCTTCAGGACTCGTTCGGTTTCTTACACCACTAAGATGGTTTATTTTCCACACCTTGCTCCTTTTTATTTCCAAACTACAGTCCTACTCCTGCACTAGCAGTTCTGCAGCGTCAGAACTGCACATACTAAAGGGCAATATATATATTCTAATTTACACTGTTTATTAAATAAATTCATTTCTTAATTGAGAACACTTTAATCCAGGAGAAGAACTGGAGAAGCCTAACACACTGGGCCTAGCCTACTCTACAGCATCCCCTTAGGGAATGCAAAGTTTAACACATACACACCCACCCACCCCAAAACAGTTCACTCTCCCAGAAGAAAGTCAAACGCATGATAGGAGGGGCTTTGAAAAGGTAGGAAGGCAAAATGGTCGTTAAGATCTGCCTAAAAATAGCTAAGTAGTGCAGTGAAATGCTTTTAAGTACCACAGACACCTCCATTGACTGGCAGCCAGTTTTATGAGCAGCTCTGAAGACAATTTCTAGCTGAGCTTTAGTGAGCTGGGCGTTCCCAGCTGGAGTCCCGAGAGGCGAGCCTGGCCTACCAACAGCGCGGCTGGTTTCAGGATGGGAGCAGGGCACCCTGAGCTTCATTTGCCCCTCTTGCCACGGCCTCTCCTGGAAGAAGGTTTGCCCGTGCTCCCCGTGGAGGAGCTGGCAGAAGATGCCACTGCAATGTTGATCTGTCCTTCCTGAATCTCCTGTCGGGTCTCAGCTGGGAGGTGATTGATTTTCTGTTGCGTCTCTAAGTAGAACATGACATCCCGCAACTGCTCCTGGATCTCGGAGATCTGCAGGTCCTTCTGTTCACAGGTTTCCTTTAACACTCTCTCCTCCTCCTTGAGTTTGTTCTGAAGCAAGGCTTGGTTCGCTCGCAAACACTTATTCAGTTCTTGCTCCTCCTTCAGCTCGTTGGAAAGTTTAGCCACTTTGTTATTCAGCTGAGAACACCTTACAGAGAGAAGCACAAGTCAGGAAAGCACTGCACTACACCAAGATCAAACACCACTGCAGCCTTTTGATTTCCAGTCCCTTAGGGCAACTGACCCCCAGCTGAACCCAGCCCCAGCAAGACCACCTGGAACTTGGTTTTCTGGCAAAAGATGGGCAAGGGGAGGCAACGCAAGAGGACTCTGAAATCCCCCCAGGATTTTCTACCCAGCTTAAGGCTTGCTAGTACCTGCATGTCTGTAGGGTGTTACCCACATACGGAATAGGATGTTGTGAAGCAGAATCGCTTCCTTTGTCCTTCCGACTGCGTAACCCAGGAGAATCCTTTCCTTTGAAAGTTTGGTCCATCTCGTACCAAAGGCCAGAGGCAAAGAGAGAGGGTGCGTGTGGGAGCATGGGACTGTAACCTTGAACACAGAATCATTGAATGCTTTGGGTTGGAAGGGACCTTTAGAGGTCATCTAGCCCAACCCCCCTGCAATAAGTGGGGACAGCTTTAACCAGATCAGGTTGCTCAGAGCCTCGTCTGACCTGGCCTGGAATGTTCCCAGGGATGGGGCCTCCACCACCTCTCCGGGCAACCCCCTGCCAGGGTTTCCCCACCCTCATCGTAGAAAATTTCTTCCTTACATCCAGTCTAAATCTCCTTTCCTTTAGTTTAAAACCATCACCCCTTGTCCTGTCACAGCAGGCCTTGCTAAAAAGATTGTCCCCATCTTTCCTACAGGCCCCCTTTAAGCGCTGAACAGCCACAACCACATCTCCCCACAGCCTTCTCTTCCCCAGGCACAACACCCCCAACTCTCCCAGCCTGGCCTCATAGCAGAGGGGCTCCAGCCCTCGGATCATTTTTGTGGCCTCCTCTGGCCCCGCTCCAGCAGTTCCACGTCCTTCTTTTCACCACTGTTTGTAAAAAATTTCCTCCTTATATCCAGTCTAAATCTACCCTCCTTTAGTTTAAAACCATCAGCCCCTGTCCTGTCATGAGGTAATGTGCATCTGCAACTTATGGAATAGGCGCCGGAAAGGGCACAGAGGTTACATGGGGTCCTTAGAGAGCAAAGGACAATCAGGGACTACCACGTGCTGGCTCCTGCCACACTCTGAGCACAAGACCCTGAAGATACCATGTCACTTGGAAGCGAAGTGCTCCCACAAGGATATCAGTAGCCTCATGTTTCACAGGCGGTGCTTCCCTGCTCCTAACTCTTGTGGTTTTGCCCCTAAAGTTTGCTGGCATCACACACAGACTCCCTCCCGCTCATCAAGGTGAGCTGCATGAACCACAGCTCACGAGCCTGGGCTTCCTGCTCCAGCCAGGACCGCTGGAGAGGCGGCAGCGCCAGGGGCCCGGCGGGCTGGGAGGAAGAGAGCGCGCAGTCCCACCTAGGGAGCTGGAACACGCTGATCTGCACAGTCCCCCCCTGCCTGACATCTTTCATCTAGGCGCTTCCCAAGATCTACATTTTTCTCTGTGGTGGGTGAGATGCCTTTGTTGAGCTGCCTTTCTTCTCTTTGGATGTATCCGCCGATTGTGAAACAGCCTGGCGTCTCCTTCCGAGCAGGCAGAGGAAGGATTACCGAATGCTAAATATGCAGACCATGTAAAAAGAGCCAAGAGCCCAGAAGCTGCGTTCCACTCAACAGGCGCTTTCAATTTGTGAACACCTACAGAAACGAGAGCTTTTTTAAAAATAAGCTGTGCTCTCAGTATACCAGTTTAAATAGCTCAAAATTGCCCAGGAATAACAAGATTTTTTTTTTTTTTTTTTTTCTTTTTGGATGTCAGTGCGCGGAGTTTTAGCGGCTGCATGAAACTAAACCTGGCAGCGGTACCCACTTCCTTTCGACAGACTGCTTTTCTTTGAGCAAGTCATTCAGCCTTTGTTCCAGACTGTCACACTTCTCAATGGTCTCTTTAAATTTGGTCTTCATGTTGTTAATCTGTAAAAACAAACACACAGGCATTTCAAAGAGATCAAAGTCCTGCGCGCTTTCATTATGACATTCATTTTTCTGGAGCCATTTCTAGACTTTGACCAATTACTATAGCCAGGTAAGCAAAAGCTTTGAGGCAAGAAAAGGCTTGATTTTGATGCAGACCCTCTGCACTCACAGTTCGCAGCACCCCAGCGAGGAACCACGTTGCCGTGGAAGCTGCTCACACAGAACAGCAACTCAGGCTGCAGATCTGTGCCAGGCACCCCATTCAAACAAAAGCGGCATCAGATCCTTAACTTCCTATGGACCGCAGTTAAGCATTCATGGAGCCATTCTCTCAGACTTTTTTGTACCTGTCAGCAAACTTAAATTTCCATCTTCAGGCTTCACACAATGTCGGGCTTTTGCCCATTTTAAATTAAACCTCAAAGTCTGAAAATTAACATGCTCCTTTGCTCGGCACTGACTCAGCAGCTTGCTGTCATAAGGCGGTGACCTACTGACACGAATATCTTACTCATGCAAAACGCAAACAGAAACACACGTACGTTGGCTTCCTCTTCCCCTCTGCTTCACAACTCCAGGCTGCTGCTGCTGAGGAAAACCAAGCTCTCCTCCTCTAGGCACCGCACAGAATGCGTCAACACCTCTAACATAAGACTTGGGGGACATTTATAGACAGAAATACTTGTTTCCCCCCTATATTAGTGTCAAAAGCATGCCTGCGTGTAGCGGAGACGGGAATTTAAAGGAAAAATGCTTTCCTGGAGGAGCAATCTGGATAAATGTCAGTGTCAGCACACATGGTGCCTTCACTGATGCCAGAGTCAATGCAGAGCAGGTTTTAAGCCTTCCGGCCTTAATCACTGAATGTTTATGCAGCTGATGGTTAATTTGGGGAAGTAGCCTGAGCACTGCTAATGGAATACACTGCAGGGTGGCACTGATCCAGACAAGACTTACATGGAGCGAGGGCCACGAATAAAATCGTAAGGATCTTTAAACACGAAACCATGTTTGGGGCACAGATTGTAGTCGTTTCGCTTTGAAGCTGCTTTGTGAATCATGCTTCCTGGCCATGCGCAAGGCGATTTTCACTGCATCTTTTCCTTTTATAGGGCCCTCCATAAGATTTCTGGGACTGTTCTTTAGACCAAGGTCAATGACCACTCTTTCAACAGTCATAATTTCTACATTTACGGTGCTACTTAACCGCAGATAGGAAATGGTTAATTAGAAGTCATGCAGCAAGTTCAGTTAAGGACTCAACCCTAAACCCTGACTCACTTTAAACCTTGTTGAAAGGATCTAGGTAGAGTGAAAAGCATTAAAATATTCTCACTGGATTTCTGCTCATGACATTTTGAAGCAGTCCTGCCTACAGAATGCTTTATAGGACGAGACTCTGAACTTTTCCCAAAGGGTGATAAGGAGAGATAGGAGATCACAAAGAAAGGGCAAATCAATATGCATTTGGAGCAGAAAGACTGCTACCACTTTCTGCAGCCGAGCAAATTAAAGTCATATTGTCTATGCTACACTAACCTTCCCTAGAGATACACGTCAGCGTGAGACGGATGGCATCGGCAAGCAGGGATCCTGCAGCAGCACGGACTTGTTTTCATCACCGCTGCAGTTTCCTGAGCAGCACATTTAAATCAACCTTCAATCTAGGTGGCAATCTACCTACTTCTGCACCACTGAGCAGCAAATTGCTAGATCTGAGCATCGAGATAAGGGATACGTCTTGGAGCCAATTTTCTCAGCTGGTAGCGAAACAGGCTATGCGAGGCCACGTCACGCAACGCTCGGGCTGCGTGAGGGACTGAACAGCTCCATCTCCCATTTAACTTCACAGCGTCCAGGGGCCTCTCTCAGCAGAGCTTCACACGTGCCCAGAGCAGAGCTCACCTCTTCAGCCGTATCCTTTTCTATTCGGACAATCTTGTTTTCCCAATAGATTCGCTGCGATTCCAGCTGGCTTGTTAGCAAATATGAGTACTATAAACACAGAAGATATACACAGAACAGTCAGCTTTTACATAAGGGTGGCTATGCTGATTAAGCAGCCCAAAGGGCTCCAATATACAAATCAATTTAATCAGATGAAATTGAGCATACAGGACATTCTGAACACACATGTGAACTGCAGAGCCAGCAGATGCGTTTCACCGATTTGATTTCAAAATCAAATCCCTTGATTTTCTGAAGTCAAGGAAGGAGCACGACAACAAGGAACAAGTAAAAGTTCCACCAGGCCGCACCCAGTATCATGCCAAGAACTTTTTAAAGAGGAGACAGCTTTTTCATGGTAGTAGCTCTACAAGTTTTACACTCCACAGGAAAATGAAGCATCAACCATCCCTGCCACGAGAATCTGAGATCCCAAAGGCTGAGTTGCTGAGTTCCCCATTCACAGCCCCAAACCCAAGGCAGAAGGGTAAGCACATGTATCGATCAGCTTCACTGTAAGAACATCTCTGGGAAAGCATCCTCAGCTGCACATAACTATTCACAATTATTGTTCTCCAACAAGTATGGCCCATTCCAATGTTATTTTGGCACCTCAACAAGGATATATGCCTTATGTCCCATCTTTTCCCTCCTGGTTCTGCAAATGAGTTATGAGAAGGTTGGAAAATGCGATCGTTTCTTAGCATCAGGCTAAAAAGTACCAAATTAGGCATTCACTACAGAATTAAACATGTGCAAAAAGCCTTGAAGTCTCTCAGTAATATCAGAGCGCCAAAATACACTGCCAAATTGATCCTCTCTAGAAACATTTAGATCTGAGAAGCTAGATAGAGAGGTCTTACATACTTTAAGCACCAATCTCCCAGAAAAAAAGGGTTAAAAATAGCCGGGTTAGCATCTAGGCCTTACTCAGAAAATTCATGGAAAGGCAACCAAATATTTATTTGAGCAATAAGCTTACAAAGCCTGGTCTCCATGGGCTGTTCCTCCTCAGATACCCTTGTGTCTAATGCAGCTGAAATCATGCTGCGGTACGTCTGCTCAGCGGAGCAGTAATTTCGAGTTGCTCTCCTTTACCCTTCTAGTCAGGATAGGAGAAGCTGGCCAAGAGGTACAAAATAATCAGATAAGGAGAAGGGAGCAGAACAGGGCTGGTATCAGACAAGCCCATCAGCTTTCTTTGATAGCCAAGGTAAACACACAGCTATGGATTCCTGCATGCTTGCTCAGTTTACAAGGTAAACTACTCAAACTGACAGTTCCATACTCATCCTGGCTCTTAAGCCAAGCCACAGATCCACTAGGAAGGGTCTGGTGAGTGAGTCTGGGAGTTCAGATCCATTTCTCTCTCCAATGACCCAAGTGTTTGCAGCAGCATAACCAGCTAATCTTCAGTCTACCAGAGAACACAGGATGAAGCTGCAGCCAGCTTGCACTCAGCTGCATTGGCTCTGCAGAGCCAAGAAGAGGTTTTTTTGGTCTGGTTTTTTTTTTTAAGAAAAAAAAAACCCAGTAAAAACATCCTGCTTCTGCTCTGCAGAGCCAAGAAGAGGTTTTTTTGGTCTGTTTTTTTTTTTAAGAAAAAAAAACCCAGTAAAAACATCCTGCTTCTCCTGAAGATGATTGCCTACATGCAGGTCTGCTGCATAAGATGATGTAATTTTCCCATAGCCATATCTGGATTTGAAACACTTCCACACAGCAGCACAATGCAGAGTCCAACAAGCCAAAATATTTACCTCTAATTGTAAGGCATCAATTTTCTCTTCCTGACACATATCTCCCTCGCACTCATACTGAACTATCTTCCCATCAGTTTTACTTGCAACCAGTCGATGGACGTAGTTATCTGAAGAGAGAAAATTCAGCCACAGGGAGTTTTAGCTTAAGAACACTCAGGTTGACACCAGTGGAAATACTTTATGCAGCACAATTAACCATGCAGACTGCTGCAACAGCGCATTAGCAAGGCAGAAAGCCAACAACAGATGTATTTGTTATTTAGCAGACTTTGCACAGACACCTTACAGGATATTTATTACAACAGCCCATTCCCATACCTCAGGGCAAATTGATGGAAAGGGAGCAACAAACACATTCCACAGAGACTACAGGACTGCCCCGGTTCATTACAGAACCACATTCTCCCTCCTCCATCTGCTACAGACCCACAAAAACTGCTATTAGAGAGGAGATGGATGTTCCCAAAAGACAAGGTATTCGTACAGATGCAAACCCCTTAATCTCCAAGCAAACTCTATCACAAGTACTCTTACTAACGGGTCCCGAAAGCCGTTTTACAAACAAGGTCATCCTACAAGAGGGGAAGACAGAGCGCTTACCTCCAGCATAGTCCCAGACCCGGTGGTTGGTCAACTGCATCGCGTAGGTGTGCTGGGTCTCCTCAAAGTGTTTGTAAGCGTGTCGACTGACGTACCGGCCACAGCCTATGTGCCCACATATTAAGCAGATCCAAAGGTTCTGTTAACAAATGAGAAAGCTCTGTACGTACGACACTGTCAAGCAGTGGTATCGGCGCTTTGAGAAAGTGTGATCTGACACGGATGGCCTGCCGATGCCGTGTACCTCCAGCCAGTTCCTTAGAAAGCAAACAGCATTTGCTTTTCTCCCTCCTTCTTTGAAGCCTTGCTCAGCTGGAAGGCTAAAGAGAAGGAGGTACCTGCTCATTCAAGCCAATTACAAGCCTGCAGGTGCTGGGTACACTGATAGATTATCACATGCACAGATGGAAGAATGGCCTCAACTAACGAGCGAGGCACCTCAGCAGGACCACAAAAGCAAGCTCTGAAGAGCACAGGCTAGAAGGCACCACCAAGTGCAGTGTTAGTTTAGCTGCCTCCTACCATACTCATCTTATCACACACGCTCTGATCAGCTTAGGTGCTTGTACTTCTAAGAATCAGAAGCATCTGTCAGAACAGGAAACCTGGGAGGTAAGATCCCTTCCCAGAACTGATTCCAACTCAAAAGGAAAGCAGATACAGTGCCAGCTGGTAAAATCAGCCCAAAAGCAGCCACAGAATTAACCCCAAAAGCAACTAGAGCAGCTGTGCAGTCAGATCTTTCTAGATCACACTCACCATCCACCCACCTACTTACTTCTTGAACTCCACACTCAAAACACTTGTTCTCTTCCACTGGCTCAGGTGTTTGGCAGTATCTGCAGACAGGACACCTAGAGGGCAATAAGCATCATGATTAGACACAAGGAGCTCCATCTTAATATTATGGTAATTAAAAAGAGAGCCAGAGAGCTCAAAGTAAATGCCTTATGCAGTGGGACGCTCCTTATGTGTGTGCATCTCTCAGCGCACGTTTTCCCCGCTCAAATTTGCCTCCATTCCACACAAGGCTGCTGTTTTTAAAGCCAGTAAGTCACAGAAGAACAAAGAACAGTTCTTCCAAAGCCATTTCACAGTCTCAGCTTGATCTCATTTTGCTGCAGTCCAGGTGTAGAGAACATCTGCAACCAAAAGCCTCAGTGGGGCTGCCAGCAACCTCAGCCTCTGCCAGTAAGCAAAAAAAGCCACGACTGAGCTCAAGAAACACTTCCGTGCCTCAGCCATAAACACTGCAAGAAGCACTCGTATAGATGTGCTACACATCTCTAAACATTGCTCCTCCGGACCGCTGCCAGCTGACATCTTCCGTTCTCCATTACCTGCAGGGTTTTATGCAGCAGCTACACGCTGCTGTGGAAGGACGCTGTAACTACACATCGCCGAGGACAGTGGAGTAGCGGAGGGAGGTACCTACACTTTGCAAAACATACCCTAGTACTTTAAACAACCCGGAGAACATGGGGAGATGCTTCAATTTCACCCCAACCCAATGGATTCAGCACTTCCAGGAAGAATAGCCCATCACTGTACCCTAAAAGAATCAGTAGCAGGCACCCCACTGACGTTTCTTTTGAAATTATACCACTGTGCTGCCAGAAGGATGGAAGACCCAAGACCAGCAGGAACCTTTGTCCAGACTGTAAGCACTCGATGCTCAGCTAGGCAGTGGGGTAACTGAGGCTGCACATCCTGTTGCCAGGACTGTTTATGTATTTCTTGTTAGCTGCTGGATAAGCTGCAGAAATATTCAAGGGAGGAGACAATTGGATTGCAGTCAGCTTTCTCTACAAATTCAGGCACTTACAGGCTCCGTGGCAGCTAAGCAAAGTGGACAGGGATTTTCTTTTATTGTTCTCCTAGACTAGGAGCATAAGTTCTGCTTAAATTGTATATTGGATATTGAAGTGCTATTTTGGATCTTGCTCCCACACTGGCTAAGCTCCACTGCTTCAAATTTAAACTGGTTTTGATTTATGGAGCAAAGCAGCCCATAAACTTGAGTAGCTAGAAATCTGATTAATCTTACCAAGGTTCTGTTCCTTTGGCTTACAAGTGATATACAGAGGGCTAAAATTTTCCTCACGCTCCATCAGTGAATCAGGCAATCATGGGTACCGGTGACAGAGAAGAAAACACAGTGAAGATTGGCAGTCTTCTGCTGCAGTATCTATGACTGCCTGATGTGCAGTAAGCCAGCAGTGTCCAGAAGAATGCAAAATACACACAACTGATAGCAGCACCTGGGTGCCAGTTGGGGGCTCTGCAGTCAGGAGCTCAGACACACTGAACTCCTCATCTACGGGGATGTGAAGGATGGCAAGAGCAGGAACAGGAAAAGGTTAGCAGCAGTGAAAAGAAGAGCTGCTTTAAAAGCAGGCACAGGTCCAAGCCCCAGCCCTGCCCAGTGCCATGGAGGGTCTCCGTGAGCCAGCGACACAGCCTCCCATCGCTCAGCCCATACCCAACCTTGCCTATTTACTGAGTGATCTTGTCATCAAGATCCTGCCTCCCTTCCTTCCCTGCCTCCCTCCCGCCTCACTTCCCAGTCCTGTCCCCCTGTTCACCTGCTCTCGCCCAGCTCTTTTTCATCCTCTCCCAGCATCTAAGTGAGACAGGCAAGGCTGCTGCCCTGCCGGGCTCCTGAAAGGCCTCCCAAGCCCCAGCCAGATGCGCAGATCTGTCTACAGCGCAGCTTCAGCTATGCCGAGGAAACAAATGACTGAACAGACACACAAGACGGAGCGAAACAGGGCTGTGTGTGCATCCAATGCTGTTTACCCCAGTATTCTTATCCTACAAGATTTTAAAATAATCAGCATCACTCTACAACTCCATGCTTTGGCCCATGGGAAACATTGTTTAATTACTTTTGGCGGGGAGATTTCTCTCTGGAAGTCCCTTAACAGGGAAGAAGAGCATTAGAACTTGCAGAATTCCTGCCCCCACACTCTGATGAGCAGAACCAGTCTTGTCAGCACGTAACCATCACACTCAAACAGTTTTAGATGTGGAAATAAAGAATAGCCTCTTACGTGGTGTCTTCCCACCGCTGCAGACACTGACTGTGAAAGCTGTGGTTACACAGCGTGGTAAGGATCCCGTTCACGGACTCATCCATCCTCTCCAGGCACACTGTGCACTTCGGGAGCTCTGTCAGATCCATCACAGGCAGGCTGGCCCCCTTCAAAAGGACAAGCAGAGACAAATTGCTCAGCACCTTGTAATCACCGTATGTTAAGCACCTGCATAAGAAAAAGTCAAATTTCTCTCTCATTACTGCTGGCGCTAGGGTACAAAAACACTGCAAAGTAATCCCATGAGCCTACACAGCAGTTAGAAATTTACTGAAAAAGAAAGCGGTCCACAACATTCAGTAGACCACAGCCAGAACCCTCTTCACAGCATGGGCGCAGCGCAGCTGCTGCCAGCCCCATTCTGTTTTCTGGATTCACTAAATCTTCTGCCCGCAGCAGGTTTAGGTCAGAGATGCTGCAGTGGTGAGGCATGAAGCCCACGAAGTCACCAAACAAACTCTCCCAGGTAGCAACAGCACTGGAATGGGAAATGGGTTTGGCTTGATAACAGTCAAGCAGTTCTTGCAGCATTCTGCCCAGTCCAAATAATCCTGCTAGAATTCCCTGAAGGGCAGGGAAGACAAAACAAGACAAACTTACATCTTCTGATTTGAAGACTTCAGCCCTTTCCACGTACACCAGCTGGCAAACATCCTCCTCTATAGAGTTGAACTGCCGGCCATTGCATGCCATATAAAAGCTATCTGCATCAGCCTATGCACAAAACAAAGGAAGCCGGTTAAAAAGAGAAAACTCGCAGCTGATAGAACCAAGGAAGAGGAAGAGAAATCTGCCGTATCCTCTCTTTTTCCCTCCACCAAGCCCTGTAATACCAGCGGTATTTCACTAGCTGCTGCCAGCAGGCATTGCATCTCGGCACTGGGTTTAGCGCTACCGACAAGAAGTGAAGTTCACAGCAGTGACAGCTA
>NW_009259038.1:20168-23387 GCF_000687185.1 Egretta garzetta | reverse complement strand
ACGGATTTCCCTTCAGCATCTGTTTTGCCCTTTGTCAGCATTTTCAGTGCATTTGCAAAGCAAATTTGGTCTCTGCAAAAATTTAAGAGGGCCACGCTGCAGGACACCGATACTTGTGCTGGGGAAAGGAACAACAATTTAACTGTGGGAAAGGATCCATTTCACCAGTCACAATTCAGGCATGCCCTGAGCCATGCCCAACAGTCACTTGCAAAGAGGCAGAACCATACCAGAACCTGTCAAATACATCATCCATTTTCACTCAGTAACTTCTCCAAACCCTTTCTCTCACAAACGATCACACCAGATTGAGGCAAAGTAGCTGAAATGCCACACTCCCATATTCCTGGTTACTCCAGACCAAAGCATAAAGGCCCATGAGATTTGCTTTTGCTGCCTTTAGGGGTCACTGGGGAACAGGCCTTCAGGGAATTTCTTAAGAAACACGAATTTCAGGGTGAATTGAGTACAAGTTTACAGATCTGCTGCAAGGCTGTTTAGCACTAGTTATTTGCCGGTGAAATGTGATAAAGCAATATACAAAAATCCACCTTGGCCACTACTGCAAACAGCACAAAACGCAAGCAAATACTGCACCTGCACAACAGGCATGGGAAATACCTCAGGCAGTATTCACAGCTGGGGGAAACCTCTCCCCCCACCCCAAAATAAATCATTTGCAGTTGGGAGAAAAGAAGGGACAAGTGAGAGGGTCCACAGAGGAACTGGCAGGGGGTAATGCCTAAAGCTACACAGTTCAAGAAGACCTGTGAGCAGCAAACTATGTTATCTGGTTATCAGTTCATCCCTTAGACTCTCGGGTTTGGGGGAGACTGTCCTTTTCACATGGTACTAGCAGTGGCTGTGGAACCACCCAGCTCCTCAGCAAAGCAGAACAAGCCTTTCCTAAAATGCAAATGAAGGCCCACTGGCTGGGTCCTTTCTGTTCAGCACAGTACAACGCACCACTCTCTTTCTGAATACGCTCCGAGATAGCAGAGAACTCTGTATCCTTACTATTTTTTTTTTTTTTAAGTACCCTGCCAACAAGAAATAGGATAGCTAGAACACGGCAGACACTTGCCTCCAGGTCAAGGTGTGGGACTAATCCTAGTCAGCATCCCTAGGAAAGCCCTAGGCAATAGGACAGGACTTTTTCTCCAAGGGTAAAGCGCGATCTTGGCCACTTGGCTGGCCAGTGAAGCCAGACAAGGACTCCTAAACAGCAGCTATATATGACAGCGCTGTCCCTTCTACAGCAAAGGGGCTTCCAGCTCTTACCTGCGAGCTAAACTTTATCAGCACCATGTACTGGTTTGGAGTGGAATCTCGGATGATTTTCATGTGCTCGATTACTTCGTAGAAGGAAGCCACAAACTTCATCAGGTCATGACTGGTCATCGTAGCAGGGACGGTGAGGATGCACAGCATGGCACTGCGCCTCACGTCTTCTTTTAAAGAGGTCATCTTGCTGATAAGGCAACAGTGACACAACTTCATGTCATTTCAGAGAGGACAAAGGCAGAGCTGGACACATCACACTTCCAACAGCCACAGTTACTACAGTAGCTTTGGTGTCAATCTTAACCCTCTTTTGCACATTTTTAGATATTAAGAAAGAGAAGCAAGGGGTTGTGGTAAGCGTCCAACATACCCACGTGAAACTATTACTCTTTAGCAAAGGATTAAACTGGGCAGCTCCAATAACCAATGGTTTTGTCAGGAATAATTTGACATCTGTTTTTCTATAAAAACAGTTGAAGTTGGCAAGCCACAGATGCTCAGAACTATTCCTAGAACAAATGAGCAATGCTTGTTAGTATTTCAAATGCCCATTTTGTGTCTCCTGACAGCTTTCAGGAAGACCCGAAATGGAAGTTCTCACACAATTATAGGGGAACGGTGTGGAAATGTAATCCCCAAAATATGGGGTGAAACCTCCCACTTCAGACAGCTCCAGCTGGGATCCCCAAGATGACGATTTAATTGCGGGATCCATTAAGAAGATGCTTTCTAACGTCATTTTTTAAGAACCTGCGCTCGTCTTCTGCTGTTACAGCCCCCGGCACAAGCCCTCTCCACCTGGAGCGGTGTCACCCGCAGCTGGGGGACCCGGGCCAGCCACAAGCTCTGCCATTAACATGAGGACCCGTCCACCCTCTCAGCTGCGAGTCACCCTTCCTGTTTGTCCCAGCTCAGGAGCCACAGCCCCGGGGTGACAGACTCACCCTTCCGGGTGGCAGCATTATTCAGAAGCACTGTTCCCCCTAGAGCTACAATTAGTCAAGCATTCTTACTTTGTTTTGTACAGATGCATAATGCCGTGAACAATTTCAACTGAGGGATTCCCACTGAAGAAGGAAATCTGGTCAGGGAGCTGTTTTGAAGGCGAGTCTGGAGCAGCCTCACGCTCTTTACTTTGATCGTCATGTTTATTTTTGTCCTCGGCAGATGCAGCCTCTGAGGTTTTTCTTCCTTCCATGCCAGCTTTTGTTTCATCTTTTACAAATCAGAAGTTTCCACATTACTAAAGGCGCATCAGAAACGTCTGCTGTTCCCTAAGCACAGCCTGTACACAACAGCACCCCGACAAGTCAAATTACAACCACAAAAAGCAGCAGAACGGGACAGCTCTCATCTTTGCTGTTCCAGGGGAAACTCCACAGCTGCCAGACACCCAGTGCGAGACCATGGCAGGACCTGGTGCTGAGGATCGAGCCAGAGAAAACTCTTTCTACCATGCCCGGTGAAATCCAAATGGGCACTGGTATCAGCACAAAGCCGCCAGGACAGGTTTGCTGAACCCAGGCAAAGAGAGCCCAGTGGCAGCGAGCTGCTCCTCCTGCACTGCTCCGATGGTGGCTCAGACACTCGACACAATGTGCAAGTTTCTGTTTCAAAAATTCCCACCTATCAGGGAATTTAACGTCTGTAGAGCTGAACAGTCCCACTCTTACAGGCCAGCAACGCTGGCAAGCAAAACAGCAATCAGCCCAGGGCACAGCCCCAAATAAATTAACCCTTTACAGAGCGGGAAGTGTTTCCCAGCAATAACCAGCCCTCCTATCCGGACCCCACCACACGTTCCTTAACTTCTCGACTTGTTTTCTAAACTGACTTGGGACCCACAAACCCAGCGGCACCTCCACCGCCCCCACACTGTCACTGGGAAGCGCTGAGCTCCCCTTCGGCAATAAGGGGCTGCAGGCAAAGCGGGGG